>NC_054604.1:12396022-12761022 GCF_004785595.1 Juglans microcarpa x Juglans regia
GGTAAGTGTTAAGTTATCCTCTATATTTGTGCTGGAAATGTATAACTTTGTAGGTTGATTTGGCCTTGTCTTCAGTGATAGTGAGTTTTGCACCTTGGATTTCCTTAAAAGTTAGCCTATTTGTCTCGATTCACCGGTTCAGTCTAAATCAAGTCGGATAAATATTATTGAATAGAGCAGTGCTATTTAGAGTCTTTAAATGTGGACTGTATTATAAATCTAATTAATTTTATCTTTAAATTTGTTTAAAATTATAATAATATTCTTATTAAAATGATATTTTTTTTTTCATTTAATGAAGGGCTTGCACATGTGATCTCCAAATTTGTAAATAGAATTTCTCATTTTTTTAATTGAAAAAAAAATTCTATTTGCAATCCCCACTTGGAGATTGTATGTGCAGACTCTTTATTAAATGAGAAAAAATATTATTTTAAGAGAAATATTTTTGTAATTTTAAAAAATTTTAAAGATGAAATTACTTAGACTTATATTGTAGTCTCCAAATAGAGACGGTATGTAACATTGCTCTATCTACTTTATAATAAAAATAATTTTATAATTTAATGTACCAGATCAACAAATATTAAATTTGATTGTGTATTTTTTTAAGATCTTCCGGTAGATGTAGCACTCATCTCGTATTATCCTAATGAGTAAAAATGAGGAAGCATGAGGCATCAAGATTCTTTGTACGAGATGCAATAAGACCTAATTTCTAGATAAAAAAACCGAGTTCGAACCCTCCACATCCCGTAAAATAAAAATAAAAAAATAATAATAAAAAAAATAATAAAAAAAAATCAAGAGGCTGTATGAAGATTTTTATGTTTGGTATAGAAACTTCCTTTTGATATTTCCTGTTTGAATAAACTTTATTCGGAGTGGAATGTACAAAACTTATATAAAATGGAATCAAGTGGAATACATAAATATTTTTATAATAATATATTTATCCCAATAAAGCCTTACCTCCCAATATAGATAGAGAGATTTGGATAGTGAGTTGAGTTAAGATGAGATAAGAGTTGAAAATTAAATAAAATATTGTTAGAATATAATTTTTATTTTTGAATTTAAAAAAGTTAAATTGTTTATTATATTTTGTTTAAAAAATTTAAAAAAATTATAATAATTATATAAGATGAATTGAGATTAACTCATTATTCAAATAAAACTTTAATTAGCGTTAAAAATGAGTGAGATGAGATGAAAATTTTGTGAATAACACTAAGATAGTTTGTAAATAGTAGTGAGATATTTTGAATTGAGTCTTTTTTAATTTTGAGAAAAGAGAGATAAAAAATTAAATAAAAAATATTATAAAATTAAAATATTGTAAGAATATAATTTTATAATATAATTTTTATTTAGAGATTTGAGAAAAATTAGAATTATTTTTTATTTAAAAATTTGAAAAAATTATAATAATTAATTTGAAAAAATTATATTTAAATTATATTTAAGAATAAAATAGAATGAGATCCTAAATCCTAATGTCCCAAAGAAGCCCCAAGAGCCGAAACACATTGAATTGTCGGATGCGAAGGCGTGTGGGAGGAGGTGGAACGTGGAACTCACCAACTTAAAACTAACGCACGGTTCAAAAAGCAGTGGCGAGTGGTCCTTCCGTAGAATGCCGTACCATACAGTCATCACTCATGCAGGGCGACTAAAGAAAGCAACCGCCGACCTACCGTTTTGGCTTTATATACCGCGAACGATAAAAAAAAAAAGATAAAAACAAGCTATAAAGGTGCAAAAGTTGATATAGAAATAAGAGGCTTTTTTTTATGCAAAGAGATCATGAATTCAAATTCTTTTAGATATCTTGTAAAAAAAAAAATGACATTAATATTCGTTATTTTAATCATGATTTATAATTATTTTATGTTTTTAAATTTAATATAAAATTTATACTCAAAACTTGATCAGGATTTATATAATCGAACTCGACAAGTAAGATTTGAATTTGATAATTTTCTAAGAAAATTCACTAACTGATGATGTGTTAAAATTACCAATCTAATTAAAAGAAAAACTAAGTTGATATTATATATATATATATGGATGAAAATTTTTTTTCATCAGTCACTATTTATTATTTCACATCTTATAAAAAATATCTGTACATCTCAAAAAAAAAATTATAAATATGAAATGTGAAAATAAATAATAACATATGTATAGAATTTCGAATAATGCTACATAACCTCTCCAATCTTCACACATCATATTTTTTTAAATTTTTAAATTTTTTAATATTTAAAAACAATCGAGTTTATTTTTTTAAAATTAATTCAATTATTATATTTATTATTCATATATTAAATATTTAATAAAACAAAAAAAATTAAAAAAAAATGTGATTTGTGGAGATTGTATGAATAGTAAGGGATTGTGTAAAATTTTTATAACATTTCTCATATACTATTCAAATCATTCTTTATATCATCTGAAAGCACGATTGTGGTCCCCTTTTTTAAAAATAAAAAGAAAAAGAAAAAAAAGTAATAACTCATGACATGGAAATCCACAATGTGGGTCCCAACGTGCAACCATGGCTACACGTGGGCCACATGAGGTTTGTTTTTATTCTTTGTGCGTGTTTGAGATCTTATCTATCTTTTCTAGCTACTTTTTTTCTAATGGCTATGCTTTTCTTATCGTAATTAAAGTATTCATTCTGTACAAATTGGTCTAGTTTTATTTCATGCACTAAAGCAGAAAGCAGATTTCAACCAAAAAAAAACACTAAAGGAGAAAGGAGAAAGGAGAAAGGAGAAAGGCAGGGGGTGTGGTACCTTTTGTCTCTCAGTTCCAGTCCCCAGATTGGCTTCGTCCAACCGTTACTTCCAGTACGCACGATACCAGTTGAGATTCTCCCAAATCCATCTCCCGTGCACAAACAAATTACCTATTATACTTAAATACATATGCATACATACATACATACATATTTTATACATTTATATATATATATATATTCACAATAATTCTATTTGCATGTGGGTGATTCTCTCTATTTTTATCATAAAAGGTGGAGATTAGAAATCTCTACAATCGTCTGAATTTCATCTTTAAGAAGTTTTAAACGGTCAAATAAATATATATAAAAAAAAAAAAAGAGATTTATGAAATCATCTTGATCTCTTTTTTTTTTTATGGTACTCTATTCAGTAACTCTACATTATATATCTGTTGATGTGAGTTTTTATTTTTTATTTATTTTTCTTAACAGGTGTATGTGGTGCAGAACTACTAAATTGAATTTTTCTATTTTTTATTTATTTAATAGACTGATGCATAAATTAAGAGAGAACGATGAAGATGGATCAACTCTTAATTAGTTGATAGCCCCAAGAGGAGCGTAGAAAAAAATAATTAATATTTTTATATTAATCTTTTATTAAGATTATATATATATATATATAAAAGCAATTTAAAAATAAAAATAAATACTCATTTAACTTAAGTCAAATTTTATCTTTAAAATTTTGGTTCATTTATCTTAACCACCTAAAAGCAATCTAATGTTGCAAAGCAAGTAGGGGCGGCTAGAGGGGCTAGACAAATGAGGCCATCTCTAGTCATACGTGCCTTAGTCATACACAATTAATACTTAAAACAATTATTTTAAAAAATTATTTTCATTAGTCACTATTTACTATTTCATACTTTATACTTTATAAAAAAAATTTATAGGTGTAGGATATAACAGTAAATAGTGACTGAGGTATAAACATCCATTAATTTTGCATAAACAAATTATAGGATTATAAATTCATGGTGGTGCAAAATGTCATCAAAATTTGAATAAATGTTTTTATTTTACACTAAAACATTACTTTTTTTTTATTGTTTCTGAATTAAAACATTCAATATTTAGTTGTTGAATCAAACTCAATTCATCTCAAACTAATCATTTATGGATCTACTACTTTTTCAACTTCTCATAAAAAATATAAATTTATCTAAACTCATTTCATACATTTTAATCTAAAAAGTTAACTCTATCTCAATTTAAAAATGTTAAACTTATTTCAATATAACTCACATAATATTATTATTTATAACTTAATTTAACTCATTTTAATATCTAAACGGAACCTTATATTTCAATTTTCAAAGTTGCCTTTTAAGAATAGTATTTGATTGCTTAAACATGCATTAATTTTGCATAAACAAATGGATTGTTTGATTAAAAAAAAATACATTGATTCTGTGCAAAATGTCTTCAAAACTTGGTAAAAAAATAAAAATATTCATGTTTTATAAGACTGCTGAAATCTTATAGTCAAATCAAGGAAATGAAAATTAAAGGTTGAAGCTTGACCACCGAAAAATTGATGTGTGTGTGTGTGAGAGAGAGGATTTGGTCGACATAGTAAGTTGTAGACCAAACCGTACATTGCTCATTACGGAAAGGCACGTTCCTGTCGTTTTCATCTTCTATTTTTCTTTCTTTTTATGGTTTTGCTGGTCAGACATTACTACCCTATTGTCCTCTTAAAGAAAAGCCAAAGAAATGACCCCGAGAAACCATTTGTATTTTTGTATTGTCTATTGTATGTATGAATAATGTCTCTTTGCCCTGGCATACTGATTAGTGGTTACCCATTTCTGACTTGGTCACGTAACGTTCAAGCTGTCTGATGGGGCATATCATAAAATAAATACTTATTTTAATCCTAGCCCCATTAAACGCAACAAAAATATTTATATTTTAATTTTTGTATGATTGAATGAATTCCATCTTAATTGTAATATTTATGTAACAAATTATAAATGAGTTTTGCTACAAATCAACCACCGTTCACATCCCACACTTCACGCCTATAGCTTTACATAGGGTGTACGGATTTTTTTTATAAAATATAAGATGTGAAATGATAAATAATGACTGATGAGAAGAATTTTTTATTATAAACAAGAGAATTAGGAGAAGTTTCTAAGTAGTACTTATAGTTACGATCAAGTTTCTAATCGTTAATCCCCTAACATTCACTGCACTGTATAGCCCGTGACTCAAACATTTTGCAGACATTTTTCGTTTCATTTAATAATAACTAGAGGGAGAACGATGAAGTGGTTGGTTGTGTCAATAGATGGTGAAACGTGTGCGGAAGTTTTGGTTGGAATGGATTTTCATGGTCTTGGACTTGAGGAGCAACTTGGGAAGAATTTTGTGACCACGAGACAATTCATTCAACACCATAGTGCACGGGGGGGTCTGTATGTTTGAAACAATGTCACGTAAAGAGCAGTCAACGCCACAAGATTTGACCTTCGTTAAAAACATGATTTCCCTTTCTTTTTTAATTTTCTTTTTTTTACTGCGCTTTCCTTTACTACTTCTCTGACTTGTTGATTACGTTTGAACTTATTATTTTAAAATATTAAAATATTTGATGAATAATATTAGATCGATACAGTATGATAAGAATAATATATAATATATATATAAAAAAATAATGTTACATACAATTATGAAATACATAAGTATTATGCAGTCATTTTAAAAAAGAGTGAGATTTATTATTAAAAAATTATTATTATTATTATACAATTATTTTAAAATAATTGTACAGTACTTATACATTCATAATTACAACTATAATTTTCTATCTAAAATGACGTTAACTGAACTCCTCCCAAAAAATGAATACAAAAAAATGGTCATTGCCTAGAAGACCTATCCGATCACTCACAAAGTTATGGTATCTAGTGTATGTTGGAGAATATAATTGTTCTTAAATATTTTCAGATTATTTTATTATTATTTATAAATTACTTTATTACTATTTACACATCATCTAATTAATAACTAAATGGAGCCTTAACCGACCATCCGAGATACTTCTGCGAATATATATTGGTCATACTTCAAAAAATAAATAAATAACTACAACAAGACGGTCTAGTTTAGGCCCGGTTTAAATCAAGCCCCTTTGCACATTAATTTTTATTGAAAAATAATAAAACCCACCCGTACTGAAACGCATCTAATAAAAAATAAATCAACAAATAAATCTAAATTTAGTGGCCATTTTTTTATTTTATTTTTTAATTTATAAAACTATTAAATCACATCCTATAGTATGCTTTTGTATATAAAATTGGTTAACTAAGGTTATATTTAGGTAGTGAAGTATTTTTGAATATTCTGTACATAATAATAAAAAAATAATAATAAAATATTAAATAGAAGTGAATAATAATAATAATAAATAAATAAATAATAGTGAAATATTCTTAAAAATATTTGAAATTTTTTGAATTCCTAAATTAGGATTAGACGCAAAACAACGGGGATAAGAGCATCCCCATCCGGTTCTGTATCTCTCTCCCATCCTCATAATTTAGGGATTATTTTAGGGTTTTGGAGAAAAACTCTCTCCATCCCAATCCCTACTTTACGGTTTGTTTATACGGTATCTACAGTCGTTCCTCATATATAGGGAACTATAGTACATCCACATCGCTATTCGAATGCTTCTTCGTCCCTCGAAAACCCTTTCCATCAGTTGGCCTCTCCCTCGCAACACCAACGAATGCAATACATATCTCCATCGGCAATTTTTTTAAGTTTTTTACTTCGATTTCTTCAAAATCAAAACTGTTTCTCTCTTCCATTGTCCCTCATTTTCACTCATTTTCTTGGAATATCTCTCTCCTTCTATGTTTCTCTCTTCTCATTTTTCTTCCTCATGACGCCATGATCAAGGTAAGCATACAAGGTCTTCAACTTTGTCTCTGGCTTGGCGATGTCTTCGCTGTTTGGCTGTCGAGAAAGTTATGGCTCACTTTCACTGATTTGCATTTTGTTTTGATTTTTCTCACTCAGATTCAGTTTATGATTTAAGACTTTGTTAGAGGAAACCGCTTCTCATTTTTATTATTGCGTTGCCATTGATTTCCCTGTATTATTTTGACTCTCTCCGCTGTTTGGCTGCCGAGAAACACCATGGAATCGTCTACTGTTTGATTTGCAATTTTTTTCGGTGGTCACTCTCATTTAGATTGAGGTTTTGGGCTTTGTTGAGGAAACCAATTCTCATTTTGATGACATGTGTTGCCATTGATTTTTCTATATTATTTTGGCTCTCTTGAGTTGTTTGGCTGCTGAGAAAGTTATGAGAAATTATTTTCTGTTTTTTTTAATTACTCTGTTTCGCTCATTGTTGTGTTGACTGTTGAAATGCCGAGAATTTCAAGAAAAAAATCACACAGATTCTAGGGATTTTTGGTTTTGACAAAAGTTTGGTGGAGTTTGTGATTATGGAATGTGTGAGGTTTTTGGTTTTGAGGAGAATTTGGTAGAGTTTGTGGGTATAGAATTTGTGGGGTTATTGGTTTTGAGACCATTTTGGTAGATGAAGTGGTTATGAAATTTGTGAGGTTATTGGTTTTGAGACCATTTTGGTGGAATATGTGGTTATGGAATGTGATTTATCATTGTTTGTGGTTATCCATTCATTAATTTGTTGTTTTGTTAGGTCCTTTGCAGTGTTTCGTATCTCTCGGGGGAGGGGGCTGTTATTAGGCTATGATGATGGTGTTATAGTGATGCGGTTAATTCATAAGTGTTAATAGGACCCTATCGATATGGCTGGGTAATCCTTACCCGGATTGTCATATTGTAGTTTTTGGTACTTTCCATAAAAGGCAATGGATGTTCGGGAGGGGTTTTGCAACCATTAGATGTGAATGGCTCCTTGCTTACGCATGCTGTCAATATTTCCACCATTCTGAACCCCATTTATTTATAAATTCAATATGAAGAAACCTGATGGGAATGCTCTTATTTAGCATTATTGTGATTTGCATTGTTGTTTGGTTGTTGTTTTGTGTGAATATGTGAATTGGTCAGTTCTGTCCGATTGCTTTTTTGCAGTGTCTTTGTTTGAGAAAAAAATGTTGTGATAAAAAAATTATGTGTAAATTAAACCCCCTCGGCTGTGATGATGACAAAACTTGGTGGGGATACAGGAAATTTATGGTCATTTTCTCAATGGCTAGGTAACCCGGACGGCCAACAAGTAGTAGCAACTGGTTGTTGCAGCCATGAAATGGTGGCCAAATTTTGTAGATGTCACCATTTGGTTCCTGAGCTGACTTTTGGAAAAATCCTAAACTTCATACTTAAGTGTCTAACATTTCAATGCATTTTTAGAGATGGATTTACAAGACCCTAGACATATCTATTTCACCAACCTCCTGAGTGAAGATCCTCAACTAGATCCAACTTACAGTGGGCAAAGTGGAAACTCTCCTATGACTGTTGATGACTCTCCATCCCTACCCCATAATGATCTTATCGGCGTTAGGAAATCAGTCAGGGGTGCGAACTTCACCCTCGAGAAAGACAAGTTACTTGTCTCCGCATGACTTAATTGTAGCTTTGATGTCGTCCAGGGAACAGACCAAAAACACTCTCAACTTTGAAAAATCTTTTTTGAATACTTCCAGCAATTTAAAGAAACCACAAATAACCGGACCATTAAGTCTTTAATACATTGGTGGTCGATTATTCAAAAGGCCACAAACAAATTTTATGCGAAATTAGTGCAAGTTGAAGGGTTGAATCAAAGTGGCATGACCGAGCAAGACAAGGTAGAATATCCACACTCTTACTTGTTTTATGAATATTTAATTTTTTTATACATTGGTTTAACATAAACTTTTTTGTTTACATGCAAGTTTGACAAGGCGAAGGCTATGTACGCATCGCTAGAGAAATGCTCCTTCCAGTTCGAGCATTATTGGCACCTGTGAAAGGACCAACCTAAATGGATTTGGCGTTCCACAAATCCAGATCCAAAGCGAAGGAAGACGATGTCCCCTTCCCCGATCCTGACTCGATGTTCGGGCGCTACGGTGGATTCAATTTTTGATCTAGAGAAGGATAATGTGGTAGATAATGACGTGGTCGAATTGGACCAACCAATAGGAAGGAAAGCTGAGAAAGGAAAACAAAATGCCCAAGCCTCGTCAGCACAGGAGATTGTTGGGCTCAGCAAACTGAAGTATACACTTTTGGAGGAGTCACGTGCTCAGGAGAAAAGAGTATTTTTGTCTCAAGGCCGAAAAGATGAAGTATGACAAGGAAAAAGAGCTAAATTTCATCCGTCTCGAGGATGAAAGACTGAGGTTGGAGGTCGAGAAGATGAAAAATTAGAAGAAAAAAGAGTTAAATAAAATCCATCAAGAGGACGAAAGACTGAGGTTGGAGGCGGAGAAAGTAGATCTCGCCAAGAAGGAAGCGGATCAGCACATTATGATGATGGACGTGAGTGCCATGCCAGGACTGCAACGGTTATATTTCGAGCAACTGCAGAGGGACATCATGTCGAGACGCAATGATGTAGGACATTTGGATTATTTTTTTATGTAAAAAAGTTTATTTATTTATTTATTTATTTATTTCAAACAATGATGGATGACAATATTAAAACAGTTTATTTCTTTATTTATTGATACTAAGACAGTTTAATTTTTAATTTAGATTGTGTAAATTGATATTTTGAAACAAGGAAATTACCTATTACAATTTCAGCAACTATTACAGATTACCTCAAATATAATCACTGCTAACATGAACGAAATACGAATGGAAATTTAATTTTAAAAAAATATTTTATACTAACATAAAGGAAATACGAATTGAAACTTGATTAACTCAAATATAGTCACTATAACATGAATGAAAAAGGGACATCAATTATGCGACATGTCTACTATTGAGAATATAATAGCCATTGATGTTCAATTAGATCTGCTTGGAGCTGATAATGTGCCGAGGTGTCTCTAATATTATGATGACGTTGGATGAAGTCCGTAAGCTCAGTTGTATGATTGCGCGACAGTTCGGCAACTTCATCATCAAGTTGATCATACTCAATGTTCGATTCTTGACTATCATCACGCTCGTCTTCAATGATCATATTAAGTAGAATAAAACATGCCTTCATTATATTTGTTAGTTCCTTGACTTTGAACATTCGGGAAGGTCCACGAATGATTGCAAATCGTTGTTGAAGTACCCCGAATGCACGCTCGACATCTTTTCGTGCGGATTCTTGTGCTTTCACGAATTTTTTTTTCTTATTTCCTTGTGGTGATGAAATTGTCTTGACAAAAGTTCGCTACTTGGGATAAATACCATCCGCAAGGTATTATCCAATCTCGTAGTGGTTGCCATTGATTGTGTAATTGACTGGAGGAGTAAGCCATTGGGCAAGTTCCGTGAAAATAGAAGATCTCTCTAGCACATTAATGTCATTATGTGAACCGGGCATACTGAAAAATGCATGCCATATCCACAGATCATATGAAACAACTGCTTCTAAAATAATAGTTCGTTCACGAATGTGGCCGGAATACATACCTTTCCAAGCTGCGGGACAATTTTTCCATTTCCAATGCATGCAGTCAATGCTTCCCAGCATTCCTGAGAATTCCCGTTGTTCACCATCCGCAAGTAATCGAGTAATATCATTGGCATTTGGAGACCGTATATATTCCTCTGAAAAAACACTTACTATTGTCTTAGAGAATTTTTTAAGACTCTCCATTGCGGTGCTTTCACCAATACATATGTATTCATCCATAAAATCTCCAGTAACCTCATACGCTAGCCTTCTAAGTGCTGCGGTTATTTTTTACGTAGAAGATAAATTGAGTCTTCCAACATTATCTCTTCTTTGGATGAAGTACAGCTCGTAAGACTACCTCATTTAAAATACGGAGAAAAAGGGGACGACTCATCCGAAATTTATTTCGAAATAGATTCGAGGGATATACTGTATTTTTTGCGAAATAATTGCGAAATAGGCGCTCGTGCCCTTGAATATGATCACGCCGAATAAACTTACGGCGTTGGCGATTGGCACGATGCCTCGATGACTGTCCATCGGACTCGTCATTAAGAACAACATCCAACTCATCTTCAGATGATAAGTATGTGAGCAATTTGCGAAAGAAGGTACGAGCTATTTGATGAAGGGAGTGAGATATCAGAGGAGACTGTTGAATTTTGGTTCTTTAGATGAAATGAGACTTGAGTTTGTGAGAATGTGAATGCAAGCAAAATTCTTTTTATAGAGGAAAAAGTTACCGTTACATATAGAATAAAAAATGTTACTGTTTGAGAGAAGATAAAAAAAAGTTACCGTTGGAGAGAAGACAAAAAAAGTTACCGTTGGAGAAAAGACAAAAAATATTATCGTTGGAGGTAGGAGTTCAAGATGTTACCGTTGGAGGTAGACGTTCAAAATGTTACCGTTAGAAAATGTACATATTAAAAAAAAATACTATTTTTATAATACGGATTTTGGTTTGAAAAATAATATTGTATTCGGTAGTCAAAATCGTATAGGTATTTAGTAGAATATGATATTTGAAAAGAAGGAAGATAATAAGATAAAATAGTTAGTAGTTAAGATTGTAAATAGAAGTGAAAGAAAAAAATAATAAAAAAAGAATAGAGAAATATTATTTAATAGAATAGAGATGAGAATGAGAAATGAGATGTAGAAAGTTTTTAAAAGATGAGTAAAATTTAAAAAAAAAATTATAAAAAATATATTTTTTAACTAAATTATAAGAAATTTTACGGGTAACTCAAATTCAATGTGAATCCTATAAGAAGACTAAAAGTAGATGAAGTTATGGCCCAAGAGCCGTGTCATTTATTAGGCACAAATATTAAGGGGTCACGGGCTTTTGTTCCCTGATACAAGAAAGCAACGTCTCACCCACACTTTGAAAGTCTTATTTATTGAATCCACCTTACCTCTGCTGCTAGCCTGCTTGCACTTTGGGCGGCTCTGTCCACATCTTTTTCTTTTTCAAGCCGGATTTCATGATTAATTATAATAAAATACATTCTTAAATTGAAACTAAGTTTATTTAAAACGAACATTCTAATTTTATAATTTTCTCATTTTAATTTTTCAGAAATTTTGTTAATAGAATTATAGAACCAATTATTTCAAGGATTGATAATAAAATTCTATAAGCATTTTGGAAAAGACTATTTTTTCATGTAAGATATTAGTTTTGGTTTACAATACTTCTTTTACTACGTTTTCTTGTAAAAATATACACCACCATTATCTGAATATACACTAGGGTTTATGAAATTTCTAAATCCAAAAAAAAATAATTTTTAATAAAGAATTAAGGAAAAATCTATTCATAGTTTAGTCGACTGATCACACACCACACGAAACCCACATGGCAAACCAGGTCCACCTTCTTCCTCCAGTCCATCTCGACTCTCCCTCCCCGGAAACAAATATCCCTCTCTCGACCACTCACATAGAAATCAAATGACTCTCGATGGTTGTCCAGAGAGCTAACCTGTATGGTTGTCCAGACATCAACAATGAGTGGAACTCAATTGGAGAAAGAGAAAACCAATCTCTCAATAGCCTAAGCAAGCAATATCAGAGGCATCAAGTATGGAAGTAAAGGCTTCTCTGCTATAAGATGGTTTAGAAAAACCACAACCTCATTGAAACTAAACGCTCTCCTTTTTCTCCTAGTACTCATCTGTACAAAAACCCAGTTCGACAAGCTAATCTCCAACTTAAATTTCCCTCGTATATATAACTTTATTCAAAGGTTAAGGGTATACAACTTGATTCTATGGTTATTAGGTATGTAATTTTATTCCATTTTCATGCGAATGGGAATAATTCAAGGGCCAAAAATAGAACTTCCCATAAAAAATCTTTAGCTCCCGAGAAGTGGAATGAGTCATTTTGTCAGTTGAAAAAGCCTAAACGATGAAAGAAGCTGACAGAGAGAAACACATGAAGAGGATAAACGATTTATCCATGAAAATGAAATAAAAGAACAGAGAGAAACACTCTAGAGAGGATGAAAAGTCTATAGTCAGCATGGCTAGGATCTCTTTGGCGATCTCAGATGGTGGTAGACGTGAAGAGGCTGCTGGCGGAGGAAGAACGTTGAGGAGGGAAAAAATTCAAAAATTAATGATTTGGGTATTTTCTCTTTAAACACATGTTTAACTAAAAAAGAAAAAAGAAAAAATAGAAAAGAAAAGCCACATCACACTTCGTGTGGTGTATGTGGGAAATTAGGCAGATGTGTAGAAGTGCTCAAGCATTTATATTGAGTTACTTAACATTATACCACATATCCTAGAAAGGATGTTAAGGTCTCTTGGTAAGGAGCCCACGACTAGGAGATGGATTCAGCCTATGGGCCCAAGACTGAGGGGCTCATAGCCTAAGAGCCCAGGGAACCCATGGCCCTAACCATGTAATATGATAACGTTGATAGATCAGGGTATTTCGTTCACTTATTAATAGATAATTGAGGCCCATCTATATCTCCATCACCTCTATAAATAATATCTAAAGATAACAAATAAGACACTTCTTTACTCATATACTCTTATTGAGATTATATCTCTCAAGCTTAGGCATCAGAATTCCTCTAAGCACCCAGTGCGCCCTCCATCTATTGTAGGACATCCGAACTGTTAGTGGTGTGAAACACGTATATTACATATCCCTTCCCATTTATTGTATTATCTCAAGCTACTACACTTTTTGTGGGCTATCATTGACATGATACTTTTAATTTTAGTCTCTTCTTGTTTTTCTTTTAAGAGCATATCACATGGCATTAAGAAAATATGGCAGGTATATTCATTTCATCCATTACAACACTCGGTTTTTTTGAAAAAACAAAGCTCCATTACAACATGGCAGTGCGCCCTCTCATCTGTTCCCTCCAATTTCTCCTTTCCACCGCTCGGTTTTTTTGAAAAACAAATGTAAATGGCTGTTTTCATTTTCTTTTTGGAGCAAAGCATAAAATTCATAAAAGCGTCTATGTGGATGGGAGGCCTAGTTAAGCAAGTTGCCAAACCTT
Organism: Juglans microcarpa x Juglans regia; assembly: GCF_004785595.1. Classification (NCBI taxonomy): domain Eukaryota; kingdom Viridiplantae; phylum Streptophyta; class Magnoliopsida; order Fagales; family Juglandaceae; genus Juglans; species Juglans microcarpa x Juglans regia. Next base: position 12,409,934 of record NC_054604.1, read on the forward strand.
TCAACCGCCATTCTGCATGATAGCATATTCAGCAAGAAATAGATATTTAATCAGTTTTAACAAATTAGGTTCAATCTAATAAGATTCTTTTGAAATACCTCAAGCGGAACAGAATTTCAATAAGCTTGAATCTTTACTCCTCTTATCACCCATGTCAAGTTATTGTGATTACACCTCTACGTTGCTTAGGATGCTACTAAAATATTCTAAAATAACTCCACAATTCAAGATCAAGGGTTTGAGATATTTGTTCTAGAAAATTGTAAAGAGAGAGGAAAGAACCTTCTTTTTTTTTTTTTTTTTTTTTTTTGTGTACGTTCACTTTTTCTACTCTTTAATTAACATACATAAAACTCTCATTTAAGGAGTCTTCTCATGAGGTAGTTAATTAAGTTCCCTAGAAGTTAATTAACAGTTAGTGGTGAAAGTTAATTAACTGCTTGTAACTATGGGTGGACATTACATGGGCCATTCGATACCCATTACTAGCATCTTCCTCTTGTTCATAATGGGTGTCATCATGCCCATTAACGATCTCTTTTGATTTCTCAGTCAATTATCCCTCATATAGAAAATAAAGCATACGAACTAACAAGAAAGCAAAGGGTAAGAGTATTATATTAAGCCACCATCTTACTAATATAGTACATCACTCAAAACATCTCGTTATACCATAGACTATTTAATTTCACTAGATCAAAGATCCTTAATCCCTCGCAAGTTTATAATTTAAAGCAATTCTTGACCTCACGTTATATAATATGATATTGTTATAATTTTTTGAAAAATGTTATTATTGTCGTACAAGTTATTTAAAATCAAAACTTAGATGTTATTTACCATTTGGAATTCTAGTGACAGTTACCTCGGTCTTTCTTCTTGATTTAGGCAAGACAAGTCCCAATTTCCAAACTTCGTCCATGCAACATCAACAGTTTCCCTCGTGATCAAGAAGACATTATTTTTAGAAAAATGTTTACCCACAAAGCATAGTGGAATTAAAGTGTATCCAATACTATATTTTTTAAACATTTGTGTGCATTTTTTTAATATTAAAATAAATATACACATTATATACTTTTAGAAAAAACACAATACAATGATACACTATTTGCCATTTAGTTGTGCTACATACATGCAGAAATTATGCCTGTATACGCACCCCGATGACGTGGAAACACACCATATCAGCACTTATTTTATTAAAACAATAAAAGAAGAAGAAAGAGAAACTACAAACTTTTCGTTCTCTCTAATTTTCATCTCTCTTCATTTTGAAAAAGCTGAGTTTTGGACATGACTTCATTTCTCGCCCATTTTCTTTGCAAATGTATCCCCCAAAACAGCTTTAGAAGCAAGAGGTCTATTTGCATACGATTTGCTCTGGATTTTTTCTTTTCAAGTTTTATTCTTCTTCTCTTGCTGTTTTTACCCAATTTTCATGCTATTAATTACTTTTGGATTTGTTTTCCGGGTTTTGCTTCTTGGGGGCTTATTTATTTAGCTTGAATATATACCATTGCTCGATGTGATTTCCTGATCTCTTTGTGTCCATGTTTCCCAGATGCTGTTTGGTCTCATATCTCTTTGGATGACATTGTTTTTGTGTAGATATTGTAAGCCTTGGGCAACTTCCATAGCTATTTTCATCCTTTTATTCCAGCTGATGCGTTTGTATGTTTTGTAGGCAGTGAAAAAAATAGATAATTCATTTTTGTGCTTAATTTACAAATGGAGTTGGAAATGGGCTACACAAATTTGTTCTGCAGGCTCAGATAAGGGATTGGTTAAATACTATGAGTAGGTTTCCCCTTTCAGAGAAAATGCAAGGAGCAAGACTTTCAGCTACTGCGATATATCAAATCCAGAGAGATATAGAAAGTTTAAGCCTTTTCCTTTTGATCTTTTGTCAGAGAAACCCTCATGAACCAGTCGAAATAAATTATATCCTAAGTAGTGCAATGTCCACTGTAGAATTTATAGTTGATACTATGTTTGGCTGTCCAGAAAACTCAAGAAAAAAACGAAAATTGTATCAAGTTCCAACAGGTACACTCTAGATTTCTGGCTTTGAGAAACTCAGTGAATATTAGAGAAAATGTAATAAAAAAATATTGAATTGTAATAAATAATAGTGAATAATAGTGAATGGTAAAGAAAAATAATAATACAATTATGAATAGTAGTGAGGTATTTTGAGAATACAGCCAAACTAAGCCTAAATCTCACTTCTCTCTCATGCTCCTATTGACTCTATATTCGCCTAACTTTCTACAGCTCTAGGGAAGTGGCAGGGACTCCTCCCCGTTAGCTACTTTGCTCTTCCCCTCAGTAGCTCATCTCTTAGATTGATGCTAATAAATCTCTTCTAAGAGGTTCAACCTTATTAATGCTGATGAAGAAGTAGAAATCCACCTCATTTCTGTTTAGCTTTTCCTTTCCCTCGTGGCCTCCCTCCTCTCATCTTTTTCTCATTTTTCTTCCGTCCTAGCTTCATTTATTCTTTTTCTTACTTTCTTTTAAATATTTGCTTTTTTGCATCCATCGATCAAATTACTCAATTTACCCCTAATCCAAGTTTTTAGCCATTTGTTCTAAAATATCCATTTATTTTCTGTATGCATATATGAGTTACGATAGGCACACATGGTGCTCACGCATTATCTCACCCCACAACTAACTATAAAAATGAGCAATGCTAGGTATAGTATCTATTTGGGGACTGCAATGTAAATTTAGTTTATTTTAGTTTTAAAATTTTATCTAGCTGAAAAATTCTATTTACAGTATCCAAGTGGAGATTGTATGTGCAGACCCTTTATTAAATGAAAAAAAATATCATTTTAGGAGGGATAATTTTATAATTTTAAAACATTTTAAAGTTAAAATAGCCTAAATTTACATTACAGTCTCCAAATAGAGACTGTACCTAGCATTGCTCATATTTAACTTGAATTACAAATTACAATCTTAAAATCGCTCCATTGTGATCTTTGCTCCAATAACACCATTCTCATTCACGAGAGAATCTCTCATTTTAATGCACGATAAACTTAGATATTTAGTATCCTTTGTTTTTATAGAATAAATAAAATAAGTTGAGATAAAAATTAAAATAAATAAAATAAAATAATATGAATTGAAATAAATTACGAAACAATCTAGGCCTTACTTAAATTTTGCCACGATCAGTTTCTAGAATTCCTCCCACGTTCCGTAACTCTTTATAGTCAATTGGCATTAAATTACACAAAATACAAATAGGTATATGTCATATGATGGGAATTATGCTTGTTGGTGCGGTGGGTGGGACCTACAATGCCTAAGAATTGTCATAAAGCCGTACTATGGAGGATGGACAACACACCGACCTACCATTCCCTAATGAAACGGAACGTTGAAACTTTGAAAGCTGACAAAAATATCTACAAAATGTTGTTGGTGGGGTCCACTGACTCGACTCTAATGTCTTGATCCTCGTGTAGTAGCACTTTTTACTTTGAAATTAATAAATTTTTTTAGTTCAAACTGATATTATTCTATAATGATATATTATATTATAAAATTAATTTTATTGTAAAATAGGTAAAAAAATTCGTTAGTTTATAAATTAATTTTTATAAAATTTAAGATATATTATAGTATAATATTACATATATTTATAGAGTATACAAGTTTCATATAATTACTTTAAAAAAAAGTAGAATCTACTATTAAAAAATTAATTTTTTTTTATATATTTATTCATTTTTTTTAAAGTGATTGTATACCGCTTACTTATATATTTATGATTACAACTATTATTTCTCTATATTATAACCACTAACATTCATGCTACACCGGCCCCTAATAAATAAATGAATCTCTTTGGGTGTCTGTAAGGTTTATTTATTTCGAGTTGATAATTAATGAGGAATGGGCCTCCACCATTCTTCAGTTCTCACCCATATTACAACTTCAAATTCAGCCATGGTCCCCTCTCTCTACTCCTTCTCGTCGGCTTGCTGGATATATATATATATATATATATTCTTTTTGTTGAAGTTTGGAAGCTGGCGAGAATTTTGCCGACCCACCCGCGCTTGCATATTTTGACAATGCGTTCCAAAACTCATATTTATGATTACTTAATTATTAAGTAAAAAAAATTAAAATACATGAGTGGTAAAATTGAAGGGACAAACTCATGAGACCATTTTTCTATCAAAGAATATTAAACTTACTGTACAAGATAAACGGTTGTTAGGTTTGATTCCCTTAATTTTTTTATAATGCAAATGCAAACTAGTACTGCCGTTTTAATTGATTGGGGTGCAGAATTATTAGGCAGTGAACTACTAGTGGCAGTGACCCCCCAGTAAGATTCAACTTAGATAAATAATATTTGTAGTCAAGTGTATAGTCTTTATATATTCTATTTGAAAAATATGAGTAAATTTGAAATTTAATAAAAAAATAATTTTTTTAATGGTGATCCTTATTTAACATTTTAAAATTATATTTAACATTACGTAGAGGTGAAATAAGTGTATTTAATTTTAGCAGGCTTTATTTGGTTGGGCTTTTATGGATAGGTAGGTTTAGTTTTGAGCTAGAGATAGGAATAAATAGGCCGAGTCCAAGAGTTAACCGGGAAAAAAAAAGTTGTCTAAGTGCTTATATGTATATGAAAATGGTGTGGGATGAACCCGAAATGTCAAGAATCTCGAGAAGGGTCAAGAACTCGTAAGAAGAAAAACCGAGGCTTCGTTTGGAATTTAACTTATCTCAACTTTCATTACAATTTTTTTAAATCTTAATATAAAATATAATAAACAATTCAACTTTTTCAAATCTCTAACTAATAATAATATTAAAAAATAATATTTTATCATCTCAACTCAACTCAACTCAACTCAACTTAACTCAGTTCAACATTCAAATGCAGCCTGAATCTTCTGAATTATGCAAAAGTGAAAAATGAAATTATTGAGTAGTCCAAATATATATACAAGGACAGAGTGCATGTGCTACACACGTGCAATAAAATAAAATTACAACTAAAGTAACTGTTTACAAACTAACTATTTACGCTTACAAGTAACTATTTACATACTTCAATACTCCCTCTCAAGATGGAGTGTAAATATCAAGGATAAAGAAACTGATTAAGAGGCAAGACTTTAGTGAATATATTTGCTAGTTGATGTGGGAACTAACATGCAAAGTTTGAAGTACACCAGATTGTATCTTCTCGCATACTAGATGACAATCAATTTCTATGTGTTTAGTTTTTTCGTGAAAAACAAAGTTTGCTGCTATGTGAATTGCAGCTTTACTGTCGCAAAATAACAATGCTGGATAATGATAAGTAATGCCAAAATCTTGAAGTAAAGCAATTAACCAAGTTAACTCACAAGCAGTAGAATCCAAGACTCTATATTCAACTTCAGTTGGAGATTTTGAAACTGTATTCTGTTTATTTGATTTCTAAGAAATCAAAGAATCATCCAAAAAGACACAAAACCCAGTCACTAATTTTCTAGTGTTTGGACAAGTTGCCCAATCAGAATCTGTAAAGCCCTTCAAGTTTAGTGAAGAGGAAGATGACAGAAAGATTCCCTGACTAGGTTTACCTTCGAGATACCTTAATACATGATGTGCAACATCTAAATGTGTTTGAGCGGGTTTGTCCATGAATTGACTTAGGATTTGTACATAATAAGCCAAGTCAGGTATTGTTATTGTCAAGTAAAGCAACCTCCCTACCAATCGTCTATAAACTGTGGGATCTTCCAATAATGCAAACTCTATTTTTGCCAGACATAAGTTGGAACTCATGGGAACTTTAGCTGGTTTACAGCCAAGAAAACTAGTATCAGCCAAGATTTCCAAGGCATAATGCCTTTGACAAAGTGAAATTCCTTTAGAAGTTCTGGCCACTTCTAATCCAAGGAAGTATTTAAGATATCCAAGATCTTTAATCTGAAAAGTACTATGGAGAATGGACTTGATGTCTTGGACAACCTTAAGATCATTACTAGTCACAATTACATCATCAACATATATCAAGAGGGCAAGAAATGTAGAATCTGAAACTCTAGTGAACAATGAATAGTCACATTTGGACTATGTAAAACCATGTTGTAAAAGACTATTAGTGAGTTTACAATACCACTGTCTTGAAGCCTGTTTTAAGCCATATAATGACTTAGTTAACCTACATACCCGAGTCTCCCGCTTGTTACCATACCCTTGAGGTAGTGTCATATACACTTCCTCATCCAAATCTCCATGCAAAAATGCATTGTTTACATCTAATTGATTTAAATACTAATTCTGTGAAGAAGCAACAAGAAGTAAATAACGTACGCTTGTAAGCTTGGCCACTGGAGAGAAAATGTCGATAAAATTCAACCCTTGTTTAGTGTACCCCTTAGCTATAAGCCTAGCTTTATATTGTTCAGTAGTCCCATCTGATTTGCATTTAATTTTATACACCCATTAACAACCAATGGGATGTTTATCAGGAGGCAAGTTAGTGAGAACCCATGTATTATTTTTCTCAAGTGCAGATAATTCTGCTGCCATAGCCTTTTGCTAATAAGGAAATTTAATTGCTTGATGGTATTATTTAGGTTCAAACTGAGATGAGACTTTAATGGTGAAAGCGCAATGTGTGGGAAAAAGTTTGTTATAAGAAAGGTAAGTAGACAAAGAATGAGGAATACTTACCTTGGAAGAAGCTGTAGCAATAGAAGAGTTAGTGTTTGATAAAGAATAAGTGGTTAGATCACAATGATATTGCTACAAATATTGTGGTGGATGTTTGATTCTAGTAGATCTTCTGACAGAAGGATTATTAGTAGAAGGATTAGAATCTGAAACTTGCTGCGACTGGTCAATGGATGTAAAATGGAAATTTTTTTTTTGCAATATTAATGGGATAAGAAGCAGCAGGTGTATTAGAAACAAAAGTGTGTATGACCAAAGAATCTAAAGAAACTGATTCTAGATCTAAAGAAATGTTGTTGCTATTTTTATATGGAAAGAGATGTTCATAAAATACAACATCTTTAGACAGAACAACAGATTTGGAGTGCAAATCATACAATTTGTATCCTTTGACACCAAATGGATAGCCCACAAAAATGCATTTCCTAGCTCTAGAGTCAAATTTCAATCTTTGAGAAACAAGAGTGCTAGCATAACATAAACAACCAAATACTTCTAAATTGGGATAATTGGATTTTTGAGAAAAAAGAAGCTCATAAGGGGATTTGTTAGAAAGAATAGGAGTAGGTAACCTATTTATGATATAGGCTGCTGTTAAAACACAATCAACCCAGAAGCAAAAAGGTAAATAGGCTTGAAACCTTAGAGCACATGCAACTTCTAGTAAATGCCTACGTTTTCTTTCTACTACTCCGTTACGTTGAGGAGTAGCTACACAACTATTTTGATGAATAATGCCTTTATCAGAAAAATAAGAGGACATGTCAAACTCTAAGCCATTATCACTTCTAAGAATTTTCACTTTAGAACTTAACTGTGTTTCTACAAGGGCAATGTACGAAATGAGTTTGGTTCTAGTTTCAGATTTGGTTCTCATTAAATATACCCAATTTGCTCTTGTAAAATATCAACAATAGTGAGAAAATAGTGAAAACCATCTAGAGTATGAGTAGAGAATGGACCTCGTATATCACAATAGATTATTTCAAAGGGACAAGAAGTATGAGATTCACTATGGGGAAAAACTAATCTGGATTGTTTTGCATAATGACATACATCACAGTTTGTATGTCTTGAAGGAGTTACAATAGGAAAAAATCTTATGTATGAAACTTTGTTTTAGAAAAGAATGATGACTTAGGCGATAATGCCATAGGTCCAAATTGACAACATCAGAAGTGCAAAATGAAGGTACAACAATGGATTTACTAGAATAATTTACATCATATATTGATGCTTTATTGGGCAACAAATAGTACATACCACTTCTTTCTTCACTCAGACCAATCGTCTTCCTTGCATACAGGTCTTGTAAGAGATTGAAAGAAAATGAGGGAACACACATGACATTGTTAAGAACCAAGGAGTCTAAAATTTTAACAACTCCTGTGTGCGAAATTGGTGCTTTGTAACCATTAGGCAATGTAACAAAAGCTGATTTAACAATGGTACACGAGGAAATGAGTGACACTGAGCTAACCATATGGTCAGTAGCTCCAGTGTCAATAATCTATGGAATATTAAGATCTGAAAGATATTTCTTAACAGAAAACAAGCAGGGACCGAAATTCAGAGATGTGGATTTACCTGACTGATTGAAAAAGGTCTAAGGATTTTGCCGAGATGTAGGATCTACTAAATGAGCTGAAGCAAATTTGTCACATGAATTATGTATCTCAAGAAAAGAAAAAGGTCCTTCTCGTGGACTTGCTGGAGTTTGGAAACTGGCGAGAATTTTGCCACTCGCGCTTGCATATTTTGACTATGTGTTCCAAAAGTCATATTCCATTACTTTTGTTAGATTTGAGATTTGGGGTATAGATATATCACATGCATCATTTAAATGGATTAATTTATAAGTTATAAGTTTTAAATTTTAAAATTTCTCTTTCAAATCAAATTATACTATGAAAATATTTTACTTGGTATATTATACACATGCACACCACCACTCGATCTTAGGCAACTAGAGATCAGGAAGAGATGTCGAGAAACATGGAAGGAAGGCTTGCTAAAATGGAAGAAGTAGTGAGGAGGCTCACCACCAAAGAAGTAGCTACGAAAGGAGAATGAGGTTCTCAGGGCAAAGAATGGGCCATCAGGAGAAGACATGATGCCTAGTCAGGCTGATAGGGTGAAAATGGAGGTCCACAGCGCTGGCGCGGGTAAAGCACCTCATAAGAACTATGAGACAAAGAAGATGCATCATGATCTGCGCATCCTGATGAACAAATACGAGGAAATGACCAAGAAGATAAGGACCTCATCTTTAGTTGATCAGCTGCTGACCAACACCAACTTGCCATACAGCTTGGAGATCATGATAGTACTACTACCATCGAAATTCAAGGCCCCGTCAATATGTACAACGGTTCCAAGGACTCGATGGAGCTCTTGGAGACTTTTAAAGCCCACATAACTCTTTATGGATTCCTAAGGGAGATTGCATATAGGGCTTTTCCTTTGAAGTTAAAAGGGGTAACATGAGGTTGGTTCGAAGCATTGTAGCCAGGCTCCATTGAGAATTTTGAGGAACTGGGCAGGCAGTTCATCACTCAGTTAATGGCTAGTCGATGGCGGAGGCGGCTAGTAGCATACTTCTTAACTGTAAAGCCGAGGGAGGACAAGAGTTTGAAGGCATATTTGGCATGATTCAATAAGGAAAGAATGACTGCGGATGACCAAGACGAGAAAATCATGTTGGCCGCACTACTCGGGAGAATTTGGCCAAGGAGTCCTTTCATGGCTGAGTTGGTAAAGAAAACCGTATCCACTTTGTGGGAATTTATGGATCGGGCAGATGACTTTGTAAATATCGAGGATACATTGATCGCCCTGACTGCTTGGCTGGTAGAAAGAGGAGAGCACATCGAAGGAAGGCCCTAGGAAGGTCCGTGAAAGTGGTCTAAGGCCAAGAAAGAGTCAGTATGAGGGGAAGCGAGAGACACATGTGGGGTGATACAGTAGCAACCGTGTACACTATTCTAGTGTGCATGACCACGACAAGGCGAAGGGAGCTAGGCGTGATGAGGACTGCAGGTGACGGACCCAAAGATACTGTACGTACCATAGGGTGAATGGTCACAGAACCGAGGATTATCATTCGCTCAAACAAAAATTTGAGGAGATGAAGGGTAACAGGGAGCTAGAACACATTGTTGCAGCAAAATGCCTCTACACCGCGATGTTTAGACGATAGAAGGCTGGAGCATAAGCCTAGATGGAGCGAGAGCCCAAGGAGGAGAGAATCACCTAAGAGGTGAGGAGATCGCAGGAACCAATAAATCACCGACCCAGGCAAGATACGGATCAAAGAAACCCACATTTGGGGGAGATCCGCACCATAGCTGGGGGTTATGCAGGAGGTAGTCCAACCTCCTCGGGAAGGAAGGCCTATGTAAGATGGGCGAGATATGAGGATATATACAACGCAAAGAGGCTTGTCAAGCAGGTGTGGGTACAAACCTTGTCCCCAATTTCTTTTGATGATGATGACTCTCGAGGGGTAGTATACCCACACGATGATGCACTGGTGGTAACAATGCTAGTAACAAATTACACGACGTGGAGGATATTGATAGACAATGGAAGTTTTGCAGACATCTTGTTCTGGGATGATTTCACGAGAATGGGGTTAAGTATGGGTCAACTTTGCCCAACACCAACCGCATTGAAGAGGTTCACGGGAGATGCAGTTCAACCCATGGGGTCCATTATGCTACCTGTATTAGTGGAAACAAACTCCTGTCTCACCACCACTCTGACTGAGTTCGTAGTAGTAAGGACGCAGTTGGCGTATAACGCCATTATAGGCTGACTGACATTGAACGCCTTGAGAGTGATCATGTCCACCTATCATCTGAAAATGAAGTTTTCCACGAAAGCGAGAATTGGCGAGGTGCGCGACGAGCAAGTACTTACTCGAGAGTGTTACGTGTAGAAATTGAGGAAAGGAGAGCAAGATGTAGAAATAGTAGAGTTGCGGGAATGCGGCGATCGGATCCTCCCGCCGCCTCCCCCTGAAGTCTTCATAATAGAGGTGGAAACAAGGGACAAGGAAAAGCTCAGACACGAAGAAGTAGACGAGCCATTGGAACTCATCCCCTTTGACCCTACCCAGCCACATAACCACGTGAGGATCAAAACTACAATAGTGAAGGAAGAAAGGACCTGACTAATCTAGCTCTTCCAGGAGCACAAAGACATCTTTGCATGGAACATCAAGATATGCTAGGAATAAGCAAAGAGGTTATAAAGCACCGATTGAACGTCAACCCGGACACAAGGCCTGTTAAGCAGAAGAAGAGGAATTTCAGCACTGAGAAATACAAGCGATAGCATAAGAGGTGGATCGATTGTTGGCGGCATGATTTATCAAGGAAACTCAGTACCCTGACTAGTTGTCAAATGTTGTGTTGGTCAAGAAGACCAATGGCAAGTGGCGAATGTGCGTAGACGTCACGGACCTCAACAAAGCCTGCCCAATAGATAGCTTCCCTCTCCCCCAAATAGACCTAATAGTTAATGCCACAGCGGGTCACAAGGTGTTGAGTTTCATGGACGCCTTCTCTGGATATAATCAAAACAAAATGGTATATGTTGACCATGATAAGATGACCTTCATAACCGATTGGGGCTTGTGCTATTACACGGTCATGCCCTTTGGACTGAAGAATGTAGGGGCAACTTACCAAAAGCTAGCCAACAAAACGTTTAAGAATTAGATAGGCCGAAACATGGAAGTATATGTGGACGACCTTTCAGTAAAGAGCATGGAGTTTGGGCAGCACATGGAAGACTTGAGGGAAGCTTTCGATGTGCTACGTCAGTACAGGATGAAGCTCAACCCAAGTAAATGCGCGTTCGGGGCGCAGTCGGGCAAGTTTTTGGGCTTCATAGTGTCCGAGAAGGGCATCGAGGCAAATCCCAAGAAGCTCAGGGTGATCATCGAGATGAAGTCGTCCACGACTCTTAATGAGGTACAAAAATTGGCAGGGAGGATAGCGGCCCTCAGCAGGTTCGTGTCCCGTTCAAAGGACAAATGCCATGCCCTTTTTCCAGGTATTGAAGAAGGCCTAAGAATGGGATGCATAGTGTGAGGAACTATTTGCATAGCTGAAAGAATACCTGACTTACCCACCTCTACTTAGTCAAACCAAGCAGGGGGAACCTTTATTTCTGTATTTGGCCGCCACCCCAGATGCGGTTTCCGCCGCTCTAGTCAGAGATAAGGGCAAGGAGCAAAGGACGGTGTATTATGTCATCAAAGCCTTAAGAGGGGTCGAGAAGAGATACCTGAAGATAGAGTTGATCACCTTCACACTTGTGACGTTGGCATGATGATTACGCTCTCATTTCACAGCCCACCCCATAAGGGTCATCACTTCCACACCCTTGCAGAAAGTACTCCAAAGGCCTAACACTTCGAGGTGACTGGTGAAATGGTCCATCGAGTTGAGCGAGTATGACATCAGGTTTGTCCCTATAATTGCTGTCAAGGGACGAATCTTGGTAGAATTTGTCGTGGAACTCATGAACTTTCCTGAGAAGACGCACCTGAGAAGGAACCATGGCTAGAGCAAGTTGATGGTTCATCTTGTCAGGCGGGGGGGGTGTGGGCATCCACATGCTAGCAGACAACGGCGTGGAGTCATTTTATATTGTCTGACTGAACTTCAAGGCGACAAACAATGAAGCAGAGTACAAGACGGTGCTCACGGGGTTGGCCGTAGTTGAAATTTTAGGCGGAACAACGGTAGTAATGAGAGTAGACTCCCAGGTGGTGGTTGGCCAAATCATGGAGAATATTTGGCAAAGGGATCGAAGTTGATAAGGTACCTCCATCATGTCTAGGAGTGATCCCACCAGTTCTAGTATTTTCGGATCGAATGGATTTCTAGAGGGACAACTGGAAGGCAGATTGATTAGTACCAGTAGCATCGACAAGGCAGGAGCAAATGTTGTCATGGGAAATAAATCTCAGGACAGTAGACACGACAACAATAGGGGAGGAATTTTTGAGAATGAAGGGAACACACTAGGATGGGCAGATGATATCATCAGGTACTTGAAATTTGGGGAACTACCCACTTCCTAAGAGGAGGCAAGGAAAGTCAGGAATAGGGTATCTCGGTTCACCTTGATAGACAAAACACTGTATAAGCGGGTGTTTTCTAGCCCATTACTAAGATGCATATCAAAGGTGGAGGCTGAGTATGTGATGTGGGAGATACACAAAGGCGTTTGTGGAAATCATTTAGGAGGAAGGTCATTGGCGGCGAAAGTCATGAGAGCAGGCTACTATTGGCCTAATGCCCTGAAGGACTCAAAGAAGTTCATAAAAAAGTGTCTCTAGTGCCAGCTACATGCACCAGTCCAGAGCATGCCCCCTGAAGAACTGAAGTCGATAACGGCCCCATGGCCGTTCACCCAAAATGGGATAGATTTGGTCAGCTCGATGCCCCTAAGCAAAGGAGGAACCAAATTCATCATTGTCCTCATTGACTAATTTACGAAATGGGTAGAAGCCGAGGCAATGGCAACGGTGACTGCTCAGAGTGTGACGAGGTTTATATGGAAGGCAATTGTATGCAGGTTTGGGATATCGTAAAACATCATTTCCGACAATGGCAAGCAGTTTGATTCAGAACATTATCGTAGGTGGTGTTTAGAACTCTGGATCAAAGTCAAGTATTCATCTATCAGACACCCACGGGCAAACGGACAAGTCAAAGCAACTAGCAAGACCATAGTGGGGATATTGAAGAAGAAGGTAGGCGAGAAGAAAGGGGCGTGGGCGGATGAACTCCCCAAGTTCTTATGGGCATATAGAACAACACCCAAGACGTCAACAAGCGAGACTCTTTTCACCTTGGCATACAGAACTGAAGTCATGATACCAGTGGAAGTGGGGATTCCAAGCCACAAGAAGCTCAGCTTTGACGCTGATGAAAATGGAAGGAAGTTGGAAGAACATCTGGACTTACTAGAAGAAAGAAGAGTGAGTGCCAAGACAAAGATGGCCGCCTACAAAAGGAAGACTGAGCAATACTTCAACAAGAGAGTAAGGCCGAGTCCTTCAAGGTTGGTGAGTTGGTGTTAAAAGAAATCAGAGTGACTACCGCTGAAGAAAGAAAGCTAGGCCTAAGATGGGAGGGGCCATACCTAGTCAAGACAATAGTCACCAGGGAGCCTATCGCCTAAAGGACGCAGCAAGGCATGAACTGCCTCACCCTTGGAACGATGAGCATTTGAGGAAATTTTATGTTTAAGTTATCGAAGACATTTTTTATGAAATATTATTCTTATCGAAGGATTTTCAGTAAGCTTAGTTATTTTATCATATTCTTTCTTTATTATCTTGCCACTTTAGGATCATATTCAAAACACACCAGAATTATGATTATTTTCTCCCACTACGCTCCACTCGCCAAGGTTACGAGGTCGAGCAACTCTCCCGTGACACCTTTTCGCCAAGGCTACATGGTCAAGAAACTCATCCGTTACGCCACTCGCCAGAGTTAAGCAGTTGAGCAACTCTTCCACTGCACTCCAGTTGCCAAGGTTATGCGGTAGAGCAACTCTCCAGCTACAGTCCAATCGCCAAGGTTACACGGCTGAGCAACTCTCCCATTGCACCTTCTTGCCAAGGCTACACAGTCAAGGAACCTTCCCATTATGCCACTGGCTAGAGTTAAGCAGTCAAGCAACTTTCCCGCTACACTCTACTCACCAAGGTAATGTAGTCGAGAACCTCTCCCGCTACTCCTTCTCACCAAGGTTACATGGTCAAGAACCTCTCCTGCTACAGCTTCTCACCAAGGCTACGTGGTCGAGCAACTCTCCTACTGTGTGCCACTCGCCAAGGTTAAGCAGTCGAACTACTCTCCCGTTACGCATTCTTGCCAAGGCTACTTGGTTGAGCAACTCTCTTGCCACCCCCACTAGCTGGAATTACGCGGTTGAGAAATTCTCCCATTACACTCCACTTGCCAAGATTCTTCTTTTGAGGTAATCAGGCAGATAATGTAGTCAGTTTTTGACTTCCGTAATTCCTCCACCTCTTTTTCTGCCTCACTCAAGCGGGCAGCCAGATTATCCCGTTCAACCTCCCTATCAGTGGCGTTAGCCTTGTGCAGCGTAACTTCTTCCAACGCACTCGCCAACTCAGACTGGGGAGAGGCAATCTGATCTCGAAAGGGGCTTCAACTCGGGAAAGCTCTCCAACCATCTCTTCTTTCTCTGCTCGGGCAAAGACAGTAGCCCTGTGGGCTTTATAATGAATGCGCGCATGAAGTCATTTTCCTCCTCGAGTTCCATACAATCTTCCACCAATGCAACAACTAACTTGTCAACTCTTTGCAAACGCCCAATCATGAAGGTAATAGCCTAATAAAAAGTGAAACTGAAAAAAAGATGGAGGCTCAATAGCGAAAGGATGCTACAAAAGTTGAGGACGGTGGAACAGAAAGCCTCATTGCGTCACAATCTAAAGGCTTGAGAGGAGTCACCAAGCCGAGAAGAGGAAGCACCATGGCGAGCACTTGGAATCTAGAAGGAGACTCCAGCAGCACCCACAGGGATGAACGACTCCCAAATAGTTTAAGGCGGTGAGCCACCAGCCCCTTGAGTTGATGTCCTAGTTGTTTGGTCGACTTGAGGAACAACGACTTCCTCCTGGAATGGAGACCCGTTGGGAGGGCCAGCTTGAAGATCGCCAACAAGAAAGACTGGAGAAGGTTCCTCACCCCCTTCGGGGAAGTGCTGAAGGGCGAGGAAGGGACTGGCACCCTGCTCCTGCTGGTGAAAGATAGGTTCATGAAGATAAAAGGCAACTCAGGAATATCCCCTCTGAAGCCGTCGAGGTAATAGCACCCTCCAGGGTGAATGACTCACCAATATCTTCAAGATGAAACGAGTCATCAAAACCATCTAGTAAGGAAGGAAGGTCACTCGCGGGAGGTGCATTAAGGAAGTCTGGGTTCAGAACAAAGACAAAATCTTCCCACTCTAGATGAGGGGCACCTTCTGGATTGATTGCTTGCCCAGAAGTCTGGGCCTCTTTTCCAGAGGGAGCCTTTGACATGATGGCCTCCTCAACCTCCAGTATGATGTCCAGTTCTGCATCTGCCTAGTCATTGATGTCATCTAACGAACTAGTCTAGGGCACTGGAGGGTTCATCGACTCCTTTCCTTCGCTTGCTAAAGTGGGAAAAAGGACACCCCTGGAAGAGCTGGATGCGTCCAAAGACTTGGACCCAAGGCAAGCTTTCTTCTTTTTACCCCTGTCTCCGGGAGTGGTCCCCTTTTTAAGTTTCCCGCCGATGAGGGGGTGCCTAGAATTTTGCGACCTAGCACATGGGCCCGGCTAGGTACCATCAGGAATCTATCAATGTTGGGGGGCATCGAGAGGGCCTCAGACCAAGTGGACTTGATGTTAACCATAGCCCAAGATTGAACCAGCAGATGTGAGCTTCCTCTCAGGGAGAAAACAAAACCTCAAGGTCACGCTCGTTAGGAACGGGTAACGAAGATGTTCGAACGGGGAATTCCCGATGTGAGGCTTCATCCATCGAAAATTCCTACCCCCTACCCAAAATAAAGAAAAATTTCTTTGAACCGTCCTTGGCATGGGAATACTTATGCTCTAGCTGCACCAGTTTGCTGCAAGACCTAAAGCTACAAAGGTTCCCACACAAATGCCTAAACCAATGAAGAGAGAGGAACTCTCGAGTGGTAAGGTTAGGATAATCATCAACAGTGGGCTCCAAGACTTGCCTTGCTGCCATAGAATGCAATAGGCCATTAAAATATGCCAAGCGTTAGGCACCAATTAGGCCGATGCAAGGCCTAAGATGTCATGAACAGGCCTCACGAAGGGAAGACGAAGCCCCATTGAAAACATAACAAAATAGAGGACAACAAAGACTACCATACCTCTGACGTTAACGGCTCCATGTTGTTGGCCGGGCAGCGATGGCCCCACCGAATTGGGGACATTAAAGTGGTCCCTTGCAACATCCAATTCTCGACGTGAAATGGTGGAAAACCAGCGATGGCCTTCAAAGATGGAACGGGATGCGTCTCCTTCGAAGCTTTGGTTAGCCGTAGCGCCTTCGCGTTGGACAGAAGACTCGCGGGGTTGTGAAGAACCGCCGCCACGAGAGGGGCATGCACCTTTGTCTTTTTCAGTAGCCATGGATATGCAGAAAATAGAGGAAAGTAATGCAGAAAGAAGGAGGAGAGGGCTTGAAGGCACAGAGGGTTTTGGATGCAAGAGAAGGAAGGGAACACGAAGCTTGTGCAAGAAGATAGGAAGTGAAGGAAAAAAAAAAAATGAAGTGGCAGGGAACAATAAATACAGGTGACAGTTGACAAAGGGGAATGCGTATCGACTCTGATAGACGTCCTGGGGAATAATGATGCAGAACCCCAAATGTTGCCCCAAGAATGAATCTCACCGCATCGTGCATGGCAAGGACACACAGGGTAACTAGGGGGCTTTGGCCCAATTCAAAAGGCCCAACACCTTGTGGTTTGAAAGCCTCATCGCATGACGCATGATGAGGGGCGTCAATTAACTCTATTGAAAGGGCTCAACAACATCTAGTACAAAAGTACCCATCACACCATGTGTGATGAGACTCGTGGGGTAATTGGAAGGGCTTTAATACCACCATAAGGGCTCGCGGGGTGCCACCTTAAGCCTGGGTCATGGTGGCCTGACAAATCACTCCACTCAAGGCTCAAACCCCTCTAGCCCGATAGAGCTAATGCCAGTTTGTTAAGGACAGGAACGCCCACCCACTTATCCTTGGACAATTAGGATATTCACTCATTCAAAATGAGTGAATAGCCTGAAGGCTCTGGGGTTCAAACTTCAAATAGTGGGTAGAGCAGTTAGTCCGGGTGATCCTAAGAAGGCAAGTCCTTTATTTAAAGAATCCGGGTACGCTAATGAAAGTTGTCGAATAATCTTGCTTTAACAAGATTCCTATCGTTACTGACTTAGGCATTGGAGGGGCCTCGCCAAACCCCCAAGCCACCTTACTCTTTGATTGCAACTGATCAAGAGTGCGTATCTGTGAAATACGTCCTTAACAACTACATTTTTGAATTGTAAAAATCTATAATGTGTACCCTCTGTTAAAATTGTGTCATTTCACCTAATTTTCATCCATTTAACATGCAAGATTTAATGATGGTATTATTTGTTAGTTTTTTTTTTTTATTGTTTTCTAATTGAAGTATGTTGCCAGGATTATAATGTGGAGGACCGTTATTTATTTATTTATTTATTAAGTAGGGTTGGAGGAAAGTTAGTAGGAAAATTGAGAAAAATAAAAATGAACTTAAGGTAGTTTCACCAAATTTCACATGAAAAATGTATAGAACTTGAGCAAAGTTACATATAAAATAAAATAATAATTTAAAAAATATCCGGACAAATATTTTGGAGGACATTTATGGCTTAAAAATGATAAATATTTATTATATCTTCTTTCTAGTTTAAACATGCTTTGAAACTGATATAATAATGACCATGATCTATTCAATGGTTGATGGCTCTTTTGCTATGTTTTGAAGCTATATCTAGCCTTAAGGTGAATCTTATGGAGTGTAAGATGGGACTGATGGGGTTTTATGCATAATATAAGAGGCTTGGCTAGTATTTTGGGTTCCAAGGTATCCTTTGTCCATAAAATATCTTGGTCTTCCCTTGGAGACAACTTTTAAGGTGAGATGATTTGTGATGGTGTTATTGAGAATATTGAAAGAAGGTTGGCAGACTGATAAATGATTTACTCGCCAAAATGGGGAAGAAGTAGTTTAATCAAGATCACTCTTTCTAACTTTCCTATGTATATTCATACATTATTTCTCTTGCCAGCTTGTGTATCTGGTCAGACTAATAATATCTTCTTTTGCTTTCTTTTTTTTTTTTAATTTTTATGGGGTGGTACTGGAGAGGAGGCCGAGTTCCACCGGATTAGTTGGGATAAGATTGGCTCCTTGATCTCAAGTGGAGGGTTTGGAATCCATTAGCGAAGAATTTTAATAAAGCTATAATTGGGAAATGGTTATGGCGGTATCATAAAGAAGGGAGTCCTTATGGAAGGTTGTTATTGTAAGGACTGCATCAAACGGAAGGGGATAGACCACCAATGGAGTTGAGTGGAAGGAAAAGATGAGAAAAAACTTTATTGGTTTGGTGAGAAATAGCCGTGGGTGCTACAAAGTGCTGCTAGTCTAGCTTATGAGTGAGCAACACTATGTAGAAGGGCTAGCTAACATGTCCTGGGGCCAGGTGATTTTCATCTTATGTTAGGTGAGCCTGAAAAATAACACAATGTACAAGGGCAAAGAATGAGCACGAGCTTTCTAGGACTACACAAAAACTCTCAAGAGGTGATTGAGTTGTAGACAACAATGCACCATCCATTTGAAGAGTCACATCCAAAATGGGTCTGATCTTGACTTGGGGTGTCATATTGTCTGAACCCAGCAATATTGTAACAGCTTGCAAAAAATTCAAAGGATAAATTTCTTTAGGCTTTAGAAACGTCGTGAAAACCCCTAAAATATCTCACGAATTGAGCTATCATGTGGGTTTTAGTCTTTCAGCTTAGTCAGTTTCTTACCCACTTTAGTGATAGAAACATGATTTTATTATTTGAAGTACTTAGGAGTATAGGATTGGGAAATGCTTTGTGCCATTAGCCTCATATGAATATTTAAGATTTTACGATGCAATAAAATGATTTTCGTTTTACGGATGATAACTGTTCGAAAATGCATTCTGATTTATTGGATGCACTTAAGAGTCAAAATTCATGAAATGAATTGCACTTATAGTTTCATAGGATTATTTAGGATTTTATGGTACAAAGTTATTTTCGCCATTTTTAGAGTGAATAGTAACACCTGTGTTAGCAATTAGTCCAATCGTTTTTGAATCATAGTGTGAATTGTCCGAATCAGTCTAAAGAAGTTTTATTTGGACACATAGCAAGATTTTAGCCACACTTGGTGAATAGTATAGGACACTTGATACTAAGAGGAACTATGAGATGAAAATGTGAAGGAAAGGAAGGAAAATCAAGCATTGTGATCATGTCACCTAAGCCAAACACTATTTCATCCAACCATTCATTTTTGTGCTAGACCAAAGTGGGTTTCAACCCTAGTGAAACCCTAAATATTTGGAATCTATTTGAAACCCCAAAAATTTGGTGAAAACCAAAGCCCTAAACGATTTTCCCAAACCTCAAATGGTTATTCCAAACCCTAATGTTGGCTGGTTTTAGCTTAGTGTTTAATTATATAATTAAATCACTTTCTCATGCTATTAATCATTTAAATTCATGTCATCACACCATTTTTTTTATTCTTTTATACCTTGGTAATCACATTGGGCCAAATTGAATTTGGGCTTGAACCCAACATAAACCCCAAAGTGATGCCCATGAAACCTCAAAATATTTCCCCATCGGTAAGGCCCATCTTAGGCCCACCAAAAGCCACCACCAAGGGAGGCTTCTTGAGGAAGGTTCTTTCCCCACCAAAGGCCTATACAAGGGCAAATACCAGCACTTATTTCAACACTCAACAGTCTTTTGATGGAAGGAATAAAGGCTACAAGATCATAACCCACTTAGCCAGAAACTTTATACTGCCAACAATAGCTGTGCAACCCTTTGTCCCCCATCTTTGGCTGCCGACCTCCCATCTAGAAGTCATTTAGCTACCCATGTCAGCCCTTCTTCGTCCTTCACTCCCACACTTCAGCATTTGCATTCCCAGTTCTTTTTCTAGAGCAAACCTGAGAGAGAGTTTTTAGGCTGTTTTCCTGGCTAGTTTTGCTTTATTTTTTTGAAGCCTTTATAAGTGTATTCTTACAAAAATATCTTGATTTAAGTTGTTTCTATTTAAGTCTAGTTCCATCAGTATACTTTATGTATTTGTTCATGGAGATTTGATTAGTGAAAAGTCTATTTATGCATGCAAAGGTCATGCTGGGCGACAATCTGGATATTGTGTAAATCTTTGATTTTCCTATGAAGCTTTTGGAAAGAGATTGGTCCGAGTTTTTTATGGTTTAGATTTAAAAAATTAAAAGGAAATTTGGATTTAAATTTTTGCACGTTAAGAGTTTTTACTAAAAGTTTTGCATGATTTTAGAAAATTGGAAATTGGAGGTGTAAAAACAATTTTTGTTTTGAGTAAGTGTCGATTTTTTGTTATGGAAGCATGATTCTATGGCCTTGGTTTTCACATATGTTGATCTCAGTACTTTGGTCTATATTTAAGGAAGTTATTTATGGAGATTAATGATTTTGATCTTGATGAAATGAATTTTTATGCATGCTAAGGTTCGGATAGGACATAAGCTTGAAGCTCACAATTTGCTTTGTGTTTTAATGCAATTTCTGCCATGAGATCTTAGGTTTAATGCTTAGATCATGTTTAGAATATGATTTTATTTCTTAAAAGTTTGTTTCATGAGAAACTTGGATCTAGTGTTTTGATAAAAATAAAAACAGATGGTACTCGATTTTGATGTTAGTATGCAAGCCAATTGTGTTGGATGTTGTTTTATGATTTTGGAGGTCTTTAACTTGTTTGTTCAAGCCTGATTTTTCTTAGGATTGACTTATGAACATGATAAGAGTATGTTCATAAACTTTTGGAGTTGATTTGAAGAGTGTTAGACCAAGAACATCAATGATTGTTCTATTTGGTCAAAAGTTTAATGTTTTGGCATGCTTATTGATATAAGGAGTTTATGATTTTTATAGAATGTAATATTTTATGTCTTACCATGATTTTAGAACCTAGGATTTGATTTTTGGAAGTTGGTAAAATCAAGTTAAGCATGCAAGTTTGTTTGAAGGTCAAGTATGCAACAAAATGTTGATTTTTGCCCTAGAGTGGTTCGACCATAGTGAAGTTCTTCTAGTTGTAAGTTGTTTTAAAGTTTTCTAATTAAATATTTGGATTTATGACAAAATTTACATGAAGATTGAAACTCTAGTGAGTTTTGGAATTAGGATGCAAAATCCTTAAATTATGGGTAAAATGTTCATTTTTCCACAACTAGAGGGGTAAATTGGTAATTTTATGTTTCCAAGTTTTTTTAATAAGGAGTTTTAGAAATATCTCCTTTCAATTCACGTTATTTTGCACTAGTTTGCATCACGCATCAATCACTGTAAGTTGGCCTCCAACTTACTTTCAGGATACTTGTGTATGCATGGTAGTAAGAAACCATCATTCATGTCTGTTATGTTTATATATACATGTTAAGTTATGCCATGCCATGTTTTCTTTTCTAGTACATAATTATTTGTTACACGTTATGTCATGTCATGCCATGTTTAACCATTACACGCCATCTTATGCCATGCCATGATTTGTTTCCAGTACATGTTTATCTGTTACATGCCATGCTATGTTATGTCATACCATGATTTATTTTCTATTACATGTTTATCTATTACACCCCTGTTATGCCAGGCCATTGGTTATACGAACATGTCACGTCATGTTATGCCATGTCAAAAGTCAAACGAGTCCATCAAGAAATATTTTCCCAGTCAGTCATGCATGGGATACTCATGGCATAATCATTATGATTGTCCGAGTATCTCCGTTGATAATTCATGTAAGGTACTTCTAGCGTAATCATTTTGATTGTTAGAGTACCTCTTCTAAAATGATCATGGCATAATCATTCTAATTGCCAGAGTATTGTCATTTAAGTAATTACTAGGTAATGTAATCATTTTGATTGTTAGGGTATCTCCATCACACTACTCATGGTATAATCATTCTGATTATCTGAGTCTCTCTGACGAAATACGTTGGGCAGGATCATTCTGTTTGCTTACCTATCTTCACGAAACAATTGGTGAAATCATTTTGATTGTTAGGGAATTTCACGTTCATGTAGTTCAAGTATTTCAGTTCACGTTCAGTCCATGTCACATTCATGTTAGTTTAGTTCATGTCAAGCATTTTTAGTTCATGTTTAGTTCATGTCACGTTCAAATCAGTTTCAGTTCATGTTAAGTTCAGTTTAGTCAAGTCATGTCATGTCCATATTTAGTCACATATTTTCAGTTAAGCACATGTCACGTTTAATTAAAACTAATTTATTTATGGGAACAAGATTCCAAGTTAATGTTTAGTTTTAGTTCACGTCATGTTTATTTCACGTTCAGTTCACGTCAGTTACAGTTCAAGCCAGTTCAAGTTATGTTAGCACATGTCATGTTATTTGCCAAGTGATGTCATGTTCACTCCTATTCATGTCATCATTCATGTCTTTTTTATTGTCATGCATGCATTTGTAAGCTGTTAGCTTAAGCTGGTTGTTAATTTACTGAGATTTGTAATCAAATCTTACTTGGTAGCCCCAACTATCATTCCCCCCGAATGCTAGACCATGTGTCAGGATCAAGAGGACTCGTGGAGGATCATCTGGACGAGGTCGACTAGACTGCAACGCAACCATGAGGAGCTTATCATGTTGATGCTATAGTTTTTGGATAGGATTATGGCAATCTTGGTTGAATTGCACGAGCTACTCCTTAGGGTAGCCTAGTCGTTATTATGTTAGTTTTATTATATACGTGAAGAGCCATATCTCCAGTACTAATGACATTATAGAAATTTTGGACAAGTACTGTAACTTTTAGACTTCAGTTATTATATATTTATGAAGTTTGCTTAAGTTAATATGGGATATTTTATATCTGCTACATAGTATTGCTTAAGATAAAAATTTATCCGCTGCGAATATTTCATATTGTTAGATACATGCTAGGTGCATTGCATCTTTATTTGTCATGAATAAGGGCAGGCAACTTTGTGTTACATGTCCCGATGCTACAGAGTTCGCCAAATCCCAAGCGAAATCTGAAGGCGTCACAAGTGTGGTCTAATGCCACGTGGGAGATCCTTACTCGAGGGGAGACTGCAGATTGGACATCAGGTAGGCCACAAGGTCATGCAAGCCATGTCTTGGCAGTCCATCTCTGTCATCTTGTAGTGGGACAATCGAGACTAAAGGGCTCTTATTCAATGACATCTAAAGTCAGAGAGATGTCAGAAGGACACTTGACGCACCTGTTCTATAAAAGGCTTAGGTTAAAAGCCAATATCTCACTTTTGAGATCGTAAACACTTGAGAGACCTTGAAGTCAAATTCTTTGGAATAAACCAGGGACTTTAGAGGAGACAAAGAGAGGTGTAGCGCAGCACCGCCGTAACTCTAAGATTGTGAAGTAGGTTAGCTTCTAAGACAATATTGAGGAATGGGAGGTGAATTTTGTGTGAGGATGGTATGAAATTTTGGTTCATGCATACTCTGTAATCTCCCCATTTTTTAATCATGAAATAATAAATAATTTTCCATTATGTTTAAGAATATCTTTACTTTGCATTTTTTGAGATTTGAATGCATTTGTTTTTTATGAAGTTTCTGTGTGAGTATCTATATTTCTGTTTGAGTAAGTGTACTATGCATCGACCATCATGGGACGAGATGGAGAATTTCCCAAACCATTCATGCGAGATGTCACAACGAGGTTCATATGGGTAGAGTGAGTCCCCTTTAATGATTGGGGTGGGGGCAATATCATGTCGGCCTCACTTGATAGTTGGGTTGAAGAATTCCTCGGTGTATCACATGTTGGTGTCTTCGAGTTGATTGGCTAGTAGATATTTTCCTGGTGCAACATGTATATCTCTGCGTGAGAGTTAACTTTTATTGAGGTACAAACGAGTTGACTTGCACCATGTTGGTTTGGTGGGAGAGATTCCCCGATTTTGAATGGTGGAGCAACTTATCCTTTGTTGGCCCTAATAAGCAACATGTGAGGGCCCTGTCTAACATGAAAGGGGACAGACCATTTTTAGAGTTGAGTGGAAAGAAAGCACGAGAAGCACTCCAGTTGTCTAAGGAGTTAACAATGGGTGATGCAGAGTGCAACTAGTCCAACATTTGGGTGAGAAAGCACCTTGTATGAGGTTCGGCTGATATGTCTAAAAGCGAGGTGGAGATGAGTGTCTTGACCGTGGCAGGCTAGCTAGAAAGTCGCCTACTATGAGTATGAGAACGAGGAGCTGAAAAGTTTGGTGAATTTAAATGAAATATGAGTTACCCGCCCAAGGCTAGGTGGGACTAGTCGCCCAGGATGAACAACAATCAAGGACTGACCGTACCAAACATGGAAACTTTTTGAGATAACATGGAAGGGCACAGAAAAGTGGCAGTGTCGTACACAGAATCCCACACTCTATTTGAAAGACCACATCTGAAGTGGCTCTGCAATAAAAGGTGAAGGCATGACAAGTTGGGTTGTCTGGACTCAGGAGTATGGTCCAACACCATGTGGAGAACCATCCTTCAAGGAAGGATTGAGAAGTTGGTAGGCCTTGGGATGTGCAGACCATACCTTGGCCACTTGTTTCTATCATCCTGAAGTGTGACAGAAAAGGACAAAAAGACACCTATCCAAGCATACTTGGAGTCAAAGATATGGCAAAAAGGACATCTAACAAACCCACTTTATTAAAAGAACCTGGACGTGGGACAAGATCCCAATTTTGAGACTTTATTCACCAAGATTTCGTGAAGGCAACTGGTTTGGGAAGCAAGGAGTGGAGAGACAATGAAAGAACTTTCGACGTAGGAAAGTAGGTTAGCTTCTATGATAGTGCTGGGTAATGTCGGGTAAATGTTGTATGTAAGAGACATTGCATATTTTTGTAACTTCTCCCCCTCATTCTACAAGCATGAATAAAGATCTCAATTGTTATATTTATATCTATATTTACTCACTGATTTTACATGTTTTCAATGTTTTCGATGTTTTAACTATTTTCAATAGCTATATATATGTGGTAACCCTTGATCTTGGCGTGAGTGTGTCTATCTTTGTGTGATAAGTCAGTTACGTGAATTTATACTCATGGTACGAGACAAAGAATTCTCACTGGACCATTCTGCAAAATGTTACCTTGTACATCACACGAGAAGGAGAATGCCTCGTGGGGAGTAGGGTGGGGTGGAATGGTGTCGTACTTGGCCACGCCTGATAGTTGGGATGTAGGACCTCCCGAGTGTATCACTTGGTGGTGTCCTTGAGTTGGTTGACTGGGTAGAGCAGCATACCTACCTGTGTGGCGAATAGCTATGTGAAAGGTCTGTGTGACGAATGAATGTCTATGTGGCAAATACCTGCCTGTATGGGGAATGTATGCCTATGTGGTGAATATATGTCTATGTGGTAAATACCTGCCTGTGTGGTGAACATCTATGATGAGCACTATGCGGTGGAAGATTGATAGAAGGCTAAAATAGGTGGAATATTGGGTTTTACAAGTTTTGTACTATATGAGGATGGATTACTCCTAGCCAAGATATTACTAATGTGTGTGTGCGTGTGCTTTTTTTAATCTATTTTGCATATAGAAAGGGCAGCGTCCTGAGATGGTGATTCCTCTTCATGCCTATGTATATACATTTTAACTAAAAATGGGTAATTCCTCACTAGGTTTTGAGGATGCACGTAGCTGTAAGAGTGAGGGTGATTCCTCACCTCGCATATACTTGTCCGTCCAACATTTACATGAAAAGTTTTCATAGCATCGTCAGTAGCATTATCACTCATTAGTAGTCTTCTCATAACATACCTACGGTTCGTTCTCGAGACCATAGACTTTGATGTAGGTGAAGACCCCGGTAGATACCCGAGGAAGAAGAGTCAATCCTACTTGAGTCCTGATTATGGAGACAAGATCCCACCTTAGCATCAATACTGACATATCTACCTTACGTCTCCTATTAGGGCGTCCAGTAATGAGTCTGGAGACTCTTTGTAATCAGTCCGTCATTTTGTAGCCACTAATCTTGTACACTTTGGATAATTTAATATTTTGAGGTTTTAGTCTAGGGCGAGAAACCCTTTTTCCTTAAAGTTTAGTGTTCTGGTACTTAACTGTAAATGTTGTTACTGCACCGTGTTCTGCTTAAATTCTGCTACGATTTTCCAAGTTAAATATCTTACGTGTGTACTTCCCTCTGGAAAATTGCACGTCTATCCAACCCCTTATGGGCATTGACCAATTGGCCAGCATCTTAGGTACCATGGATCCTCGCCTAGACCTTCATGAGGAATGGGACTACATAACGTATGTTTATGTGATGAATATCTATGTGATGACTATGAACTGTTGTGTGATTGGTGTTACAAGTTTAACATGCTTGAGAAGAGGGTGATTCCTTGCCTTGGTGACATGCATAAATACTTATATATGTATTGAGCTTTGCAACATATGTTAATTCCTCATAGGGTGATCCTGATGCTTATATAAATGTATTTTATCGAGAAAGTGATTCCTCGCCGTATTTTTTAATACATGTGTTATTGTCGGAGAGGGTGATTCATTGTCACGCACTAATATATGCATTCACCCTTGTTTTAACTGCATAAAATTTTCATTACATATTCACGAGCATTGTTTCTCATTAGCAACCTTGTCATAACTGCCTAACTTGCCTATGGTTTCAGCATTGGAACCCTAGACTTTGATGCAGAGATAGACTTAGGAGTAATACACGAGGAGGAAGAGCCAGCCTAGCCCAAGTAGTAGGCGAGTAGGCCCTTTTCTTGTAGTAGGATTGGTTGGTCGTGGAAGCTGTATTTATAACTGCTAGGTAGCCGACCTTATGTATTCGGTTAGCCTTATTTTGGAGATATGTTAGAACAACTAGTTATGTGTGTAAATACTTAAGGATTTATGTGACATTGTGGATTGCATGAGAATGAACTTGTGGTTTCTTTTAGATTTTGGGTACTATATCGTTTAGACTTCAAACCAAACCATTATTTTTTTCCTTGCGAACCGGTTAACTTTTCCTTACTCGTGCACATCTTAGCGAATGCTACACACCTATCACGACTTAAACCTTGGGTGTTGCCGTGGGGTTGGCACCCTTGGCACCACGATCCTCTCCAGGTCTTTTATCAAGGAATGAGGTACCACAACTTGGTACCAGAACATTTTTCACAGCTCTGTGTAAATCTACATTGCCCCATAGGAAGAGTACCAGAAATATAGGGGTCGATCTTCAGTATTATAAGCTTGAGCTTTAGGGTATGATAGGCTTAAACTGTGTTTAGTGAGTGGAAGTTGAGTCAGGAAGTTTTAGGTTTGGGTTATGTGGCAAGCTCTAGTATGGTGTGATCAAGAATTCTGCGAGGCGAGCAACCAATAGGTAGTCACCAGGGAGAGTCACCAGGGGAAGGGAGAGATAGCAAATTAGCATGGGTGGTTAGTCGTATTTTGGAAGTACTATAGCAATAATATGGACTTTACACCCGATGTATGGAAATGCAGCAAGTTAATTCCCCTTGGGAAGAACAGTGAGGTCGTTCATACAAGCTATTCTTGGCTTTCTGTTACCTGGGATTTTTCTGTAATGAGAGACCGATGAAGGTGGAAAGGTGGATTATGGACATTGAAAGGACTTTGGAGGTGAGTGGATGCAACAAAAGTAAAAAAATCTTGTATGTGAGCTACTTGGGGTAGGGAGAAGTACCATTGTGGTGGGGTGCCAAGAGAGCTGGGTTCAAGAGAATTTGGCCATTGTAATGACCCAAAAGAATTTCTTTTGACCTTAGAAACATTTTAGGAATTCACAAATCAAGCAATCGTTAGGTTTTAGTCCGATAGCATAGTCGGATCCCGATCTGGAGACGAAATTACCTTTCTATTTAATTAAGGCACTTCGAAGTATAAGTTTACAAAACGAATTGCATCGTTAAACTAGTATTTACATTTAGAGCTTTAGGGTGAAATAATAACTTTAAATTTTTTCGAGTGAATAGTAGACAAGATTGCCTTTCTATTTAATTATGGTACTTACGAATAAAATTTTATCAAATAAATTGTACGATTATACTCGTAAGCATATTTAAGATTTTATGGTGCAATAAAAATTTTTGAGTTGTTAAGGTGAATAGTAACCCTTCGGGAGAGCGCTGCGTTGCATCTGGTGCAAATAGTTGTGGAATCATCATATAGGATGTCCAAATACACTTAGGATTACTAGGAAACTTTTTAGTTGGATACATGGCACAATCTTAGCTATCTACTTGGAAACCCTAGGACACATGTAAGGAGGCGAATAAAGTGTGAAGAGATGAAGTGTGATTCAAGCTTGTCATCATACTCTCTTACACTAATTACTATTCCATCCAACCAAACACTAGTGGTAAACCAAAAGAGGGTTTCAACCCTAATGAAATCTCAAATCATTGGAAACCAACCGAAACCTCTAATTGGTTTCCAAACCCTAAATTGGCCTATGGCAACTAAGTGAGTTCTCATTTGGTTAAATCATTTCCACATGCAATAAACTACATACTCTTAAACCTCTAACCACTCTATTACATCTTGGTAATTACATTTGACCAAGAAGAATTACATGGGAACCAAACCATGATCGAAACGCTAACTAAACTCCAAACTAGATGCATTTCAGTTGGCCCCATTTAGAGCCACCGAAACCACCGCTTTCTTCCAAGCTTCTTGCTCCTTACAAGGCCATACCACCTCATGACCAGCCCCAAATAGATCCTTGATGGCAAGTCAATCAAGCCCCACATCACCCCACACCCACTAGCCCTGTGGCAGTAGAAAACAGCTGCACACTCTTGCCCTCACAAGCCACACTCCCATCAATTGGTCATTCCCTCACCCACCAATTCAGACCCTTCCTCTATACCTTACGCCTCACCCATTCCCCCCCCCCCCCCTAACACTTTGCATTTTTTCATTTGTTTTCCAAATGAGAAATCGAGAGAGAGCTTGAGAGAAAATTGGGTAGTTTTTGCTCCTTGTGTTCCAAGCTTTTGTAAGTATTTTCTTGAGCTCTAACCTTTGGATAGATGAAAGTTAGTGTTTTTGCTTGAAAGGTTCGTTGTTGACAGTTTTGGTGTTTGTGATGAACTTTGAGAGTTTTATGAAATATTTGGTGAAATGTAGGTTAGATCTTGATAGGATGAGGTGTTAACATGTTTATATGCAAGTTTATGGTACGACTCAAGCATGTTAGGTTTTTATAAAAGAGCTTTGCATGATTTCAAAGTGTAAACTGATTGGCTCAAAACATATTTGGTTTAAGAACTTAATCCTCTAGCTTTGGTATTTATAAATGTTGTTCTTGAGGCTTTGATATATGGATTTAGAATAAATCTTTGAGAGGTTTTGGTTTAAATCTTTGTTGGAATGATGATAAACTTGCTTGGATGAAACGTTTGCTATGACATGCTCGTTTTAATGCTTAGATCTAGTTAGAACTTGAATGTGAGGTATATGGTTGTATTATTTCAAGAGTTATTGCATGAAAATCAATGATCTAGTCACTTTTTTCAAGTACATAAGCATTCTTACTCGGTTTCATAGTTTTCATGTAAATTGATTGTGTTAGGTTGTGTTCTGTGAATTTTGGTTGATTAGTCCAGCATTATATCACCTAGGTTTGAATGATGAACATGTTAGGAAAGTTATTTATAGATTTTTAGAGTCCTTGGAGTTGTTATGAGTGTATTTGACGAAGAAAATCAGGAGTTGGTCTTATTTGACCTAATCTTGATGTTCTGACATTTTTCTTTGATGTAAGTCAGTTCAAGTTTTCATGAAATGTATTATTTGGAGTTCTAACAAGATTTTAGAACTAAGGTTATGATTTTTAAGAGATGTCATTTTTGGTTTAAGCATGTTAGGGTGTCAGATGACCAAGTTGTAGCAAAACATGATTTTTAGCCTGGGACATGAATCGACAAAGAGGTGTTTCACATAGTTGGAATTAGGTTTAAATTATTCTGAGTTCATATTTAGTTTTAGGTTGATATTTACATGAGTAATGTAAATTTTGGTGAGTTTTGAAGTCCATTTACAAAATCCTTATTTTAGGGACAAATTTGCAAGTCTTCACAAGTAGAAGGGGTAACTTTGAAATTTTAGCCCTAAGTTAGCCGGTTTTATTTTTATGTGGTTTATGTGCGATATTCTAATCTTAGAAAATATCTCATTTCAGCTTACGCCTTTTTACGCTTCGCTTAATGTTATGCTACACTTTTGTAAGTTAGCTTCTAACTTACTCTCGGTATTTATACGTATATATTGTGGTAAGATTGCAATTGCTTACATTCATGTCAATTACACTTATTATAAGTATTTATAATATGCCACGCAATCTTACTGATTACGATGCACGTTAATCTTTTACATGCCACTTTGGAGGAACTCCTTTGTCCACTTATTTACTTATCACTTATTATGTTACGCGTTCATCTAGTGGAACCCCTTTGTCAACTTTGGAGTGATTAAATTGGATGTGGAATCTCCTAGGTTGATGAAATACAGTCAACAGGCTTTGAATGTGACCTAAGTAACTGGTTATCAGAGCAAAGTCAGGCACCCAACACCAATGGTGCTAAACTACACGTTTACAATTTAGTTGATGGGATTTGTAAAATCTCACTTGGTAGTCTCAACTATCACTTTCCCCAGAATAGTAGATGATGTGTCATGAGATCACGAATCAGGACTGAACCAGCTGGAAGATGATGAGTAGACCTCAAAGCTGCGGACGCTCGAGGAGCTCATGGAGTCGGTGCTCCAACTTTTGGATTCCGTTTTGGCACTTATAACTGAGTTGTGTGAGCAACTTGGTATTTAGTGCACTAGTTTTATTTTATGTTTGTACTTATGCAATGTTTTCTCCAGTACTCATTTTGATTCAAACTGATGTTATGACTTTTGGATATGTGAATATTATGGAAATATATTTATGTTTTGAGATATAGCATTCTTGTACTTGTGTATTGCTAAAAATATATTATCCACTGCGAATACTGCATACTCTTAGATGCATGCTAGGTCCACTGCATCTTTAACTGTCATGAATGAATGAATGTGATCTTGTGTCGCATGTCCCCATGCTTTAAGCTCCGTTAAATCCCAAGTGGAGTTTGGGGTCATCACATTGATGGAGAAGTATATCTGAAGTTTATGGAGCTGGGGAGGTTTGCCCCACACCTCATTTCTGTTAAGAGCATGTGTGATAACCTGGAACATGACCAGATTACATCCGTGTTTATTTTCATTGCCTTAGTAATATTTTAGGGCCATGGGAATAGGTCTAGTTGGATATAAGCCTTGGATTTATAGATAGCAACCGAAGCCCAAAAAAAGGCCAACTAAGCCCTTGTATATTTAGGCCACCATAAGAAACCCAAGCCCAAACCCTAGAGATGTTTGACCCATGACCAAAAGCCTTTTTTTTTTTTTTTTGAAAGAAACATCTTTATTCATCAACAAAGATTACAATAATGATGCAATACAAAATGGGACATCCTCAAGATCTACGAGGATATTTGCAACATTGAGTGCATCTTTAGCTAAGCAATGAGCCAAATTGTTGCAACTTCTAGGAATAAAATTAACAATAGCTGAATCAAATCTCTTCATCACTTGTTGAACATCATGAACAAGTAATCTAGCTTGGCCCCAGCTTTCTTTGTTGCCCTTAACATCATTTATAATGTTCAATGCATCCCCTTCAAGGTAGATTTGTTTTAGACGAATATCAGCAGCTAGAATTTTTGATTGCAGGGCACCAAAAGCCTCAGCCAGATAAGGATCAGGATATAGAGGCTTGCACATCCTCATACAGGCTATAAGTCTTCCTTCCCAGTCTCAAATTATTGCCCCAACACCCACTTTGCAGTGCACTTTATCCACAGCAGAATCCCAATTGACCTTGTAGACAGCAGGAGGTGGAGACAGCCACTGGTGAGTTTGAGATAGAGAGGTAAGAGGATTAGCAGGAACCTGAAAGTTAATGACAGCAAGATCCTCTATTTTTTGATTGGCCTACTTCATAAGATTTTGAGGATTAGAAAAGGTTTGGTTGAAAACCCAATCATTCATTCTCCTCCATAATTTCCAAGCCACCATAGATAGTTTAATTAAAGCTTCATCATTAAGATCCTTAAACATTTGTAACAGAAACTTTTTGAAGCTGGTTTGATTCACACTTTGTTTTGGCAATTTAGTGGAGCTAAGACACCACACATCCCTAGTAGCCATACATTCCCACAAAGCATGTTCCACGGATTCTTCATGCAAGTTACAAATTGGGTACCAAGGGTCTGAGACAACCTTTCTTTTGAACAGGTTCAGTTTAGTAGGCAAATTGTTATGACAAGCTTTCCAAAGAAATAATCTTTCAGCATTAAGAACCCTGATTCCCCAAAGCTTGTTCCAATTCTCTGTGTTGATAGAAGAATGAGAAGTTTGGCCCTGACTTTTCTGATGAAGCTCGATTTGCATGTGATAAGCATCTAACAGAAAAAATTCCATTAGAGTTAACCCTCCATATAATTTTATCTGGGCTGTTACAGAGGCTAATAGGAATCTGTCGAATAATCTCTACTTCTGGTTGAAGAAAAATGTGCTCTATCACATATGTTCTCCAAGCCTTGATCAAAGCTGAAACTGTTTCCTTTGGATCCAGGACCTCTACAGGGCTTTGAACTTTGAAGGAGGTGGGAATAGGCATCCATTTGTGATGTCAAATTTTAGTATTTGCACCACTTCCTACACACCAAAACAAGCCTTCCTCTAGTAATGGTTTTGCAGCCATGATACTTCTCCATATGAGAGAATGATTCCTTGTGAGTGTAGCATTGAGAAATTGGCTATCAGGGAAATAGTTAGCAGAAATAACTTTTGCAGCAAGGGACTCAGGATACTGAAGCAGCCTCCACCTTTGTTTGTCAAGCACATCAAGGTTAAGTTGCTCACGATCTCTAAGCCTAAACCACCAATTGCTTTAGCCTTGCACATTTTATCCCATGGATACCAATGAATCTTCTTCTCCTCAGATTTCTAACCCCACCAGAATTCTTCAACTAAATGACCCATTTCCATCAAAAAGGACTTAAGGATCTTGAAGACACCCATACTATAGGTAGGAATGGCTTGGATGATTAATTTGAGTAAAATCTATTTTCCAGCTTGAGATAGGTACATCATTTTCTAGTTGCTGATCCTCCCTCTTACTTTGTCAATGATACTTCTAAAAGCTTTAGTTTTAGATCTCCCAAACACCATTGGTAGTCCTAGATATTTGGCATAAGGCTCTGAGGACAGGATGCCTGCAATTTGAGTGATGAGAGCTCGAGATTCAGCCCTTGTATTCTTGCTGAACAGAATTGAGGTTTTGTCCTTGTTGAGCCTTTGTCCACTGGCCTACTCATAAGGGTCCAGTAGATATGATAACCTGGACCATTCTAAAGGGTTAACTTTACAGAAAATAAGGTAGTCATATGCAAAAAATAGATGACTAATCCCTAAATGATGTCTACCCAAAGGAACACCGGTAATGGCTCCAAAACTTTCATCACATTGGACCAAGTTGCTTAAAGATTCAGCACATAGAATGAAAAGGTAAGGAGATAGAGGGTCTCCTTGCCTAATTCCTCTTGAAGGTATAAAAAGGCTTTGTGGGATGCCATTTAAGAGTACTGAATAAGAAACAATAGAGACACACCTTAGAATCACCTCAATCCATTTACAGTCAAACTCCATCTTTACCATAACAACTTTGAGAAAGGGCTATTCAATCATATCATATGCCATACTCATATCAAGCTTTAGGGCCATAAAACCCTATCTTCCTTTTATCTGAGTTTGCATGGAACAAATGCACTCTGAGTGGTTGAGATCAGTTGAGGTAAGAACAATTTTAATCTATTGACCAAGACTTTTGCTAAGATCTTATAGATGACATTACAGAGACTTATGGTCCTTAATTCAGTTACTCTTAAAGGATTTCTCACTTTAGGAATAAAAGCAATATGTGTTGCATTGAATTCTTGAGGCCATTCAGTGGACAGGAAAGCATCTTTGACTGCTGCACATATGTCTGCTCCAACCACCTTCCAGTGGTTTTGATTAAAGATAGTTGGGAAACCAAAAGCCTTTGTTACAAGTATTATGTGTCATGCATGTATAGCACTATGTACCTGGTCGTGATAGTGGACTAAGGGAGAGAGAGAGAGAGAGAGAGAGAGAAACATGTTTGGGAAGGCATGCATGCCAACCCTAGCTTGATTACCACATGTCATGCATGCAAGAGACCTTCTAGAAGAAAGGTTAAGGGAATGACCTAGAGAGGCCAAGAGACTTTCGGCCAACCCACCCACAAACCTACACCATGCCACTTGGCAAGAGTGTGAAGTTCCAAGATGGATTTGCGGGAAGTGACACCTAGGGAAGACCAAGGAGATTTCCAAGAGGGATCTACATAGGGAAGCCCAATGGACAAAAAGGAGGGTTCGGTTTCCTACACCACACACCCATTCAATAGTTTTCTTGAGACCTTGCCACTTGTCAAACATACAAGGAGTTTCTAGAAGGAATAGGAAAAGACAATGACACAAAATGAACAACCTACGCTCACTTTTTCGGCCACTACACCCAAAGCCACACTCACACATGCCACTTGTCACCTTAGGGTTACAAAAAGGGATTCTTGGAAAATGAAAAGTCACCTAGTGAAAGGGCACTAGAAGGTGAAGAATCACATGGGAATTGGGGGAAGGAGATGAACGGCTTGGGCAAGGCTCATGCTTATGCCAAGTGTCACACATGCAAGGCTTCACTTTTGGAAGATGAAAAGACATAGAGATTGATTTACCTTTCTACCGTAAGATACATCGCATCTAGATGAAAAAGGAAGGCGTATAGAGGACCCAAAGAATTCGGCCAGGGCAAGGGCCACATGCCACATGCAACCTTTCTATCTTCCTAAGACAATCCAATGATGTGGAAGGAGAAGAGGCTTTCGGCTAAGAGGAGAGAAGGAGTTTGCACATGTCCTTCTTGTATTGGATCACAAGCCACCAATGAGAGGTTGAGAGGAATTCTATAAAAGGGAAAGAGATACACATGCCAAAGGGTTCTTCTTCCCTTGCCATTTTTGAAATTTGCTTATGCTCTCAATCCTCCATACCACTTCACTCCAACACTCGAAGATTTCTCTCATTTCTCTCACTTTGCTTCCAACCAAACACGAGAGGCTACTCTTGTCTACACTCAAGTGATGAACACTCAAGCGATGACCACGACACTAGCAAGAAGGAGGCTATGGTGAGGATCTATTACTTTCAATTTTTTCTCTTCACGCCACTCATGCTTAACTCAAGGAGATGATGAATCTCCAAAGAGTCCTAGATTTTCAAAAAAAACACACATTAGTTTAAGGATGTTTCATTTTGAAATAACCTAGGGCTTTTGAGAAAAGAGAGGGAGCTGAGATTTTGAGGGCTTAGATCCTCCACACATTTGGCCACCCACATGAACTATACGCATGTTCAAGTCTTGACCAAGAGTCACATGGAATTTGAAGGGTTTTCATGTTTAAAAACCTTCGAACTGAATGGCCTTGAAGTTCCATGAGCAAGAGGCAACTTGAAAACCACACACACTCATGCATACGGCTTAGGGTTTTTGAAACCCATGTTCTAACGAGTTGTACATTTGATTTACAGCTTGCTATTTGTTTTCCCGAAAGATTTTTTTAAGGATACACTCAACCTAGTTTGGCTAACATACGTATATACTTGTATAAATCTTTCACTGTTATTCTCATCTTTGAATGTTAATCTATGTTTTGCTTCATTGAATATATTGCTTTGACTTGTATAAGATCATGAGAGAATGTTTTATGTTTCAGATCAATGTTGAAAATGCCATGAATCACATGCTTGTGTTTTGATTTTGCTTGAAGTTAAGTTGATGTTTCACACATCATGAAGTTTCGGCTATTATGATGTTGTATGTTTTGGATTCCTGTGATGTTTTCATGATTTCATGTTTGATTCATCCATGCCATGTCTTTTGTCTATTCCGCTTCAAGTATGGAACATGTTTAAGTGAAAACTCTCTATGTTACATGCTTTGATGTTTCGGCCAAGACATACTTGTTCATGTTCATGAAATTGTTTTGATGTTTTACATGTCCCACGTTATCATGCCATGATTTGAATATATTATGTTTAAGAAGTTCATGCACAGCATATCATGCATCAAATTTCTAGTATGAGAAAGAACACGTCTTAAGTCTCATGTCACATACATTTGGGTACAAGGTTTTTCAAAGAAAAAGAAAAGTGTCTAAAATGTTTTATCACGATCCCAAATGTTAGGACGGGGGAAGTCCTCTGTCCACTCTGATGTGCTTAAGAGTAGAGTGGTAACCCATGCATTGACATAGAACCGTCACGTGCCTTGAATGGATCTTTTTGGAAAAGATGCCAGAGAGAGGTAGCACCCAACGCTAGTAGGTGCCATGACTAAGGCAAATAACTTGATGAAGTACTATCATATTATCATGATTTGAATATGAATAAGACATACTCACCATAGTCTACGGACCGTTGGTGGTGTGGTAACTAAGCAGGAACACGCGATGCATAGGGGAGCCGTGATGTGTCCACAATGTGTTATATGAAAAAGGCAATGAGCCTACATGATACGGATCACGTGATATGATATAATATGATGACATGATACGTTTCGGATCATGCGATTAAAAAGATAAGAAATGATGGCAAAAGAATGTTTTTTTCAAAAAGTATGAGGAATCTATTACATGTCTTTTGTAAAAGGTCAAGTGCATTAGTCAAGTTTTGGGTCACGTCATGTGTCAAGTACATGTTCATGCATGCATTCCATGATTTGCCACTTGTGTGCTTATGTTAATCATTGTATGTTATGTGCTTACTTGCTGAGATTTTTTGAAATTTCATTGTGGTAGTTTTCACTATCATTCCCTACCCGAAATGGTAGAAGTTGTGACAATTTCCCCAGACTCCATAGAACCATGAACCTAGATGGATCCATAATAGAGGAAGAGTTCACCATGAAGGCTCGTCACGACTTTACTACAAATGTTTTAAAGTACACGTCCCTGCTTCTCATTGAAATATTAGCTAGCATTGCTGAGATTGATGCTACGCTTACCAACCCAACAAAGAACTTAAGATTTTGGTGGAACATGGAGCAATTGTCAACTTTTCTTAAGCAAGCTTCTGAGAATACAGTTGAGGCAAAAGAGATAGGGAAGGACTTAGGACTTCTGAAACCCAAGCCTCAAAAGTCACATGGGGTCTTCTTGTGCTTAACCCTAGATGGAGTTGTAGTAATGAAGAGATTGGGAACGTAGAATATTTTGTGGAAAAAGACATGACTTAAGGTTTAACTTTTGTGGAAACAATTTTTTATGGTCCCGTGTTTTGGGAAAAAAATGAACATATCCTTCTTTTGGGTACTTTTGATATGAAATCTTATGTTGATGGCAATGTTTGGGTTATGCATAATTTTACGGTACCACAAGCTAAGGCAATTGCTTTAGGCGTTGCTTAGTAACACACGAGCTTTACATTTTTCGCTACATTAATTATTGCATACTGTTAGTATACCTAGGGCGTTGCATATTATCTGTCATGTACGAGAGGTATGTAACCATGTGTTACATATCCTGACGTTTCGATCACCGTCCAATCCCATGCGGAGGTTGGGGTGTGCTACAACGTGAGAGCGAAACGATTTCAGGATGGGCTTCAAACACGAATTAGGAATTAGGTAGTGTGCCTCGAGATCAAGGACTTTTAGAAAGTAGGGCACGTGGCCTCTATAGCTGAGCGAGAGCAGTGTAATGCGTAAGCCACACCCACAAACTTTAAAAGGAGAACATTTACCAGCGAGGGAAGCAACTTGAGTGTCCTTCAGGATTTCGTATCTAGAGCCGGAGGACGACCACCAACTACTAGAGCGTGCATGGGAGGAAGAATACCAGTGTGTGGTACTTGTCATAGAGCTCACAAAGGATAATGTTGACAGTTCACAGTCTTGTGTTATCGTTGTAAGTGGACGATACACTACACCAAAGATTGTCCCTAGGCAATGCCGATGCAACGAGCAGGGTATGATGGAAGATATGGAGATCACAAAGGTATCATAGAGACCTTTAGTCCTAGAGAACTCAATGAAGATATCATAGAGACCCAAGAAGTAGGAGTCATCAAAGGTAGGGGACCCCAACCAACAATTAATTAGTCATACTCATAGGAGCATAAAATAAGTAGTGAGCTAGTTATTCATTTCAAGGCGAGTTAGAATATTGCATTTTTATGCAAGTGCACAATTTGACTAGGGTGTGTCCTAGTCGTTTGTGTCTGCTGCACTTGCTAGGATGGTTAGTCTATAGACGGGGTCGATGCAGTAAGGAGTTTTGGAAACATTGGTCGATGGAGGAATGGCTTTAGGATGTCCCTTAAAGATAGATGGAATTTTTAGGGAAATAGATCTTATTGTTGTTGAGATTTAATATTTTTCTAGGCATAAACTAGTTGTTTAGGCATTTTGCAAGTACAGTTTGCCAGCAAAGGATAGTAACATTCCACGTTCCTAGAAGTGAGGATAGGGTTTTCCAAGGAAGTAAGTTGAGATTAATGCCGAGAATGATTTCCTCATTGCAAGCCAAGAAAGAGCTAGTGAACGGGTCCGAGGCTTATCTAGTGCATATAATAGTCAAGGAAACAGAGCCTAAGGAGATAAAGAGTATACCCATAGTAAGAGAATTCTTGGAAGTATTCGGAGAACTAACAGGACTACCCCTCCTAGGGAAGTAGAGTTCTCAATTGGTTTGGAACCAGGAATTGTTCTAGTGCGTAAGACACCTTATAGAATGGCTCCAATTGAGTTGAGAGAGTTAAAGATCCAATTGCAAGAATTATTGACGAAGAGATTTATCAAAACTAGTATCTCACCTTGGGGGATCTCTGGTGCTATTTGTTAAGAAGAAGGATGGGACCCTTAGGATGTGTATCGATTACCGAGAGTTGAATAAGGTAACCAACCAAAAAGAATAGGTATCCATTGCCAAGGATAGATGATTTTTTCGATCAATTGTGGGGAGTTTAAGTGTTTTCTAAGATTGACCTTATGTCAAGAAATCACCAGTTAAGGATTAAGGAAGGCGACATACCAAAGACAACCTTTAGGACGAGGTATGTCCATTTTGAGTTTACAGTGATACCTTTTGGGTTAGCTAACGCCCCAATAACTTATGGATATTATGAATAGGGTGTTCCAGCCATTCTTGGATTTGTTTGTAGTGCTATTCATACATGATATACTGGTGTATTCCCAGAGTGTAAAGGATCACGAGGACCATTTGAGGCTGGTGCTGGGAACACTTAGGAACTATCAATTGTTCGCCAAACTCAACAAGTGCAAGTTCTGATTGGAGTAGATGAAGTTTCTTGGTCACGTGATATCTAGGGAAGGAGTCATGTTTGACTCAAGTAAGATAGAGGCAGTGCTTGAGTGGCCATGACCCACCTCGATACATGAGGTAAGGAGTTTCCTAGGCTTAGCTAGTTACTATCGAAGGTTCATGGAAGGATTTTCTAGTTTGTCCAGTACTCTCATGGTGTTAACCAGGAAGAACGTTAAATTCGCCTGGATGGACATGTGTGAGCGGAGCTTTAAAGAACTAAAAAAGAGATTAACCACAGCCCCTATTTTAGCTTTGCTCAAACCTAAAAAGTGATTTGTGGTGTTTAGAGACATGTCTAAGTTTGGGTTAGGTTGCGTCCTAATGCAAGAAGGAAGGGCAATAGTGTATGTATCTAGACAATTGAAAGGCCACTAGAGAAATTATTTACCCACGACCTAAAACTAGCAGCTGTGTGTGGCGCCCCAACCTCCGCTTAGGATTCAACGGTGACTGAAACGTTGAGACATGCAACACATGGCTACATACCCCTCGTACATGACAGATAAAATGTACGAACTCTTTGGTATACTAGCAGTATGCAATAACTAATGCAGTGAAAAATATAAGGTTCGTATGAAACTATGCAACGCCTAAAGTGATTGCCTTGCACATGGTACCTTAAGACTATGCATAACCCAAACATTGCCTTTAACATAAGAATTCATATCAAAAGTACCCAATGAAGGATATGTTCATTGTCTCCCAAAACAAGGGTAACTAACAAAAAAACGTTTCTCCCCAAAACAAAGGGACCGATCACAAAAGATCTTAAGTCACTAGAAAGTCCAAAATATATTTCATGGTACAGGAAAACGGTTCTTTTTTTTTTTCATTTCATTTCCAGTTGGTCTTCCTCCTTTTCTCCAAGAATTGATCCTTGTCTGGATTGCTTAATCTCTTCATCTCGTTGATGAGCTGTAGTGCCTCAGAAATGAGTATGTCGGCGTTCTGTATCCTATCCAACAAGGAGGGCTCCAATGAGCTCTCATTATTCTTCAGTATCTCCTCGCTGGTTAAGGGTACCATAGTCCTCTTGCGTTTCACCATGGGGTAATCTTTGAAACCTGTCACAGCTTCTACCATTTCGGGTGGGGAATGATAGTGAGAATTACCACAATGAGATTTCAAGAAATCTCAACAAGTAAACATATAACATACAATAATTACAAAAGTATACAAGTGGCAAACCATGGAATGCATGCATGAACATGTACTTGACGCATGACGTGATCCAAAACTTGACTTATGCACTTGACCTTTTTCAAAAGACATGAACAGATTCTTTGGACTTTTTGGAAAAACATTCTTTGACATCATTTCATATCTTCTCATATCACGTGATCCATATCATATCATGTCATATCACGTGATACATATCATGTGAGCTTATTGCCTTGTTCTTATAACACATGTTGGATACATCATGGCTCCCCTAAGCACCGTGTGTTCCTGCTAGTTACCGCACCACCAACAGTCCATACATTGTGGTGAATGCGTCTTATTTATATTCGTTATAACATGATAGTACTTCATTGAGTTATTAGCCTTAGTCATAGCACCCATTAGCGTTAGGTGCTACCTCCCTCCGGCATCCTTTCCAAAAAGATCCATTTGAAGCATGCCGAAGGTTCTTTGTCGACCCGGAGGTGACCATTCTATTCTTAAGCACTCCAAAGTGGACAGAGGAGTTCCATCAGGACATTCTCCTGTCCTAGCATTTGGGGCCGTGATAGAACAGTTTTAGACACTTTTCTTTTCATATAAAAAAAAAGACCATTTACCCAAATGTATGTGACATGATACTTAAGATGTGTTCCTTCTTACACTAGACATGTGACACATGAGATGCTGTGCATCAAATCATCAAGCGTAATATAGTCAAATCATGGCTTGATAACATAAGACTTATGAAATATCAAAACAACTTCATGAACATAGAAGAACATGATAACAAAAGCATGTAACATAGAAAATTTCACTTTAACATGTTTCAAACTTGAAGCATAATAGATAAAATTCATGATAAGGGTGAAACGAACATGAAATCATGGCAACATTACAAAAATCCAAAACACATCACATTGCAATAACCTAATCTTCATGACACATAAAACATCAACATGTCCTTAAGCAAAACCGAACATGTGCATGTGAATCATGGCATTTTCAACATAGATCCGAATCATTTAACCTTTTTCATGATCTTATACAAGTCAAAACAATATATTCAACCAAGCAAAACGTAGATTAACAATCAAAGGGAATTAATAACAAAGAAAGATTTACACAAATATATACGCATGTTAACCAAACTAAGTTAAGTGTTTACTTACAAAATTTCTTCAAGAAAGCACTAGCAAGCTATAAATGGAAGTACAACTTGTTAGAACAAGGGTTTTGAACCCTAATTTGTGTGGGTGGGTGTGTGTAAGGTTTTTAGGGTTTGTGGGAAATACTGCAACCTTTCGGCTCTAGGGTTTTTGAACAAGAAAATCCTTTAAGTTCACGTAACCATCGATAGGTTATGAACAAATGAGATGTGTGTGTGTGTTTGGCCGATTGTATAGAGGATGCAAGTCCTCAAAGTTTCAGCTTCTCCTTTCCTTAGAAAACCCTAGGTTATTTCAAATAACCTTGAAATCACACGTCATCCTTCTAGAATCACAAACGCTTTGGAGATTATATCATCTCCTCGAGTGAGGTGTGAGTAGTGTGAAGAAATATGAGAAAACGAGGTCCTTACCTTGGATTCTTTTGTGGTTGGTGTCGTGGTCCTCCCTTGGATGAAGAGAAGAGTTGTTTTTCATGTTTGGTTGGAAGGAAAACTTAAGAAAGTGAGGACAACACTAACTAGCAGTTTGAGATAGTGTGGAAAGGGTGAGAACATGCAAAATCCAAAAATGACATAAAGAAAAGCCCTTGGGCATGTGTCCCCCTTTTTATAAAAATCTTCCACAAATCATGTTGGTTGCTAGAGATCCATTGCATTAAAGACAAATGGCGTATGGCCTCTTCCCTTAGTCAAATGCCTCTTCACCTTCTTCATCATTGGATTGCCTTGGGAAGGCTAAAAGGCACATGGTGTGGCGTGTAACCTCCCCCTTAGCTGAATCTCTTAGTCTTCTAAATCCCCTCTTTTCTTGTCTAGGTGCAATGTACCTTAGGGCAAAA
Organism: Juglans microcarpa x Juglans regia; assembly: GCF_004785595.1. Taxonomy (NCBI): domain Eukaryota; kingdom Viridiplantae; phylum Streptophyta; class Magnoliopsida; order Fagales; family Juglandaceae; genus Juglans; species Juglans microcarpa x Juglans regia. The sequence goes on from NC_054604.1 coordinate 12,453,249, forward strand.
GAGTAAAATAACTACAAGTGTGCAACATGGCATAGGCGTGTGCCATGCCCTAGCCATCCACTTCCTTTTCCAAATCCCATGATGATTCTTCATCTTCTAGTGCCCCTTCCCTAGGTGAGCTTTCACTTACCAATGATTCCTTTTGTAACCCTAATGTGACAAGTGGCATGTGTAAGTGTGCATTTGGGTGTAGTGGCCGAAAACATGAGGGTAGGTTAGTCATTTTGTGCAAATGTCCATTCTAATTCCTTCTAGAAACTCCTTGCATTGTTGACAAGTGGCAAAATCTTAAGAAAGCACTTGAGTGGGCATGTGGGTGAGGGGAATTCAAAAATCTCCTTTGTCTCTTGAGCTTCCCTATGCAATCCCTTGGAAAGTATCCTTTTTGTCTTCCCTAGGCGCCACTTCTCATGGAGATCTTCTTGGAACTACAAGCAATTGCCACATGGCATGGGGTGTGCATGTGGGTGGGCTGGCCAAGTTGCCTTTGGCCTCCACTTGGTCATGTCATCATTCCTTTCTTCTAGAAACTATCTTGAATTAAGGACAAGTGGCAAACCGAAGGGCTTGTCACTAAGGTTGGCATGCATGCCTCCCTCAGCTTCCCAAACACTCTTTTCTCTCCCCCTTAGCCCATTTACATGTCCAGATTCATGGGTCTCTTTTGTGTGACAATTGGCACAAGCCCTATTGGCTTAGGCATGTCCTTTGGTTTCTTCTAGGGCTTTTGGGCTCAAGCCCACTTAGTTGGCCGAATTTCTAGGGGTTTGAGTGGCCCCTTTCTCTTGGGCTTTGGATGCTATTACATGTCCAAGGCCTCTATCCAACTAGACCTAATCTCATGGCCCTAAAATAATACTAAGTCAACGAAAATAATTATTAATGAAATCCTACAAAGTTTCGGGTTATCACACTGTGGTGTTTGCCTTTAAGATTTGGCGACACTACCTGTCTGGTGAAGAGTTCCAGGTGTACACAAACCAGAGGAGATTAAGATACCTCTTCACGCATAAGAATCCCAATATGAGGCAACATATATTATTAGAAATCATCAGTGATTACCAGTGTGAAATCAAGCATCACTTTGAAAAGGCAAACTTAGTCGCTGATGCATTGAGTCTCAAGTCAGGTTCTAAAAGCGTGGAAGATTCCACAAGGGTGGACTCACTCTTGGAAGGGATAAGACACCTACTTCTGAAGGACTTGTCATTGGAAGAGGTCCTCACTACCATGCAACAGTTGAGAATGAGTGAGCCTGACAAGCTGAAGCATTAACAAAGAAAGGATTGAAAACTATTGAAAATTAGGCAACAAGTTCATAAAGGTAACGAACCCTCATAATTCAGTCTGAGTGAGGATGGAACTTTACTGTATAGAGGATGGAAAGTAATCTGACTAGTTCAGAAACACTGGAGCAAATCCTAGGAAAAGCTCATTCCTCGATATACTCAATACACCCTAGAGTTGGGAAGATGTACTGAGACCTTAGGAAAGGATTATAATGGGAACGAATGAAGCAGGACATCACCCATTTTATCGAGAGATGCATTACCTGCTAGAGGGTGAAGTCCAAGCATCAGAGGCTGGCTGGGAATCTACAACGTTTGCTGATTTCAGAATGGAAATGAGAAGACATCGCCATGGATCTCGTGGTTGGGTTACCCCAAACCCCTAGTGGTAAAGATGCCATATGGGTAGTTGTAGATCGGCTAACTAAGAGTGCCCACTTCTTACCAATCAACACTATAGACACTCTAAGTATGCTCACACGGTTGTATATACAAGAAATAGTTAGGTTACATGGAGTACCTAAGAGGATAGTGTCGGACCGAGACCCAAGATTTACATCTCATTTTTGGAAGAGCTTATAAGTGGATATGGGGACTAAGCTGAGGTTTAATAGTGCTTACCATCCTTAAACTGATGGACAGTCGAAAAGGACTATTTAGATGTTGGAAGACATACTAAGGGCATGTGTATTGGATTTTATGGTACCCTAGAGGAGCCACGTCCCACTTATAGAGTTTGCCTACAATAATAGTTTTGAAGCGACCATCTAGATGGCCCCATATGAGGTGCTGTACTGGAGGAGATTTAGGTAACCACAATGTTGGGATGAAGTAGGGGAGGCCAGAGTGACTGGGCCAGAGATCTTTCAAGAGATAATAGAGCAGGTCAAGCTCATTCCAGGAAGGGTGGTTGTGGCTCAAAGTTGGTAGAAATATTATGCTAATGTGAGAAGGAGGGAGTTGACATTTAAGGAAGGAGATTGGGTGTACCTCAAGGTACCACCTATAAAGAGAACGAAAAGATTCGGGCTAAAAGGGAAATTAGGCCCAAGGTATGTTGAACCAAACCAGGTGATGTAAATAATAGGCCCAATAGCGTATCGAATGTGCTGCCAATAGAAAATGAAGGGATTCATGACATATTCCACGTTTCGTCACGAAGGAAAAGTTTTGGGAACCGATAGCCCCAAGTAATCAGTCCAGACCTAGTTCCATTACAACAGGATCTCATCCATATAGAGAGGCCAACACTAATTGTAGGTAGGAAAGAGTAAATATTGCAATCTAAGGTTGTACCCTTGGTAAAGGTGCAATGGGGGGAGATGCATAAATAAGGAAAGTCTTGTATTTATTTGAGTTGAAATAAGTGCGTTGTAATAGTTGAGGGTAGGATAAATCAGTCCAATCAAGGACATAAGTAAGGCTATAATTAAGGCGTTAGTTTACCCTTTGGAATCGTAATCCTTAGAGTCTTAGAATCATAACCATGGTGAGACAAAAGATAATCGCATGGAGGGCAACTGTATCGCCTGAAATAATACAACAGTTCTTGGAGGAACGACACGAGGTAGCAAGGATGGAGGCCCAATACCAAAAAGTAGAGGAGGAGCGCCATCGAGATGAAGAGAGTTCTCAAAGGGAAGGAAAGAGACCAAATAGCAGAAATTCTAGACCACAATGGTGCGGCTAGGGCACCTTAGGGTGAGAAACAATCGGTGTCAGAATATGGCATGCAAGAAAAGGGAAAGGGTGAGAATTCACCAATGTCCAATGATGCAGAACCTAGTAGAGGAGTTAGTATACGAGAGAACACAACCAACGGGCTGCCCAGATGGAGAACATAAAGGAGACATGAGGAGTTATCTTGTGTCCCTCTTGCAGATGGTGAAGGTTAGTCAACGGATCCAAATGAGGGCAAGTATCTTCTTCAGTTGAAGGCCATCGAAGGCTTTGATGGATCCTTGTCTAGATCTTAGGGAGAACTCTCACCGAACTTCAAGGGTGAAATTCCTTATAAAAAGGAGAGGATGTAAGGATCGTACCAAATGCAAGGAGAAAGACCACCAATGGAGTTGAGTGGAAGGAAAAGATGAGAAGCCACTTCATTGGTTTGTGAAAAATAGGCATGGGTGCTGCAAAGTGCCGCTAGTCCAACATATGGGCAAGCAACACTATGTAGAAAGCTTCACTAACATGTCTCGGCACAAGGTGATAAAAGAATTTTCACCTTATGGTAGGCGAGCTAGAGCCTAACGTACAAGGGCGAAGAACAAGTGCAAGGCGACCAACGCTTGAGGACAAGACCCTTGCTGACACGCATGAGCTTTCTTGGACTTTACAATAACACTCAGGGCTCCTATTCGATCACATCTGAAGTCCGAAAAATGGCAGAAGGATACCAGGCACACCTGTCTATAAAAGGCTTAGGACAAAAGCCAAAGTCTCACTTTTGAGATAGTAGGCACCTGAGATCCCATGGAGTCAGATTCTTCGAAGGAAGCCAGAAACTTCAAAGGAGACAAATAGAGGAGTAGTGTAGTGACATCATAACTCTAAGATTGTGAGGTAGGTTAGATTTTAAGATAGTGCTGAGGAATGTGGACAAATGTTGTGTGAGGATATTATGAAATTTTGGTTTATGCATACTCTATAATCTCCCCCTTTTTAATCATGAAATAATAAATAATTTCCCATTATATTTGTGATTCCCACAATCTCCGCTTGGGATGGAAAGAAGACTTGGATCGTCAGGACATGCAAAACATAGTTACATACTTTCATTCATGATAGTTAATATACAATTCATCCTAGTTTGCAACTAGCAGTATGCAATAATGCAGTGAAAAAAGGGTGACTTCTAAAAATTTTACGCCAGAATGAACTAAACATCTCAATTTTCAAATTAAACATAGGTCGTGCCTTACTTAAGGAGGTCTAATCCATAAGGCATAAATTCAAACACAAACTGGGAATCTCCTTATTACAGATAACTTTATAGTGGTTTAAAAAAAGATAGCTTAAATCATCTCTCTGAAGCGTTGCATGGTAATTCGAACTATCTTTAAAAGCATCACAGTCAATTCCAACTTGCAGTCAGGGTTGGGGGTCGGAGTTCATCACCATCTTGATCATCAAAGTTTGGTCTTGCTACAACTTCAATCATTCTGGAGAAAATAGTAGTTGAGACTACCACAATGATATTCCTTGAAATCAAAGTAAGTTAAACAATCAAGTTGCACAGAGATAAGATATGCATAGGGTTGCAAATGAACCGAGTCAGGCCGAATTCAAACAAGGGTTTTCAAGCTTGATTAGCCTATATATGAGCTCGAACTCGACTCGAGCTTGAGAAAAACTAAAGACTTCTAATTGAACTCGGCTCGCCAAACATATATTAAGGTCGAATTTGACTCAAACTCTAATAAAATAAATAAATGAGTTGGTCACGAGTTAGAGTAGCTCGAGCTTGAGTTAATTCCTTTAATTAATTTTAACTAACACAAAACTACAGAATGAATGAACTTACATAATTAAACTTAAAGAGAATATAAGAAAAAAATTTCCACTAACACAAAACTACAGAATGAAATTCAGCACATTTTGCTGCATTTAAGCAAACGTCTATTAGAGAAAGAGAGAGAGAAAAAAAAAAAAAAAACCAAGTTTTTTCTATTGATCAAGTTAGACTCTTACCCATGCAGGAGGTGATGTAACAAAATATGCTTCCAAAATCAAACCTATGGCTTGGACAGGAGTCCGAAATTTTTTTTTTGGATTACTTAGAGAATATAAACACTAGAGTAGAGAGTCAAAGACTTACAAAATGAGGGTTTGGAGTGTTTATTTCTCTTCAATAGAAGTTTGGATCTCGAATAGAAATGAACATGAAGAGGAAGAAGAAAAAAGAAGATGAAGCAGCAACTGAAAGTGAAGGGCATTGTCCTGTGTTTGGGAAGGAAGAGAAAAGATATTGTGATTCGTAAATCTAGAGCAAAACTAGAAATTGGGAAAAGTTGAAAGCCTCGTGGTGGGAAGTTGGGAGCTGATGTAAATAGTGTTAAAGTCATGTGATACATATTGGGAAGTGAAGTCTTAGACTAAGCACTAATATTAGGCCTACATAAAGAATGCCTAGTATAAATAATTATTGATCATGATTTTACATAACAAAGTTACTAATTATGTTAAATATGGTCAATAATCAAAACAAAATTTGATAAGAGAGTGTTGTAATCAAATGAGAGTTGCATACTCTTTATATAACATTTGACTCAAGAATTCTTTTGTGAACTTAATGCATTATTATACTGAACACTATTCTTTTGTAACCTAGTTATATATAAAGTAACAAAGTATATAATTTATGCAAAGTATCTAAAATAATACATATAACACGTAAAAATATATACAATTAAAGTATAAATGTAAGTATATATATAGACATATTACGAGTATTACGAGTCCAAAATGAGCTGAGCCGAGTTTATACAAGTTCTGCTCACGAGTTCAAATTGAGTCGAGATTATACGAGTTTGACTCGTTTAATATTTGAACGAATATTAATGGTCACAAACAACTCATTTATTAAATGAACCAAGTTTGAACAGATTATATACGAGCCAAGCACAAATTGTTCACAAGCAGCTCTGTTCATTTGTAGCCCTAGATATGCATAGTAGATGATAAACTTGAGATGTATGCATGATATGCATAAAGCTGTATTTGCCTTTCATCAAGATTCCTTAACATCTTTCAAGAAAATTTGATGCACATTTTCTTGTAGAGAACATTTGTTTTTTCAAAACATATTTCTTATTATTAGAGCCATGATGACATACACAATGTATCATCCTAGTTCCCCATTTGCATTGTGAATACCTGCCAGTGATTGTAACACAACTTAGATTGAGACTACGTCATCAGAGCTGTGCATATATATTTTTCAATGCATTGATATTATACATTTCATCATCATATCATTTTCACCCACAAGCATTAGATGCCATACACAACTTCACTCCAGGATTCTTTATAAAGAATCCATTCGATGCCCATTGACTGCTCATTGTCAACTTAGGGGTTAGCACTCAATTTTTACTCAGTCCAAAGTGGATAGAGAAGCTCAACTAGGATATTCCCCATCCTAGCATTAGGTCGTGATAAAACATTTTCATGCTATACTTCAAGACAAAATAATTCATAACGTGTGTTTATTTTGTAATATGCAATGTCCTTCATGCTTAAAAAGACATATTTGCATGTACCATGCTAAAAAAATATTTTTTCATGCTTTGTGCGAAAGTAACATAACACATGTCATTTATGCAAATAGCTAAATGCTTAATGATGTATCAGATGACATTTCATTTTTAGAATGACATTTATAACATGAATGTGGTGTTTATACAAGAATTATAGATAAATTATCTATCAGTAAGTTAGAAGCTAACTTACAAGCTTCCTGAGTTCTAAAAGTCTTTTGGTTGAAGCAAAACACGTACTAGAGTTAGAAATCATGAATTTAATAAACTAAAATCAATATTTACAAAATTGCTCCTTAGATTTCAAAATTTCTATTTGGGCCCTAAAATTAAACTATTTGCATTATGGTGCCAAATTCCACCAAATTGCACAAGCAATATAATCCATATTCTTATTCCATATAGCTTAATTTACACTATATGCGATTTTAAGTCTATAATCTCCATGAACTCTTTACAACCAATCATTGAATATTAACTTATTAACATGCTAATAACTTATATATAAGCCATATGGAATCATATCAACATCCATGTGATAATCAAAACATCATCAAATCACCAAAACCGAGTACTTAGCATGATGTATCTAACTTCTCTTTTAACATATAAACTCTTATAGCTCTAAAGCATCATGCATTCTAACTCTTAACATTATGATAATAGACTTCTAGATAATTATAACATATGCCTTGGGAAACTTAATTATGATATCACAAAATAACCTCCAAACAAGTCAAAACCAAAACATTCTAGATGATCAACCCAAGATATAGATTTATAAACCTTTCATGACATGTTGTTTTCCTCAAATAGAAACCTTAAATTAATTAAATAAGACATTAGCTAAGTTACAATATTATATCAAGATATGTCATGGCTAAAGTTTCACATCAAAACAATTTATGCATGAAGAACTCTAAATTTGAATTGAAACATGCTTCCCAAATATTAAACTCATATAACTCAATCCAAATCTCATTCTCATACCATAAATCAAATCCTACCATGTGACTCTAACTTCCAATAAAGAGAGATGGTAGAGTTACTCACCAATGCGTGGCTTATGGAGCTTTCAAGACCAAACTCTCTCCAAAGACTTCACTCTCACCTCTCGGTTGCACTTTCCTCACACTATGGATGTTTTTGCTCTCAAGCAAGCTAAGAAATGCTTGAGAATAGAGTGGGAAGGAGTGAGGGAAGGGAATGCTATTTTTAGAGTTTGAGTAAGGAAGCAAGAGGTGTAAGTGGGTGAAGTGTTGCACGGTTTTGTTGAAGTGAATTGAAGGTGATTGGTGTTGGCTTTCGGTGGAGTGCATGCTTGTGTTTCTAGATCTACATAGTAAAATCCATGACACTATTGACTCATGGACAAGGATCAAAGGAAGGTAATAAATACAGGAGGTAAGTGGTTTTAGAAGTTGGGACAAAAAACAAATGATTTCCCGAGAGAAACTAAGTGTAGGCCGACAGTTTTGGTCTCCAAACTTGATTTTGTTCTTGTCCTATCCTCGTGGCAAGTTCTTGGTCCCTACCATATACTGTTTGAGTGGATTTTCCAGAGGAGTATAGAGGCATTAATGTTTGACACTTGGTGTTTGTTGTGCAACAGAAGAAAGTGGGTTGAATGGGGAAGGGTTCAACCGAGAGTTTTGCACATGGTTTTCTTCCAAAGTGTCCATCGGTTTTGATTATTACTACGGTTAGTTCTTAGGGTATCATGAGTGTGATTTGATGAGACATTTCAAGACCTAAATGTGGTGCTATATGCGTGTGAAGAGGGTTAGGTTTTTTAGAAAAACCCGGGTGCAATTCAGCTAAAACAAGTTCCATTTCCAAGGTTAAATAGTTCGGTTTTTGGAGTGATTATGGGAGTTGTTCTTGGCTTCATCTTAGGCTTGAATTTTTGAGATCTATGCAGAATGATAGTGGGTTAATCAATTACAGAAAATTAATTGATGTGATGGTTGAAAGAACAAGGTTTTGTTGGCTTGTTCTTGTAGTGCATCGGTTTGCACCTAGTGCATCAAATTGGTGGGCTTTCTTGGCATTGACATGCCTTCACGATTCATGACATGAGTTGTGATATATCTACTATTCTAGAGTGTGGAAGATTGATCCAATACAAGTGAAGAAGACAAAATTTTCAGAAAAAATTATGGAGAGAAAAGCTAGAAGAAATCGGCATGCATGGTGTCAAAGTTACTATTCTATGGCATGACGAAGGGTTTTGGGAATGTAAGCTTGAAGTCATGATGGAGGGCTGACCATGGTAAAATAAAATAACCCTAGGGGCGTGTGGGAGGTTTGCAAGAGAAGGAAAACTATTTGCTAGGTGGTGGTATTTTACTATTTGCATAGTGATGAGAATCCTAGGCTTATTCTCCAAGTGGTGCAATCCCATTGGGCACTAAATTTCTATTTTTGCTAGACCTTAATGTGGGCCTCAAAATGGGCCTTCCCTTGGGCCTCATGTTCAATTTTTGTTGGGCATTTCCTTGGACCTCAATAGCTTACTAAGTTGGGCCTTAGTCTTGGGCCTCACTTTGGACCTTGTCTTGAACCTTTGTTTGGCCTTAATCTTTTCAAGTTTGGACCCTCACTTTAATCAGCTCTTGGGTCTTCTTCAAATCCATCTGACTTCCATGGCCTGCTATGAACCAAATACCAATCCCGTTAAGGTTGCAAGTCTTCTTCATGCCACCAGTCATCCTATTATTGGCCTCTTGGAAACCTATTTTCATAAATAAATCATTGCTCTAGAAATCTCTAAAAATCCTAATTAAAGCAATGGTGGAAGTCATTTTGCCAAATTATGATCCAAAAGCTCTCTTTTCCCTAAAGGCCATAACTTCCACTTAGCCAAAGTCATGGGTTATTATTGTCAACTTCTCAATATGTGGCAATTTTACTACGTAGTCTTGAGTGTGGTGTTACAATATTTACAAATATCTTTACTTCACATTTTTTGAGATTCGAATGCATTTTTTTCTGTGAAATCTTTGTGTGAGTATCTATATCTCTATGTGAGTAAGTGTATGGTGCACCGATCATCATGGGATGGGACAAAGAATTCTCCAAACCATTCTTGCGAGGTGTAGCCATCAGCTTCATGCAGGTAGAGAGAGTCCCCACGAATGATTGGGGTGGGGCGGTATCGCTTCGGCCACACCTTATAGTCGGGATGAAGAATACTCTGACGTTACATGTGTTGGTGTCTTCGAGTTGGTTGGCCAGGTAGATATTTTCCCGATGCAACATATATATCTCTAGGTGAGAGCCAACCTACATTGAGGTACAGGTGAGTTGACTCGCACCATGTTGGTTGAGTGGGAGAGATTCTCGGATTTCGAATGGTGGAGTGGCTCATCCCCTATTGGCCCATCAAGCAACGTATGTCTATGTGACGAATATCTATATTATGACTGTAAGCTATTGTGTGGCTGGTGTTATGAGTTTTACGTGCTTGAGAAGAGGGTGATTCCTGTCCTCTATGACATGCATAAATATGTATGTAGGTATTTAACGTTGCGACAGAAGATAATTCCTTAAAGGGTGGTTCCTCGGCACGCTTATATAAATATCTTTTACTAGGAGTGTGATTCCTCGCCATGCACTATTACATGCATTTGCCCTTCTTTTTACTACATTAAAATATTCATTGCATATTCATGAGCATTGTTTCCCATTAGCGGTCTTATCATAGCTACATAACTTGTCTACGGTTTCGACATTGGAACCATCGACTTTGATGCATAGGTAGACCCAAGGGTAATACCTAAGGAGGCAGAGCCAACCCAGCTCGAACAATAGGTGAGTAGGCCCGATTCTTGTTATAGGATTGGTCGGTGGTGGAAGCTAAATTTGTAACTGCTAGGTAGGCGACCTTATGTGTTCGGTGAGCCTTGTTTGGGAGATGTGTTAGAAAAGCTGGTTAAGTGTTTAAGTAGTTAATGAATGAAGTGACATTGTGGATATTGTGAGAATGAACTTGTGGTTTCTTTTAGATTTCTTGTACTATATCGTTTAGCCTTCAGTCTAAACCATTATTTTTCCTATGTGAACTGCTTTACTTTTCCTTATACGTGCACATTCTAGCGAATGTTGCATGCCTATCCCAACTTAAACCTTGGTTGTTACCTTGAGGTTGGCACCCTTGGCACCTCGGATCTCGCCAAGTCTTTTACGAGGAATGAAGATTCAAAATGTTGGACTAATTGGGGGATTGGTGCTCGAATGAAGTGAGAATTGTGCATGACATGGGATTGTTGAAAAATATTAGGAATGGTTGGGGGCTTTTTTAGTCATGTTAGATTTGTGGTGGGTGAGGAATCCAAGCTCAAATTTTGTATGACATTTGGAGTGGTGACATGGCCCTCTAGACTGCATTTTGTTCCCTTTTCCGATTGCTTTAAACCAAGAGGTTTTGGTGGTGGATCTTTTTGATATCCCTAGTGGCTCCTCATAGTGGAATGTCTATTTTATTAGACTTCCCCGTGATTTCGAATTGGGTAATATTTCTTCATTTTCTAGCTTGTCGTATGCCACAAGCAATGGTAGTGGTGTGGTGGATGGTATGACTCGGACTCACACTGGGAGCAAGAAGTTCACGATTTGATTGTTGTACAAGGTTATGCCTTGTTATATCCCCAATCCTTTTCCTTGGAAATTGGAGGTGTAAGGTGCTTCCCAAGGGGCTTTCTTTGGTTGGACGTTTTCACATAGGGAGATTTTGATTGTGGACAACTTGAGAAAGTGTGGACTGATGTTATATTGGTGCTATGACATCAAGCCAGAATAGAAGATTATTCTAACGACTAATTAAAACGGAAGTTAGAGATTGAGATTGAGAAAAATCGCAAACAAAAAGAAACTCTAAGATTAGGGTTTTACTATAAAATAAATCAATGATATTCTTCTAAAGCCCACAAGCTGGGCTTAAATAGGTAACAAAAATGGTAAAATTGTAATTAAGGCCACATAATAGACTACGAAATAAGACAACTATGGTTAAAATCTACCATAAAATCGTTACTAAAGATAAACATTGCCATAAAAGAAAATTGACCAAAAATGGAAGAATTAACAAAAAGTGAGGATTTGGAAGGAAAATGGCTGATTTTGGGGTCGACAAGGGGTCCACCGGGCAAAACATGGTGACCACAACATGCGCGCTGAAGAAAGCTTTCCGGATTGGGGTCATATGCACGATTCTGACACCTATAGCCAAAGTTATAGTTACAATATTGATGTTGCCACTTCTCCTTGCCCAACCGAGAAATAAGTCTTCTCGCCCAACCGAGAAATAAATCGTTACTTGCCCTAATCCCACCCAAATCTTCTGCTTCTCTCCCAAATCCTAGTAATACTCATCTCTTCCCGCCAGTTTTGTACTGGTCTACCTTCTCGAAGTAGTCTAGTGCTTTTAACGTCAAATCTATCAACTGAGCCTCATCGAACTCGGATCCCCTGCATCATGGTACTTGTGCAAGTAAAGTGGTGAATCTGTAAATAATTTATATCTCATTGTAAGGTGGTGAGGGTCTTATGGGATGAAGATTTTAATGGGCCAGGGTTAGTATTGCTTGGGTGGTGTCTTGGAGGGAGAGGTCTTTAGGGTAATTCTCAAATTGCTGCCTTTTGGAAAATGACTTCCTCTATGCCTTATATGGTGCATCTCTTTGAAGACCGGAAATGATCTTCAGAAGAACTTAGATGTTTCATTCTTCATCACTTGTTTTTATGGGTCTCCGTATTGTCTTTAATAGGGCTAGATTTTGTGATTTTCTTGTATTCATATCTAGCTTATAATTTATAATTAAGTACTCTCCTTTGTATACTTTTTATATACTTGGGTTTTGTTTATTTATACTGGATTCAAAATAAAAAGAAAACCAGTGGTTTACGTTGGATTAGCTCAGATCAAATAGGGAAGCCAAAAGTGTTAGTGGACTTGGATTAGCTCAGTGTCAGCTAGCTAGACAATGTTGGATATTATTACAGCACCCTGATTCTCTCTCTCTTTAGCTCACTATCTGGCAAAAGCTGGCTTTGAGTCTATCTAGGCTTAGTGTGCATATAAAAGAGTACCCTTTTTATGTATGTTATTCAATCCATTGCGGGAGATTAGATGTACTGTTGTTAATACGAAAGTGAATTTGCATACCCTGAAATTCCAAAACTAAAACTTCCCATCCAAATGCGACAGTTTCCTCATTACCTAAACAAGTAGGTTTTGAAAACTTTGAAATAAAAGCCCAACAACCTATTGAATCCCAAATTAATTATATTAGTAGATACTATATATTTTACTTAAATAAAATAGAGTGGGAAATAGTTTTAGTAGGCTTTAGTTGGTTGGGCTTTTTATTAATTGAGCTAGCAACAGAAGTAAACAAGCTTTGAGCCCGAAAGTAATATGTTATTGAAAAGATGAATGGAACATGTCAAGACTCTTGTATTGGCAAATCAAGGTAAATCCGTTGGTCAGCCCGTGGATGCTAGGAAGTTTTAAGGGTGGTTTTGATAGTGTTTTCTCAAGTTCTTAATTTATCTATTCTCTTGAAGATAAGATATATTTGTTTAACCTTTTGCGCCAATGAATTTCTTATCTAGATTGGATTCAACTAGATCTTCTGCTAGTATACCTATAGAACCAGATTATATTAATCAAGAAAATTATAATTATAATATACCAAATATAGAAAGAAATTTACAAGATTGGAAAATACCTCATGTTCGGTAAGACCAAATTTATAAATAGTCTACTTTTTCTTCTAAATTATCATTTCTTATAAATTATTTAATTAAAACTGTGAAAAAGAGTTTAAATAATGATTATGAATCAATACATTTATTAACCAAAGAAGCTATTAAACAACATATTGAGCAAAAATATTCTTTTATGCATATTGGATTAGTTCAAATGGTTGTTAAGCCACTTACAAGAAATGTATTAAAGGCTTCTATACCACTTTGCCTAAGAGATGGACGACATTATACATTTCATAACTCATTACTTAGTATGGTAGAATTAAGTCTGTACCAAGGTTCAATTTACTTTAATTGTTATCCTAATTATTCTCTTTCCTTATATGATACTAATATTCTACATGCTTTATTATTAAATATTAAAACTAGTGGGTTATCATATGATGAAAGGATCACACCCTTTAACTGTAGTTTATCGAATTCATTATAAACTTATGAAAACTACATTAGAACCACATGCTTTAATTACTAGCCCTAAAGGTTACACATTATTATTACAATCTAGTACACCAAATTCTAGGATACAAATTCCTAAGCAGATTATTTGAAATCAGATTACTCTTTCTAATGAATGGAAATTAGATAATACAACCCATTTATCTAAAATAGAAAATAATGCTATTAATGATTTAGAATATATAGATAAAAAAAAACCGGATAGATCAGTCCAAATATCTTTCCAACCTTTTAGAAGATCATTCTCATTATTCTATACCTACACCTTCTAGTTATCAGACACCTAGATCTGTTTTTCCTCTAGTTTTCCAAAATAAATTCAAAAATCTGGATACCCAAATTAGGAGAGTTATTCCTGAAAATTTTATAGATACACCTGTTTATACTATTAATACTAGCATACCATCAACCTCACATACACTTGAGCATAATAGAGAATCATTTTTCTCAACATATTCACAAATAGTTAGAGATTGTGCACAAATATGCACTTTTAACAAATAAGATTTTAAAATTAATAAAGATTATGTCAAACAAGATTATATGAAAAAAGAAAATAATCATAAAAGGTATTATTCTTCTCCACTTCCTCAAAGATACAAAGAGATTATATCCAAAAAAAAATATTATGAATATCTAGAAGAAGTACAGATTATATCAACTATAAATAAAACTAATAATTAATAGATTGAATAGGATAATGATCAAATAGTTTATGATGAGTAACTCCTTTCGAAACAATTAAATATAGTCAAAGAGGTACCCAGATATTAGCCTCACAATTAAAAGAACATAATTATGTAATAGATACAGAAAAACACTTATAATATTATTCAATAAAACAAGTATACTAGTTTATATTTACAAACCACGAGTAAACAATTAGAAATGACTAAAAATCAAATTTCTCCCATTAACTCTAATATAAAGGAAGCAAGGAAACACCCTTATTCATACCTCATGAAATTCCAACCCATCCAAAAACTAATTTTTCCAAAAAAAAAAAAACCGACTTATTAGAACAAATCTCCAAAAAATTAGAAAAATTGAATATTACTAATACTGCATCTACTTTTGAAAAGCAACCTCATATTAATGTATTAAGTAAAACAGATACTCCCATTGAATTATCTAATTTAGACATAAGTAATATTGAAGATCAATTTAAAAATTTAGATCTCCATATAATTTAAAATTTTAGATCTCCATATTAATAAGATTCGAGGAGATCATGTTAATGAATATTCTGTTAGAAATTCTAAATATCATGTTTTTATTATTTAAAATTGGTATCCTAGGCCAACTCTGCCTGATTTTTAATTTAAAGAAAGAGAACATATAGTATGATCTACTTTCTCACCATATGTACTGTATGAATGGAACATCGATAAATTATCTGAATATGAAATATTAAATCATTTTCAAGAAATGATTATGATAGCTCATTAAAGAAGCTATCACTCATATTGGCTTAATAAAATTCTGGCTAAATTTTAACCAGAGATGGCATATTGATTCTTTTACATAATTTAGTTGCTGCATTAAATTATATAAAAGTTTAATTAAATTATTAAAGTAATATTTTTTTATATTTTTTATTTTACATATCCAACGTTCATAATTTTTTAAACCAACCAATTATATTTGTTATTCCATGCAACGATCATTTTCATCCAACTGGCAGTTTTTATAGTCATTTTCATCATACCGTCAAGAACATGGGTAGAATAGTTTCAAATTCATAAAACATGTCAAGATAAATAAAAATAAACAGGCACACAAAACTTTATATGTTAGGGATAAAGTTGACTGGATGAAGCCCATTGATAAGCTATCATTAATAATAAGGGAAAGAGATAAAATAAGAAAAAGATAAGTTAAAAAATGTTGGCTAGGATATAAAAAGGTAAAAGCAACACAAGGCAAGTAGGACACAGCTACTTCAAAGAATGAAATATACGTCTATCAAAGAAAGAGATATCTACAAATCTACGGACTCTCTACGACTTTTCTAGGCACAACTTCCACTATGCACAATGACTCAAAATGATGTTCCCTCAAGGGAGGCATCATTTTCAACCTCTCGAAACCTAAATTCCTCCAATCTATTGAGAGATACGTGAGCCTATGAGAGATTGTAAAATGGCCTATTATAGTGAATTTCGCCCTTAAATAACCCATGAACATACAGTTTACACCGAACCACATAAATATCTGTCTCTTTCTATTTATCTTTTATTTGCTTATTTTCTATTTAATTTTATGGATGAACGCCAAGAATACCGTATTGATGCCTGAATCACAATCGTGGATTGGGAATGATTCTTCCTACCTTTCCAACCTATTGTACAAATTTATGTATTAACAGTTTGCATCGTCTGTAGGATTGACTTATTCTCTACACCGAAAGTAGAAGAATGATGATTTCCTGACTCATGAAATCGTCTCCGAAGAAGCAGATATGGTCTACTCACCCTTGTTATTTTCTTTTATTTACTTTCTTAATACTGCATGTAGTGGGGAAAAGAAAAGAGAATCTAGGGGGTGGACCACGTGCAGGAAGAATTGTGCACATGCAACATGCATTGTGTAGGTGCAGCTTGCACCTTGTACTGTGCACGTGCAGCATGCATGGCACATCCCATGCACAGGGTATGCAGGGTCACACCGCCGACGCAGTGTGAAGCCGACTACCCAGCAGGGCACTGCGCATGCCGTCCCTTGCCACAACAAGGCACCGCGCACAGTGCAGGCGGAGGGTGCACGCTGCTGTGCATCTAGAGGATCCCCAAGCCTAGTGCTCGTAAGGCGGTATGATTGTCACAAGCCACCACCTAAACCACTAGCGCTTTTGGTCACCAGCCCCCACCTAAACCGCCAACGCTTTCTGTCACCAGCTTGGTGGTCCTAGACCGAAGTCACCTCCCACTCCCAACGGTGTAGAACTAAGGAAGGCACTTCACCCGTGGCAACAAGGAAAAATGCCAGCAAGTGCAAGAGCTGCCGCGAGAGATGACCAATGACGGGCCGGCTCTGCCACCGGTGATGGAGCCATAGAAGACAACAGGTAGAAAACCAGGCACACCCCAATGGCATCGCAAGGTGTCCAACACACTCAGCTTTGGTCTGCAAGCGTTTTCCGTGGCCATCATCATGGCATTCTAGGCCGCACAAAGAGCTCAAAACTATCCCTGCGCATGCACTGTGCAAGTAGCAACACGACACTAGATGTAAACATAAAGACTCCTCCACACCACCAACAACCCGTGAGCATGCCAGCAGTATAGGAGCATAGTTCACCAGCATGGAGCTCAAAAATCGCATGCGGTGTTGTCTGCCACCACCTTAACCTTCGACACTTTATGTCGTTGTCACGGTCATCCTCACTTCCACAAGCCTAGGTTACCGTAGAGTTCCTCGCTCCCGCCACCTTTGCTCGCCCAACGTGTAGCACCTCATGGCAGGCAACAACTCACCAGCGTCTGGCCACCCTTCAATCCCACCGGGTTTGCTCGCCATCCCTCAGCCTTGTTGGGTTTGCTCACCCACAAGATTATTTCCTCCCATGACAAGTTGATCACATGGTAAGTTGTCTGTTGCACACGTTGCATGGCACCCAAGTCACACACACAAACGCAATACGAAGTTGGTGGGCAATAACTCGCTAACCCACCAGAAAACAGTCACAGGCACGATGCCCACTACAAGGCGCAAGCGCCACCAGACTTGACCGATAGCTGTGGGCCCTGTTCCCACTAGTCCTATCTCAGAGTGAATTTTGCTCGGCGATATAGTTCAATAGTTGAAAAAAGAAAGAGGAGAGATTTGAGCTACCTAACTCATAATTGTACAAGCCTATGAGAGAGTGAATGAACAAAAATCATTCGGAAACAAACAATCTACATTGCTACAAAAATGCTCGAGGACGGACAACTCCCTTGTCCAAAAATCATTCGCAAATGAACAATCTCCATCGCTACAAAAATGCTTAAAGACGGAAGACTTCCCCCATGCAAAAATCATTCGATAACAATCTCAGTCAAGGAAGAGTTGAAAGCAATAGCTTATTTAGCCCGAGTTTGCTTTTTTCAAAACCATTATTTGAATTTTATTTTCATTAACGTATTTGGTTTTTGGTGGTTTTCTTCACAAGATTCCTCAAGATTCTGAAAGAATCCCAACGAATGAGTGAGCGGGAACACGCTTTACACATTGGTATCGCCAAGCAAAAAGTTTGGAAGCCATCCACATAGCTTGGAGCTTTAGTTGTAGGGTTGCTCAAACACCCTTTGGGCACTTCATCTTCATCAAAACAGAGGCACATGCTGAGCAACAACACTCTCCCCCAGCTGCAAAAGTATTGCCCTCGACCCTCACTTAGCCGCAATTGGAATCAAAAGCTCACCAGACGTTATGCGACTTGGCTTAGGTTTTCAAGTCTTAAACTTGTGATTTAAATTACACTAACATATTTGGTTTTTGGTGAAAACCTCTCAAGGTGATCGAGTATGTCTCTCGCCACAGCAAAGTGGTCAGGCTCTAACTCCCACCATAACAAAGCGGTCGAGTACCATTCTGGCCAAATCAAAACAGTTGAGCATCTCTCCCAATAGGTTTAAACACACTCGAGCAATCAGTCTAGCCTCCCTTAATGCAGTCAAGCACCTTTGAAAACGTGTCGACAGGCTTGGCAACTGTCTAAGATAGACCCAAGGGGTTGATAGGCTTCTTAACCATTCAGTGCAGGTTACAACAAACAAACTCTAACCTCAACACCAAAATTGAAATGTCAATAGAAAATCACCTCAAAGGACGAAAAATCTACTACTGCCAACAAAAGAAAAAATGGTTAGGGAAATACGCACTCTTTGTTAAAGATGAATAGTCACCTGCAATCATCAGTACACTCATTTATTAGGTAAACGTTCTTACAAATAAACTTTCTAGAGGCCTATCCTCAAAGGCCCTTAATACAAATTTCACGGATTCTCCTCAAGGACCACTCACGGGGATCTCCATTACATCACACAACAATTGAAAACTAGGGACAAGTTCCCAAAATATTTCTACAAATTTTCAGACTATCTTTATCACGGCTTAACTTGAAGATTCTCAATGCCTTCTTATTGAGTAAATCAACTTTAAGAATCGAAGGCATTTGTTAGGAATAAAATTGACTGGATCCAACCCATTAAAACCTATCACTAATTAAAAGAGGAGATAAAACAAAGAAAAAAGGCAAGAATGAGATAAGACGAAAAGGATTGACTAAGATACAAAAAGGTGAAAGCGACATAAGGTATGTAGCACACAACTACTCCAAAGAAGGAAATAGACCTCTATAAAAGGAAGAAATCTCTACAAATCTATGGACTCTCTACGACTTCTCTACGCATGGTCTCCACCATGCACAGTGACTCAATATGGCCTTCTCTAAAGGGAGGCATCATTTTCATTTTCTCGAAACTCTAAATTCATTCATTGTATTGAGAGATAAGTAAGGCTATAAGAGATTATAAAATTTCCTATTGGACGTAAGATTTATGCTGAACCATGTGAATTTGTGTCTCTCTCTATTTAACTTTTATTTACTTATTTACTATTTATTTTATAGATGAATGCCAATAGCATTATATCAACGCCCGAATCACCATCGTGGGCCAGGGATGATTCTTTCTACCTTTTCTACCTGTTGTGCGAATTTAAGCATTAACATCGTTACTACCAATAGTTGTGTAGACATTTTAGAACATGACAATTCTCATGCTGTGTATAGTTGTGTAGACATTTTAGAACATGACAATTCTCATGCTGTGTATTCTTACATACATATGTGGATCCTCTTTGAGCTTGGAGTTGGTTATCTTCAACAACATTAATTGGATGTGTAGCTATTCTAAGGTTGGAGAAGAAGTGATTTTCGTGCATTTGAGAATCCATCCTTTAAAAATATGAAGGATAAAAAAAACATGTTAGCTAAAATAAATGTATGCTTTTACATGCGAATCTAGGCAACAAGCATAGGCTAAAAACTGGGCAACAACATTATAAACATTTTGCAAAAACTAGACAGCAAAGCATATTAGACAAATGGGCAGCAAACATAGCGTCAACATGTGTTCTAAAAACCACTAAAAACCTCAGCAAACTATGAGCAAAAAGATCAAAAAGTGGCAGACAAATTGCAACAAACTATATGTTAAAACTTCAACAAACATAGGGAGAAAAAATTGAGTCTAATGAAAAATTGGGCAAGAAAGAAACATGCCGCTCAGTTTGCTCATAAGTATGTTGCACTGCCTTTTCTATGGAAGCATTAAGAAAATGAAATGATAATGTTGCCCAGATCCGAGGTAGACACATTAAGGAAGCATACTCAGTCATTCCTAAGCAAACCAATCAAACCCTAGGTAAAACTCTCTGTAAACTACAAGCTCTGATTTACACTAAACCAAGATAAAGTGGATTGGCCTAAAAATCACACAAAAAATGGAGTGACAATGAAGTTAGACAGGCATGATGATACCTATTTAAGAAATTATTCAAGCCAAGTGTGGTAATTTATCAATTGATATATGTCCATTTACATCATGTACAAGAACATAACATCACACTGTTAACACCATGTGACCTTAGTAGTATTGGTTTCCTTGAATTTCTCCTAAGCACTCACTAGAGACAAGAACCACGTAGAGACATAAGTCCTCAATTTTTAGAGCCCACTCGACCACCTTTCGTGTGTGATAGCTAGTCGCCTTCATCAAATAGCTCGGGTTCCAAAGTGATCCCTATAGTATGCATGTGGAGAAAATAGTATGAATTAGTATCTAAAGACAATAATTAAATAGGTATGGTGCAAAAATAAGGACACTGAAGAACATATGTTTTTGAACTGGGTGTCCCCAAAAAGGGTCTACTCAGGGAGAAGTAGGTAAATCCCATGGTTGGAACTCCCAACCCAAGCCAGAGATAAAGAAACACCTAGAGTTCCATTTCTTGTTTGGCAATATTTGTTTGGTACTATCATCAATCTACTTTTGTCTTTCGATTGAAAACTCCATAGACCATTTGGCTGGGGCATCGATATGTAAAAGTAGATTATATATTCACAAAAGATAAGGTTTCAACTACTTAATTGCCTTCAGTGACATTGGCCAGAACACACAACAAGACATCAACATCCGCCAATAATTACTATGAAGTTGGGTAGGGCACAAATGGAGAGGCTGAAGCACCTCTCAGACTGGCTCTAGAAAGGGAAGGCATAAACTTATCTTGAACATGACCTCATAATGGCAAACTTCATCTTTGCCCATCAGCTACAATCTCGCCTACGTCTGGGCGAGGTAAATAAAGACGAACAAATTTTGGAATAGTGTATCTATTATTTCCTCCTCAAGACAATTCAGGTCAAGTTCAGTCATGGAAGACCTCTATGAAACAGTGCTATTAGTAAGGATGAGTTTGGCACTAACCCTTGCGTGCAAAGAAGAAACTATCTTAGGTAACTGCTGAGCGGATATAAAAATTAGATTTTTGAGAGGATATAAAATTTTTATACTTGCATCTACCCAAATACGTTAGTTACTTGCTTACTTCCCGGATAAACGAATACCGAGTTAATTTTGAAAAGGAAAATGTTAAATTTGCAATTAATCTTCAATTAGTTTATTCCTATACGTAAAATGAAGGGTAGTTAATTAAAATTGAAATTATCTATCAATGAAGAGTCACAATTACATTAGTTGATTTAAAATGAATTGTAAACTAATTATAAAATAGTTGTAGGTGTATCATTACCCTTTTGAAAAATATGATTTGTATTTATAATTTTTATATACATGACAATATATGCTAACATGTCAGTTACTGATTTACTGAAAATTATTAAATTTAAAACTAAAATAATAAAATGAGTTTTATACATAAAATAAAATACTAGTACTCTTTTATTTTTTATCTTCTAGGATTAGTGAGAGAAATTCTTCCTGAGAGGAAAATAAAAACAAACCGTAGGGCAGAGAAAGGTAGCTACTATTTCATTCCCACATCCCTTCTCGCATTTTTGTAATGAACCCAATTAAGTGGACAGAGCTTGATGGGCCCCTAGCTAAGTTGTTGCAATTTTTTTTTTTATTTAAATTGCTAAGTTGTTGCAATTTTTTTTTTTTTATTTAAATTGCTAAGCTGTTGACTCATGGCCTTAGTTATTGTTGTTTGTAAAAATAGGACCATGGCCTTATTTGGTGGCTGGGGTAGGGATGTCTTCCAGTATAGAGATGGGAGGTGGTAGTTTGTAATTGGGGGACCTCGAACTCACCCTTACATATATGAATTTCATTTTACTCTATTACTTCTTGGTCTTTGATTATTATCATCTTTCCCATTTCTCTATTATGTTATACCAGTAGTTTCCAACGTGAGGAGAGTGAGATTCATAACAAGTGGTATGTAGAGCCGAAGATCCATGGAGGACGGAACACTTTTTGAGCAGCAACAAGAGATCTTACAGCGGCAGGTAGACTCTCATGAGAAGAGTCTTCAGGAGATTAGGAATCGCTTAAATCAGCTGATAGAGATGGCGTGGACCTTAATGGCCAATCAGAGCAAATTTCATAATCGAAATATCGTTATAGAATAATCAGTGAGTGAGCAATCATTGGCAAAAATGACTTCCACCTCTTCCTACACCTCACTCTTATTCAAATCAAGACAAGGCAATAAGCATGATTCTCAATAGAGGGAGGAAGAGAAAAATACTATCGATACCATCTATACCATCGACCATGTGAAGGCTAAGGTCCAACACAAAAAAGGCATCTCACTTGACCTACAGCGTCTCATCTTCAATGGAAGGCAGCTCAAGGATGGTCGTTCACTAGCCAAGGTGCAGCAGCACATGGAGGAAGATCCTTCTCATTCTTTGCTCAAGGCTGATTCAAAACTCGCTCTCACTCTCAGTGCTTAACTCAAGCTCAACGGCAATGGCTCCACATTTCTCGTTTCTGCCTATGTGAACCCAGCTGTGGCAAAGGGTGAGGGTCCAGTGAATGGTATCGACTTGGGGACAACATACTCATGTGTGGATGTTTGGCAACATGATTGCTAAGAGATTGAACCTGATATTACTATGGCAGCACTTCTTATGGATGAAAAGCTTACCTCCACATTTGGTTTGATGAAGATTGATGAAGTAGGCCACATGGTTGAGTTTGTTGAGAATTTTAAGGATAAGAAATTTTTTGCTCCTCAATTACTTGATGTTTTACCCTTAAAGTTGTTTTTAAGCCCTTTGATAGAGGAAGAGAATGAAACCCTGTGGGAATGAATTGTAATGATCGGGACGCCATTGAGCTTCTGAAAGAACCCCATAAATTTTCTGTAGCAAATAATGTAGTACATCATGTCACTAAGAGGGAGAGTAATTACTTGGTTTGTGTGGTTGAGAAGGATGTGTTGGAAAATAATTTGGAGTGTGGAGTGAAGAGTGGGTTTGATGTGAGAATTTGGATGGGTCTGAAAATTTTATTGAAAGCTAATTGTTCGAATGTGATTTTGATGATGCCTACTTTTGGCTGTGATCCCGTTGATGTTACTTATTCTGCTCTGATAGATGCTTATGGACTGGCAATGCATGCAGCTCCTATGTACGTTGTCGAGACATGAATAAACAGGCCAATTGTACTCATTGAAGCTAATGATGTCCTAAGTCGAATTAGTCTTTTTTGTGAGGTAGCTAGGGCACCTCTGTTTGGTATCCCTCACTCTAAGTTTGATTCATTGACTTGCTTGAAGTTTGTGGCTGGTTTGACGTTATGTTCATTGCTTGTTGTGATTTTTCTAACATGGTTAACCAACTAGGAGATGAAGGAGAAGGGGATGGGGTTAAATGTAATTTTCTACAATACACTTTTGGCCATGTGTGCTTATCTTAGATATGAGGTTGAAGTTGTCAAGAAACTAGGTGAGCAGCTTAAAGCTAGTGACCAATACTTTCCTCCACTTTTTATAGTCGATGAGATTGGGAAGCCTGTTGGCCTTATTGTGGATGGGGATGCAGTGGTTACATTCAACTTCCGAGTGGACCGTATGGTTATGTTTGCCTCGAATATGAAAATTTTGACAAATTTGATCGGTTTCGATTCCCTAAGATATGTTCTGTTGGAATGCTTCAGTATGATGGCTCGTTGAAGCTTCCAAATCATTACCTTGTTTCACCTTAAGAGATTGAGAGAACATCTGGTGAATATTTAGTGAAAAATCATATCTGTAGATTTGCTTGCAGTGAGACCCTCGAAGTTGGTCATGTAACTTTCTACTGGAATGGAAACTGCTCTAGATATTTTAACCCAACACTGTAGGAATATGTGGAAATACCAAGTGATTCCAGAATTACATTCAATGTCTAGCCAAAGATGAAGGCAGTGGAAATTACCGAAAAAGTGAGAGATGCTATACTTAGCCATAAATTTGACCAGGTGCATGTCAATCTACCAAGTGGTGACAGGGTGGGCCCCGAACTCACTCTTATGTATATGAATTTCAATTTACTTTATTACTTCTTGGTCTTTTATTATTATCATATTTCTCATTTCTCTATTCTCTATTATACCATGAGTTTCTAGCCTGAGGAGAATGAGATTCATAACAATTTTTAAGTCAAGAGCTCGGTCCTTCGTTAATACATAAGCCTTTTTTAGTTCAAGGAAAAAAACACGTTCCTTGAATCTTTTTATGCATTCGAAAACGAAATCCATTTCCAATTCCATTGAACCAGTTCCAACTATCTTTCGTTTGATTTTTAATCATATACATTGCAACATTTTGTTTCAAAGCTTTAAATCTGGGAGCTATGTCGTTGTCTATTTCTTTGTTTGTACTCTGTTTGTTTGTACTCTGTTTGTTTGTCAATAAAAAGTTAAAAGGACAAGAAACTAAAATTTTTTATTCTTTAGATTCTCAACTGTTTGAGACCTGAAAAAGAAAGCAAGATCTTGACTAAAACTGAGTCTGGTGCAATTGGTTTGTTTTGCTAAGGATTTAGGATCTAACAATTTTTTTTTCTTCTTTTCTTGTTTGCCAAACAGAAAATTGGGGCTTTATCTTTCGGTTAATAGCACACATGGTGTCTAAAGATTTGTACTTATCATGTTCACTTTTTCCTCTCTTCCAGTGGCCATCACAATGACTTTTATTTTTTAGAAAATCAATTTTTAAACCAATTTGGATTCAATTCATTTTGTAATAGGTAAAACTAGGTACCCATCTGACATATAATCAAACTAATTCGAATGGATATCCAGACTATATTATAAATTCGAATGTGAATTTGGATATAACTAGATACACAATTCCGCATCCAGATGCACAACCTTGATAATTTGTGGAGTTGCAAATAAGATGAAACCAATGATATGGGAGGAAAATAGAGAATTTTCAAGGAGGAGAGGAGACAAAATGCAGAAATGGAGTAGGGCGGGAAAACGACTGGGCGTGCATGTGGGCATGGTTGGTTGTAAATGAGTGCAACACTAGGGGTGGCAATATGTGATACGACATGTGAATCCAACATGAACAAGACATGGAATTATCGAGTTTGGATTTGATGTTAACGTGTTCAGATCAAAAGGGGTTGATCCATTAAAACACGATTTATAAACGGGTCAGTAACAGGTCAACCCGCTTAACCCGAAATCAACCCGTTTTGACCCATTCAGATTTTATTTCAAAATTACAATTTTGTTATTATTGAGTTGTAAGTTTGGCAATTCTCAATCTGCTTTTTTTTCTATTATTGGGATTATAATTTTAGAGCTATGCTCATATTTGTTATTATAGAGTTTGTAATATTGGTTTTATTATAAGCTAAAATTTGAAAAATATTGATATTTTTTATTAGTAGGTAGTCTTATTTTTCTATTAAGATATTGTGGTTACTAATAAATATAGATTTTAACTTTTATGTGAAATTATGTTAATAATGTCAAATGGGTTATGTGTGTTAGTTCAACCAATTTACATGAAACAAGTTTAAATGAGTTGTGTCTTGATGATTTATTTCTAATTAATTATTAAATAGGTCAAAATGGGTCATCTAAATAGGTTGAGATAGGGTTTGAAAGTTTGACACGGTTAGCTTAACGAGTTAGGTTCGGATTGATCTATATAGTCGAATGTTCATGACTTGACACGGCACGAACATGACCTGAAAATACGATTTGCCACCCCTATGCAGCAACATGATTGGGTTTCCAAATTTGTAGGAAAATGACATAGAAAATGACATGCATTAAACATTTTTTACAAATTTTTATACAATTATATTTTAAATTATGGCCATTTTTGTGTAGTAACTTATATAAATAACATCACTTTACATTAATACATTCATTTAAAACGTGATTGTATAAATGATTGTACATATATCATTACTCAAATTTGTACAACTCTCATCTTTTGATCACTCCAAAATACAATAAAATGTACCAAGCCTAATGGTAAATATTAAAATAAAAATTACATTCAATATTTAAAAATCTAATAATTTTAGACACTGAAAAACACACAAATTTTTTATAACTTTAAGATGCAGCATCTAAAAAATAATAGACTGGATGTTACCTAACCATGAGAATTGCACATATAGTTTACATGGTCAAAGTTGTACAAACCTTTCCATCCTAATGAAATTCTTATACTGTTCAAACAAGCGACAATGTTGTGCCTCACGAAGTTGACCCATAATCGAATATCTACTATGCCCAAGCAAGTACTATATTTAAAAATATTGTATAATTTTGAAAAAAGAGTTCACTTTTTTCTCCCAGACCACACTAGTATAAGAGAGTTCTTCTACTTGTAAACCGGTGTGTACATCCTTCATGTTGTTGACATGACAAGACTTGATTTGTAAGATAGTTAGATTTTAAATTTCTCTTGCAAATCAACTATTGACATGTCAATGGCATGGAGTCATAGAGAATATGCTTTACATACTGGCTTCCAAATAGATTTTTTCATCATAATATTTCAACGTTTACCAATTCGACGGAGGAGATATGGAAAGGATTTAGATATTCACTAGAAGTACGTTTATTCCGAGAAAGTAGTCAACCTATAGAAACCTTCAACATTCTCGTATGAATATTCTTGTATTGCATTGTCTCTTCAGCTAGATCTACAATATTTTCATCTCTTTTAGCCATTGCAGCTATCTTAGGCATGGTTAAGGTAGCTTGAGCTCAAGACCAAAATGGTAACAATGTTATTGTTGGGTATGAATAGATATGTCGCTGTTGAGAAAAGATTAGATGGTTGGCAAAAGTGAAGTTACAAAACCATCGAGTCTTGGCTACTATATTTTGGAATTGAATTTAGCACCGTTTTCACTTTCCTTTCCGTTGGTTCTTTGCAAAGCCATTCATTGTCATCTTCCGATATTTCCTTGGAAATAAGATTACTCAAATCAAGAAGTACTCTTGTCGATTGCTCATTGAGAAAATTTTGAAAATACGTCACCACACCTTCATGAATCTCCTCAGGTGACGCCAAAATCGTACCATCTTCCAACACCATAGATTCAATCTTAGATGAATTCCATTTTTTATTAATAACCGCATGAAAGAACTTGAAATTTTGATCACCATCTGCCAACCATCTCTTTTTCGCAAGTTAAGAAATATGGATTTCCTCCCCTCTTTCCCAATAATCAAGCTCACATTTCATGTCAAGAAGTTTCGTCTCAACCTCTTGAAGATAACCCCATTGTAACTGCTCCTCCAAGACTATCATTCGACTCTCCAACTCCTTGATAGTAAGTTCCACTCAGCCAAAAACCTCCAAATTCCACCGTTTTAAAGCAACTTTTGCCTTTTTAATCTCCACAACCAATTTAAACATGCCCATGGCATAAACTGGGTCCATCCACACCTGTCTCATAAACGGAAGAAAATTTTCATGCCACATGTTTTGATACTTGAAAGGTGGTGGCCCATATCCTGTCGAAGTCTTTGAGAAATGAAGTAGCATCGATTTGTGATAAGATGTCTTCCTCTCCAAATATTCTAAACTAGCATTTTGAAAAGAATTTATGAACACATTCACAAGAGCTCGATCTATCTTTGCCCATTACACCAAGACATACACCCACCATGGAATTTTAAATCAACAACACCACAATTGTTCAAGCAAGCAATAAAAGTAGCAAAGGTCTAGCATGCCCACCAATCCTCTCCCCATACTCCCTTATAGCGTCAAAATACCCCACAAGTAGCCAAGGTTGTAAACCCACTTGTAAAGTCCAAAGCGCCCTACGTTCATAGAGAGAACGTTTTGCATATACAATGGTAATAAGCACTTTTATTCCATTTATGAGCACCCCTCCCGCAATCATTTGGTTTGACATACCCACCACTTCAAAATCATAATTTGCACTCCACAACACCCACACTTTTCCTCCCATTGCTTCGTTTAAACAATAATTAGGAAAATCTAAAAATTGAGCAAAGCGAAGCCATTTAACCAACTTTTCTTTGACGTGCCTATACCTCGCATGTTCCACACCATCATTTTGTCTATCATAGATTATGTTTTGCACGACAGGTAATAACCCAATAGGACTGCCTCACTCCACTGCTTGATGATTCTATCAAAGGAGTTCTAGGTTGAGATAATTCACTTTTTGAGTCATAGCCTTTATCGGTTGCGAAGCCATTTAATCTGCCATCATCTTCATGCGCTAATTGGAATTGCTCTAAATCCAACCTAAAATTGGGCACTACAGATTGGTTTTCCTGTTCTAGCATTTCATCTACCAACTTCAATTGGCCACTCATGTTATCCTGACACGGAAATAGCTCCTTTTCATACCACCCTGCAGCCTCAGCTTGACGTGGTTGGGTGTTTGAAACTTGACACAAAACATCTGAGACGTGTTCAATAATCTCCCCCTCCTCTGCCAAATTTTTTCCTTTCTTCCTCCCCCTCCAATAAAACATTAGGTGAAACCCCTTCCGAAATAATCCTAGGACTTTTCTCACTGGTTCCAGAGCCTAATAACGCCTCATCACCCTGCATTCCGCAATTCACCTCCATGTCATTTTTTTTAGGACTTTCACTCTTCTCTGCCCCCTCTGAAACCTAGACCTCTTATGCAACCATTTACCCTTTTGTATCCGCAACATTTAGTTGCACCAAACTCTCTACTTCTAACTCTAGTATGACTTTCTCCCTGCTTTCCTTCATCCCTCTTTCTTTCCACACCTACCTTTTTTCCTAATATTTGCCTTGTTTGTTATCCTCCACCCGCACAAGCCCTGGTCGTTTCTCACCAACCCTACAGACTACCACAGTATGTGCTTGTCTTCTGCATTTGGTGCAACAAAAACCCTATTTCTCATATTTGGCATCCTGCCAAATCTTTTTTTGTTGCAAATAGCATAATCGGAAAACTCTAGAGAGGCTCCTCCTTCAGATCTACTCCTACACATATTCGTGCACCTGTGGATTTCGTCCGATTCAAAGTAGCATCATTGGCACCCATTTACCATCCAAACCTTGAAGCCAAGATTTGAAGGCAGTCCTTACCATACAAGTGCAGCAATAAACCAGGCAAAAAAATCCATTATGGAGCCAAAGACGGTTCCCGCTTTATTGACTTTATTGTTCGTACTCTTCAACGTCTGAAAGCTAACAAATTAAGCATTTTTTATGTTATCATCTTTAGTTTCCGAGGGCATTACGATTGAAAAAATGTTTTGGATTGAGTATTAGTTTCTTTATAATAGCATGGGATATTGTTAAAGATGACCTTGTAGAAATGGCCAAGGAAGTTTTTGAGGGGAAGCCATTAACAACTTTTTTTGGTGCTACAAATTTAGTTCTAATTCCTAAGGTGGATGAGCTATTGGGATTTGGACATTCTCGGCTTATTAGCCTTTATTCGGTTGTTTATAAAATTATGTTGAAGATTATGGTTTGTCGTTTGGCACCGATTCTAGATCGAATTATTTCGAATGAGCAGGCTGCATTCATTTGGGGTAGGAGCATTTTTGAGAATATGTCTTTGGCGCAGGAACTAGTTCATGGCATTAATCGGAAGGCAAGGGGAGGAAATGTAATGGTAAAAATTGACATGGCAAAAACTCATGACCGGGTAAATTGACGTTTTCTTTTAGAGGTTTTATGGAGATTGGGGTTCTTGAAAAAATGGAGAGATCTTGTTTTTAATGCTATATCTTCTCATTCTTGTTCGGATATGTTGAATGGATGTTCTAGGGGATTTTTTAAGGCTTCTCGGGGACTTCACCAAGGTGATCTTCTATCGCCTTATTTATTTATTTTATCCCAAGAAGTGTTGTCGCGGATGCTAAATCGGGAATTTCAATTGGGACGTATCAAGCATTTTAATTCAAGTGAAGGGACCTTGATTACACACTTAATGTATGCGGATGATCTTTTGATCTTTGCTAATGGTGGGAAGATATCGATGCGGCAGCTTATGGAGGTGTTACGCCGATATGAGGTAATGTCTGGGTAGTTGATTAGTCCTAATAAATCTTCTATGTTTTTTCTTCTACTATCTCGTATGAAAAAAAGATTGGTTTGAAGAGAATTTTTGGTTTTAAGGAAGGGATATGACCTTGCACATATTTGAGGATACCGTTATACGTGGGGAAAATGAAAGTTCGGATGTTTGATCCATTGTTGGCAAAAGTTCAAAAAAAATTAGCTGGGTGGAAAAGTAACTTCTATCCTTTGGAGGTAAGATTATTCTCATTAAGCATGTATTGAATAGTTTATCGATTCATATGCTTTCAGTCTTGAACTTGTCAAAGGGAGTGCTTTCGGTGCTTAAAGGGATTTTATCTAATTTTTTATGGGGATCTAGTATGGAGAACAAGAAAAGGAAATGGATATCATGGAAAAAATATGTTTACCTATGGATGAAGGTGGACTTGGGATTCGGGATCTCGCTTGAGGTTCAAAATTCTTTGCTCATGAAGTTCGCATGGAAATTAATAAAAAGAGATACAATGTGGGCCAATTTCTTTATCTCTAAATACATGGGTAATTCGCATTTGTTATCGGTTGCTTCTTTGGGGCAAGGTTCTCGATTTTGGAAGGGTCTCATGTGACTTGTGCTGACTGTTGCATGTAAATCTTGATGGCTTGTTCGGCGTGGTAATGTGAGTTTCTGGTTTGATAACTGGATGGGAGATGAACCTTTGTCAATGGGAATTTCAGTGGTTAGGGAGGTTGATTTAAAGGTTAGTGAGGTGATATTGGACCAAAATACGAGTTATTGAGGGAGCTCGTTCCTGAAGAAGTGGTTGACCACATCAGAAAATCTGGAATTCGGTTGCAGTCAGGAAGGATTTATGTGTATGGAAGTATTCGGTTAATGGAGAGTTTACAACAAAATAAACCTGGGAGATTACTAGATAACGTGGCCCGAATTGTACCTGGAGAAAATGGTTATGGCAAGATTTGGTTCCGAAAAAGATGGCATTCCTGTGCTGGAGAGCTAAACGAAAAGCAATACCTGTTGATGATATTATTTGGCAACTTGGAATCCCATTGGTGTCAAAGTGTAGCTGTTGTGTGAATCCGCAAGTCGAGACTTTGAATCATGTTCTTTGTGAGGGAGATGGAGCTATCAAAATATGGAAATTTTTTACAGTTGCCTTTCGAATTCGGTTGTCACAGATTCAGAATTGGGAATGAATGATGTCCTTCTAGTGGTAGCGTGCAACGGGTGCTACCCAAGTAGGATGGATTTGTGGAGTACTTCCAGTGATTATTTTGTGGGCACTGTGGAGGGCTAGATGCTTAGCTCGAATGGAGGATAGCACTTTTGAGGGGGGGAATATTATTCGGGCTGTTAAAATTTCTCTTAGGGACATCACAAGTAAGCTGCGGAAATTTAAAACTATGGGACGTAACGATCCATTAGTGATGCAAGAGCTTAATTGTACGATTGTTTCAGTATGTGAGAAGTTGCCTAGCCTAATTGCGTGGACACTACCAGTGGTGGGGAGGCTTAAATTAAATGTGGATGGGGGGATCTAGCGGAAGTCCAGGAGTGTCGGGTGGGGGGGGGGGGGGGGGGGGGGGGGGGGGAGGGGGGGATATTATTCATGATACACAAGGAAGAGTTATAGCTGAGTTTGCAAATTCTTATGGCCAAGCAACAAATACAATGCGGAGTGTAGAGCTCTACTTGATGGACTTTGTTTGTGTCGTTCGTTGGGTTTGAGAAATTTTTTGGTGGAATCCGATTCAAGTGTGGGGATTGGGTGGTTAGCTTCGGGAGTTCGTAAGTATTGGTTTTTATGGGATTTTTGGGAGGAAGTAAAGGAGCTTGCAAGTACTCTTAACGTTCATTTTCGGCATATTTTTAGAGACGCAAATATGATGGCGGACTTCTTGGCAAAAGAGGGTACTAAAGGTAGAATAGCAGATTTTCGACAAGAGGTAATGCAAGATTGGCTTCGGGGTTTAGTCCGTATGGATAATTTGGATATTCCTTATATTCGGCATTGATGTATTTGTTATTTGTGTTGGAAGTTATAAATGCAGTTGTTCCTCCACCCTATTGAGGTTTGCTTAACAATAAGAGGACCAAACAAATATCTTTTTAAAGTGTTTAAATAAGTTATATAAATTTTTTTAAACGCATTTTCTGTAAAGTCCACTATTTTCAAAATATAAAAGAAAAAGAAACCTAAATCTAAACATTTCTCTATCTGAATATAATATGATTATTATCTACTGATACCGCCATTTAATTTTTAATCCTTTTTAAAAGCACACGGCCCTTTTTCGCAAAAGCCTAAAGCATTCAACAAATTAAATTTATTTATTATTATTTTTTGGTGAATAAGTACGTTTCTTCGTTATTGCTTAGCTAAGCACAGAGTTAATAGTATGCGCGCTGATTTTCATAACTAATTATATTAGTACTTTTCTTTTTCACTTTCTTTTCTCTATGATTTTTTTAATTCTTTTCAAAATTAGTATCTAAATTTTAACGAAGTTTTAAAAGAACTCTAAATGTATTTTAGCTAGCAAGTAATTCCTTGAGTTTACAAGTTTTTGCAATTAACTCATACAGTCCATCTTCTATCAAAATTCGACACATGGCATTCAAATGCCACCACGCCAACAATCTTATTTAAGATTAATACAAAATTAAAAATAGATAAAAATGAAGTATTAATTTAAAAGAAACAAGAAATCTAAAGTAATTAAGAAAAAACTTGATAAACGTAAGTATTATTTTAAAATTTAAAAAAATATTAGGAAAAAAATAAATAAAAATGAATAAAAAATATTTGAAAGAGAAAATGAAGAAAATGAATTTTAAAAATAAAAAATGAATTTTAAATCTAAAAATAACAATTTAAAACAACAAAGTCTTACAAATGCCACGCCAACAATCTTATTAAAAAACAATAAATAAATTTATACATAAATAAAAACTAAAAATTATATTGAAATAAATAAGAAAAATATATGTAAAAGCGTAAATATTATTTAAAAAAGTTAAAAATATTAGATAAAACAAACATTAAAAAAAATCATTAGTAAAAATATTTGAAAGAGAAAAAGAAGAAAATGAAACTTAAAAGTTAAAAATATAATTAATTTTAAAACTAAATAATTATTAAAAAAATAAATTAAAACAACAAAATCTCACTAATTAATTAAAAAAATAACAAAATTAAAAAATTATTAACATTAAAAAAGAATTGTTTTAATAAGTAGCATTAAAAAAGAAAATTAAAAAAAAAAAGCAAGTGGGTTGTGACCACCCCGTGTTTGGTTGTGGGGGTAGTCGGCAAGCCACCCATATGTGCCAAAGAGTGATAGTCTCCTCTTTGAAGGGTGGATTGCTGTCACTTATTGTGGCTCCAAATGCCTTAAGGTGGCCGATCTGGATACAAATAGTGATAGCAGGCCAACTCGAGAAGGGCGGCTCTCCCTTCCTCTAGGTGGCTCACAGGCCATCCATAACCACCCATGATCCAACTGACAAATTTTGAAATGTTCCATTTTTTTGAGTATCCACATCACCATTTACTTATTTAACAAACATTGATGGCTTTGATTGTGACTAGTTTTGAAACATTCCATTTTTCGGTATCTCATGTCTAGTTGACAACTTTTGGGCATAGCACATGCTAGTAAGATTGACAAATGTAGCATCACTTGTGTTGACGATGTATTTCGCACACCAACCATTGTGTCCTTACCTATCTAAGGCCCTGCTGTAATATGAAAGTAGAAAACAATATATGCCCAGAGACCTTGGAGAGGGATTGCCTCTGATGCCTAAGTTAGTCGCCTCCAAAGATATTTTCTTAGATCAGTAGAGGGAGAGAGTATGAACGTACCTTTGGGTCCTCTCTCTTTTCCTCATTTGTATCTCCCTCTAAGGTAGGAGTCTTACCTACTGCTCTTGATAGTCTGACAATGGTACCTCCCTGACGAAGCATGTCAATGCATTTAATGCAATAACCCTTCTAGGCTCTTTGACTAACTCATCCTCACATGGGAAGTCTTTCGAATAGGCTTCAGTGCATTTAATGCGACACGCCTTCTAAGGTTCTCGACAAGCCCTTCATGACAAGAATGGGCTCTTCTTGCATGCATGTTGGCATGCTTTTTATGATAGGGCTTTTGATGAGTAAAAAGGAGAGGAAGGGGCCAACCTGCGGGTAGAAGTCAATGCCCCCCCCCCCTCCCCGTTTACTCATGAGAAGCCCTATCATGAAAAACACGCCAACGGGTTGGGATTCGGTCGATTTCGAATTGGGCGTGTTTTGGATGGGAATATAATCTATTTCTTGGTTTCTCCGAATTGATAGAGATTTGTTGATCACTCATCCTTTAACATTAGGGAAGGAACTCTATCTCATGGTCAGAAATGGCCTGTTTCTCCCCCTTCGAGACAAGAACATAAGAAGCCTTGTCCTAAACGAGTGGGTACTCGCGACTTTTGGGAGGTTCATGATTGGCCGTGTTGTAGAAGATAAAATATTGCAAGGGAGAGGGGAACATGGATTCTTGTGAGAGAGATGATACTGTTTTATCTTTTGGGGGGGTAAGATTAGCACCTTGTCTTCGTTGAGTCCTAGTTGTGCCATAAAGGTTTCTTGCCAAAGGAAAGGGGAACACAAGTTTGTTGTATCCCAAGTTCTTTGTTCCTCCCTCTAACGATGATTCCCGCTCAGTCTCTAGAATATCATTCGAGAAGTTTGGGACATCATCTCCGGAGTCTAGAGATTTAGACGAATCCAAGTAAAAAGGGTGAGGAACAAGAACCGATTCATCCTGTGGGCTACCCCCTCATTGAGGGCCCTAAGGCCATACCTGACAACCTTTCTCCGGTTCTGCCTCCGGTTCCTGGGGAGGAAAAGCAAGACATTTTCCTAGAGGTCCAGACTACTCTTGCGGATGCCTCTCTGGGTCCAGGGTCCAGTTGGAGGGATACTAGTGATGTTTTCGTCCTTTCCCCTGGTTCCATGTCTCGAAAGTTCCTTTGGAGGACGTGGGAGGCCAGAAAGCAGTTGCAAACAGAGTGAATCCCATGTCGTCTCCTCACGCTGCCCCTTAGTCAAGACACCAAGGGAGAGTCATTTGTTTCCCTTCCAGCCATGCTAGTGACGAAGTTGGTCCTTCAAGAGCATTCTATTCTTCTCAAGAGAGCCCTTCTTCGTCTACCCTGTAGGTGAATGACTCCAAGACCCACTCTTTCAGCAGACCGTAGTCAGTCTCCAAGGCTTTCTTTCTGCGGTA
This sequence comes from Juglans microcarpa x Juglans regia, assembly GCF_004785595.1. NCBI lineage: Eukaryota > Viridiplantae > Streptophyta > Magnoliopsida > Fagales > Juglandaceae > Juglans > Juglans microcarpa x Juglans regia. Next base: position 12,488,827 of record NC_054604.1, read on the forward strand.
GGTTTCCTTATTTTTATTGCGTGTTTTTCTCTACACCCTACTTAATTGCTCTTTCAATGTCACAGGGAGTTCGCTCGTTAGTAGCTTGGGTTGCTCCCCAGGTGCTCAGTTGGAGGAACAAGTTCGTTCTTCTTATTCCTTTATAGAGAGAGCTAGGCAACCCGCTAAGCTGTCGGAGGCAGAAGGAAGGAAATGGGAAGCCGTTTGTTTTGAGTTGGGCGCCCTTCTCCATCTTCGAGGGGTGAAGTTGGACAATTTCTACCAATAGTTTGTGGCTGAGAGGGAGAAGTCAAAATGGAACTCCCTTGAAGCCACTTTTTTGACAGAGGAGCGAGATTATGAGTTTGGTCTCGACGATGGTCTGGTGGAAGAGCTAAATAGGGTTAGGGTTCGTGCTGCTCGGTACGTGGAGAGAGTCGTACAAGCTGGGGTCTTTCACCATGAGCTCCAATTTCAATTTCAAGGATTTTGTAGTGAGGCGTCTCTAACGAAGACTAGACTTGAGGCCGCTACAGAATGGCTTAAAGTTCATTGTGAGGAACCATCTCGCCATGATGATGTCATGGTGGCTTTGTAAAGGGAACTCGCCAAGTCTCGGCAAGAGATTGCGAGACTATAGACTGAGTTGGCATACTCGCTGAAGGAGGTCATGCAACTTTCTCCCCAAATTATGGCAGCTCGCTATGTCCGCAATCAGGGGTGGGGAGCGGCCTTCTCTCTCAGTCGTGAAATGTTGAGGAACCATTTGCTAGACTAGCTAGAGACCTAAATACCTTACAGCTAAAGACCATGCAGCCAAGCACCAATGCTTATAAATGGCTAGACTCCATAGGTGCCAATGTGATGCCCGATGCTTTTTTGCCTCCAACTAACAATTGGGCCCTAAACTTGGGTGCTTACCCTCTTCTTTTTCACTTTTCTTTTAGTTCTTGTGTAAAGATCAGACTATGCTCATTGTGATTTTTTGAGCAAGTTTCTTTTTTATTTTCTGCCTTTGGTGGATCTTACCTATCGTTGTCGTTGCTGCCTTTGGCTGAATTCCTCTTCTTGTTTTGATTCTCCTTTGCGCTTATGACCAATTGTTGTATGCTGGGTTGCCCATATGGGTGTGTGTGTGTTGTACCGATCGCATGTGTGTTGCGAACACCCAACTTGGCTGAAGGCCTGGGAGGCTTGCTCGATCACTCATCAGGCATGGCATACTCCCATTGTAAGGGCATTTTTAGCCGTCGTCGCCTTTATGGGTGTAGGTGTTTCACTGGTTGCATGTGCGTTGTGAACACTCGACTTGGTTGAGGGCATGGGAGGCCAAATCAACCTCTCATTGGTCTTGGCATGCCCCCATCGCATGGGCATTTTCAGCAGTCATTACCTGTATGGATGTTGTTGTAGCACAGATCGCATGTGCGTTGCTAACACCTGACTTTATTAAGGATTCATGAGGCTTGTTTGAGCGTTCATCAGGCTTGACATGCCCCCATTGCATTGGCGTTTTCAGCCATCATCGCCCATATGGGTGTAGAAATCGATCGCATGCGCATTGCGAACACCCGACTTCGCTCAGGTTGCGCCACCAGCCCTTTCAATACTAAAAGAAATGTTAGGTGAGATTTTGATAATCATTTTAACATTTAGAGAGTTGTAAGATAAAATGGAACCAAAGAAAATAAGATTGAACCCCTACCAATGCTTGTGTTCTAAACAAAGCACCTTTTCAGATTCTCTGTGTTTCAATGATGTGGTAATTCCTTGCCGCTCATATCTTTGCCTTTGGCTATAATCACGTACGGTCCTATCCATCGGGGGCTGATTTTGCCTTCTCCCTGTGTTGTCCTTATTCAAGATGATGGTCTTGGGTATGCCGAACCGACATACATGACCTTCTAGAGGAACTTGATAATGACACTGGTCATAATATTTACTCCCCACTGTGCGTGGTGCAGTGATCATAGATTGCTCTTTGGAAGGGCAGTGAGGCATGATTGCATGCGACTAAAATTTCATGCACTTTTTGACAATCCCTCAACACGTGCGACTAGTAATACCCTGCCCTTAGGTCCTTCCCCGCCAGGATGTTTCTGTCGGAGTGGTTTCCACACACCCCCTTGTGCATTTTCGCCATCACATATTGTGCTTCCTTTAATGTGATACACCTTAAGAGTGATTCGAAAAAGGTCCATTTATATAGTATCTTGTCCACGAGGGTGAACCTGGCCTCTTAGCTCTTTACCTTTCTAGCCTCCCCTTCTCAGTAGGGAGTTCCTCAGTTGGGAGGTACTTCATCACACTATGAACCCACTCAGGGGTTCCTGTATTTTTATCTGATACCTTGAGCCCAATTGAGGAAGTCTTTAAAATCCTCACCGTCATGTCCTATAGTGGAAGTGCGCCATTTGTTCCTGGTGCGGCCCATGATGTATGCCTTCTAGTTCTTTTCTAGTGGCATCTACCTAATGGTGAAACGCTGGAAACGATCACGTTGTTCCCACACTAGTTGTAGGTAATTCTTAAGCCTTTCTTCTTTTGCCAAATACTCTCATTTTACCGGGTTTACCACTACCTGGGAGTCAGCATACACGTCAACTCTTTCATTCCCAATGCCTCTACTATTATGAGTCTTGCTTGTAGTGCCTTGTATTTGGCTTCATTATTTGTGTTTCGAACACAAGCTTTATCACGTCATAGAGTTCGTTACTAGCTTCGGTTATCACATGTACACCCACCTTGCCTCTTTTGCAACATGAGGAGCTATCGATGTAGACTTTCCAAGGATTCCTTGCGAGCCCTAGCTTGATTTCATCCTAGAAACCAAAAAAATATGTAACAATGTCTACCAACACTTGTCCTTTCATGGCACTTCGAGGAAGGTAATCAATGTCAAATTTGCTCAACTAGATCAACCAACTCACCAAGCAATTGGACATATCATGTCTCCGCAACAAGGGTGCTTCAGTCAAGACTACTATTGGGTGTGCCTGGAAGTAACGTCGTAGTTGACACGTTGTTACCACCAAGGCAAATGCTAGCAACTTCATGCATGTGTAAAGGACATTGGCTCCCCTCAGGGTGCAGCTCGTATAATAAACCGGTATTTGCATCCTCTTCTCTTCTCTTATTAGAGCGGTGAACACTGCATCTTGCAAAATCACCAAGTACAGGTACATGACCTCTCATGGTCCTGTCTGGCTTAGTCAAGGGGTCGGCCAGGTACCTGGCCTAGTCCATTTGAAATTAGTTGTAATAGGAGTACGAGTCCATGAATCTCAATATTTAGTGGCTCACCATGGAGTTGACTATCAAATCGATATAGGGTAAAGGGAAGCTATTTTTAGGGCATGCTTTGTTTTGGTCTGTGAAGTCTTCATGAAATTGTCATTTACCGTTGGGCTTCTTTACCTTTACAACGTTAGAGAGCTATTCCGGGTAATGAGCTTCTCAGATGAGACCCGCAGTTAAAAGTCGCTCGACTTCTTGGCCTCGAGGTTTACACAGAGACAATTTCTATTACTTTAGCATCAATGCCGGGCATATCTTCGTGGCTCCAAGCAAATACATCTATGTGTTCAACCAGGAGATGCTCCAATTGCTTTCTAATTTTGGGTATCATCAGTGTTTCGATTCATGTTGTTGCCCCTGGTCGATCTTGTTCCAAGACTATCATCTCCAAAGGTTTGCCAGCCTCTCCCTGCCTCAAGCGTTGCTCATCTTGCACCTCTACCCCATGCTCGATGAGCTAGAGTGGTGGGGGAGGAGGGTATTCCTCTGGTTGTGACATTTCTTCAGTGCAAATGGCCTTCCCTCCATCTTTGAGCTCTTGAACGTAATACTCCCTTGCTAGCACCTGCTCACCTTGGACCTCACCATTACCTGCCTCTGTAGGGAATTTCATATTCAGATGATAGGTTGAGGTGACAACCTGTAGATTGTTCAAGGTCGAGTGCCCAATGTTGCATTGTATGATGAGTTGGCCTTGACTGCCAGGAAATCCATCATGGTCGTAGCAACCCACGGTGTCGTCCCAGGATACATAAGCAATGAGATGATGCAGATGGGTTGCACCGTTTCTCCTGAGAAACCTTTTAGGGGTGTCAACGATGGGCGTAGCCTGCTCTAGTCGATCCCTATCTTTGCAAGGACATCCAAAAAATAGAACTTTGGTTGAACTCCCATTGTCTATCGAAATTTTTCGGGTGGTGTATTTGGCTATCAATAGTGATATTAACAAGTCATCATCGTGCAAGTATTGCACACCTTCACAATCTTTGTCGCCAAAAAAGATTGTGGCGGTTGCTCGAGTTCTCATTCGCTTGGAAGACTTTCCTATCACAAAGACTTCCTCGTACCTTGCTTTCTTGGCATGGGATTTTCTTCTTGAGGTGGTGGGGCCACCCCTAACGAAGCCTCCCGCTATAGTTCAAATTTCTCCGAGGGGCGCATTCCTTCTAACCAGGTTGCGACGCTCGTCCCTCCTGGCATCATTTTGTGCATTCCTTTGCCTCAAGCTATCACTTCTCTGGGGGTCTCAATCTCTTTCTCGCCATCTATTGGTCAATTTCCCTAGTGCGGGTTTGTGTTGGGCGACTAACCTCTCTAGCTTTCCATCTCCTCGCCTAGTTTCTACTCTTTGCTTAAAAGTATGGCAATCCTCTGTCCTATGTCCTTCTTTCAAGTGGTAAATGTAATATTGGTGGGTGTCTTATCGATGCATGTCTCAATCATCATTTATATGCAGTCGTATGTCTTTTCCTGCACAATCAAGCTCGAATAGGCAGTCCTCAATCTCCGATTTCTTGACACTGCATATCCTTCCTTCTTTGTTCCATATTGGCCCTTTCTTCTCTTTTCCTCCTTCCCACATCCCTTGTCCTTCTTTCTGTTCTTTGACACCCTATTTTCATATTCTACCTCAGACCTTCTAGGGGCGATAATCGCCTTTAACATGTCCTTTGCATTAACAAAGTCCTCAGTCATGTCGATGAATTCACGTAGGGTAGTTGGCCTTTTTCTCACCAGCTCTGCCATGAACAGGCTTTTAGCCCAAATTCACCCTAACAGTGCAGCAAGCATAATTTTTTTGTCTTGATTGTCTGTTGTCATTCGTTCCTTGTTGAATCTCGCCAGATATGCCTTCGCATCTTCATCCTCCTACTGCTTCACAGTGAAAAGGTATGTAACTGGTCTTCTCGTCCACCTGTTGGCCATGAATTGTGTCAAGAACTGTATGCTTAGGTCGTTAAAGTTGTTGATAGAACTTGGCGGCAAAGCCCCAAACCATCCCTAGCCACTTCTTTAAGAGTCAATGGGAAGGCTCTAGGTGTTTGATAGGGTCCTTTGACCCATCGTACGGTTTGATTGACGAGACTTTGAACTTAGGAGGAAGAGGAATATCCATGTTTGTCTCGTCATACGGCATATGAATGCTACTTAGTAGGCTATCCACGAAGGATGACATGTCTATCTTATTGTCCATCTCTTCATATTTATCCATGCAGTTGTGCAGATCATTTTGCATCTTTCGCTTTTCCTCCTCATCACTCGGGTGCGGACTACCTTCACCTTTTGATTCCTCTTTGTTATGCTTCTCACCATTCGGTGTCACATCTCGGCTAGGTCTTGCCTCTTTGTGCCTCAGAGCTATGTTTTCTCTTTGTAGGGTTTTCATTTCTGATGTCACCCTCTTAAGCCTCTCTTCCATTTCCAAAGATCTTCTCTCTATCCTCTCGCTTATCTGCTCACCCATTGCAGGGGTCACCTGGTCACTGGTCACTTAGGAGCACATTATCGCAAGCATGCAAAAGGTACATTGCAATAAGTCAACCAGAAAAGTTGAAGATCCCATAGACGATTTGTTTCACACATTAGCAATTGCGTCCTTGTGTCTTTAGGGCCCTACTGTAATCTAAAATTAGAAAACAAGATATGCCTGGAGCCTCTTACCAGGAATTGCCTCCGACACCTAAGTTAATCGCCTCTAAAGATATTTTCTTAGATTACTAGAGGGAGATAATATAAACATACTTTTGGGTCTTTTCTCTTTTTCTTATTTGTATCTTCCTTTGAGGTGGGAGTCTCACCTACTGCCCTTGACAGTGGTACCTCCTTGAGGGAGCATGTTGCTGCATTTAATATGATAACTCTTCTGAGCTTTTCGACTAACCCATACTGACATGGGCATGTATCTTGAATGGGCACTTTAGTACAATAATGCGACACGCCTTCTGAGGTTCTCAACGAACCCTTCCTCAAAAGAATGGGTTCTCCAGCATGCCTGTTGGCGTGCTTTTCATGATAGGACTTCTCGTGAGTAAAAAGAAGGGGTCATTGTCTTCTATGCATAGGTTTGCCCCCGCCCCTAAAAGATGGGCCTATGGGCCGCTTGCCTATCACACATAGATTCGAGTTCAGTGGACTTGGTAAGGTAAGATTTTGGCTTAACAACCCGGTTGTAGCAAATAAATAAATTTTATAATACTTACAAAAAAATAAATAACTTTTAGAGGGCAACTTTATTCATCCTATTAGCAGAGGCGAATCTAAGGGTCTTGTCCCTTTTAATTAATGTTTTTTTTCCTATCTCTTTTAGGGTAACTATTTGTTTTTGTATATTTTTATACCACATATATTTTCTTACTTTTGTATTAACCCAACTTGTTAATTGTATTCATGGACGAAATCCAAGGGTACAGAAAAATTGTTGGGAGTGTTTGTAGTTAAAGTTATATTACAAATCATCAATTGTTTACATTACACACTCCATATCTACAACTTTTTATAAAATGTGTATAGATATTTTTTATAGAGTATATGTATATTTTTCACAAAATATAGAGTGTGAGATAGTGAATAGTAACTAATAGAAGAAATTTTCTCGTAGTTATTAGACAAATTAATCGAACCAAACCATTACAAGCCTTATTTGTTGATCAATGTCCCTCGAGTTATTTGAACGATCTTAAATTTTTGCTCCAATTTGTCTTTCCCCCCAAAGATAAATATCTAAATCCAACACGTGAAGCACCATTTCCTTTTTTGACTATCCTATTTCTTTCTTTTTCAAAATGTTGTGTCACGTTAAAACATTAATTGATTATGATTAAACTGAGGAATAACTTAGGTTTCGTTTGTTTTCATAAAATATCTCATCTCATCTCATTTCATTCTATTTCGTCATTATAATTTTTCCAAATCTCCATACAAAATAAAATAAACAATTCAATTTTTTTTAAATCCCAAAATAAAAATAATACTAAAAAATATATTCTAACAATATTTTATTTAATTTTTTAACTTTAATATCATCTCATCTCTGAAAACAAACGAGACCTTAACTTTAAGAGAGTATCTTAATTCTTAACCATCATTTTACTAACTATGTATCCAAAATGCCAATAAAACAACATGAGTAATTATTAGATATTTCCAAAATATAGGTAGGTTATATTTTTATCTTATAATAAGATATCATGTCAATAAAAATAATTTTAATTATATGAGATAATATACATATTATACCCGAGAATATCTTTTAATTTCTTCCACAATAATATCACCAACCAGATTTCGAGAAACCGTTAAAAGATCAACCTCATCTATGATGAAGTCATGTGCTTTATAAAGTCCACGCTCAATTTTGGCTACTTCAGCATTTGTTTTTTGGTATAATTGTTTTCCTCCAACTTGCCCTTAAAGTGGGTATTTATTATTTTTCATTTTTTCATTTTTTTTTTAAATTTCTTTCAATAAACAGTGTTCAACTCAAAATGTTTTCCGATTCGCAAAACCACTTTAAATACAACTAAAAAATATTAGGGATGTTTAGAAATAAGATGAGATGAAAAATCTATAAATAATAATGAAATTTTCTGTGAACAATAGTAAAATAGTTTGAATTTATGATATTTTATAGAATTTTGAAAAATGAGATAAAAAATTAAATACAGATATTATAAAATTAAAATATTGTTATAATATTATTTTTTACTATTATATTTGTTTTTAAATTTGAAAAAATTATAATTATTAGTTTAAAAATATTCTTTTTAAGTGAAGTTTGAGAAGAAAATAAATTGAAATGAAATAAAATAAAATGAGTTCAAAAATATTGTCAAACATCCCTTAATTTGCATCTCAACTAACAAAGGGGTACTGTACCATAAGTGATAAGAATGGTAAGATTAGATAGCGTTGACCATCCTAGAAAGCAACTTGACAAGTCGACAACCATATAATAAAATACAGTGCAACTTGACAAGTTGACAACCATCTCTTACCATTAAAGTCTTAACGCTTGATTTGAATGTCGAGCCGAAATAATACGGAAAAATTTACGAATAATAATTTTATAAAATTTTAGAAAATGAGAGAAAAAATTAAATACATATATTATATATAAAGTTAAAATATTATTAGAATATAATTTTTATTTTAGAATTTAAAAGAATTGAATTATTTTTTTATTTTGTTTTAAAATTTAAAAAATTTATAATAATTAAATAATAATTAAATAAAAAAATTAAATATTTAAAGTAAAAAATATTTATATTTATTATTTTCAATATTGAGATGAAATCATTTTGCAATTCAAACAATCATAGTACTTTTGGCGATCTAAAAGTCGTCAATGATGAATGTATGAGCGTGCTGCTGCGGCTCGGGCCTCTCGATGTCGACCCCCGAATCGAATGCGTACCGTACCTTTCTGCTTCCTCTGCTAGCGCCAGCCATTTGACCTCAAGTTGCCATATCCACGTTCAAGTGCCCACACAAGTAGACGTTATATTAAATAATTTTGGAAACAGAGTACAAATTTCTGAACACCATTAGAATATTTCAAATTTACCAACTTGACAAAGGACGCCGGATTTGTATACTCAAGAAAATTATGTTTATTCAGAGAAAGTATTCAACCTGGTGGCTCTTCAAATAAGGAGAAACCTTCAATTTTCTGTAGAGAATATATATATATATTTATTTATATTCTTTTGTTTTGTGCTCTCTGCTCTTCATCTCTGCAATCTCATCTCTTCTGGGTCTATTTTTGTTGGATCTATATCGTAGAGAAAGCTGTCCAATTTCCAGAGAGTCATGGTGGGATCACCACCAGTTTTAGCTTTTGCTGCCATCTGTGCTGCTTGCATCTTTGGCATGGTTGAGGTAGCTCGAGCTCAAGACCAAAATGGTACCGATGCTGTTACAGATCCTGCTGAAGGTCTGTCGCTTTATCTTTCTATCTTCTCTTCCCTGACTGCTCTGAAGTTGTTACCTTTCCTAACTCCACGAACATACCCATGGAAAAAAATGACGAATAACTATTTTGAGATCAATCTTTAACTCCAACCTCTCACGAATTAGCTCTAGCTTTAACATGTAAAGAAAAGCTGTCTAGAGTTGCTGATTTCCATCAAATACATTGTCAATAATCTGTGTATTTTACCCTACATATATACACAAAGTAAACAAGTCGCTAAAACTAATTCAATATTTCTATGAAAATTTAGATCGATCGATCTATCTATCTTATCTATCGATCTAACTATCTATCTATGTGTGTGTGTATTATATATATATATATATATATATATATATATATATATATATATATGAGCATCACACACGGTCTTTGGAAAAAATTAGGACCTATTTTTGAAGAAAAATTATTTTTATTAGTCAATATTCATCACCACATACCCACACTCTATAAAAATCACTCATATACTATATGAAAAATACTCTCACAGTCTATGAAAAACATCCCACGTCCTATAAAAAAACTATAGAAGTGGGCGGAGTGTGAGAGTGAATAGTAGTTAATACATAATAAATACTATATTTAAAAGATAGATTATTTCTCATACATATCAGATTTACCCACTTTTCTAAAGGGAGTTTACGAACCTGCAAATTTAAAATCATACAAATCATTTCCCATATATAAAGTTCTGCAAGAGGTATTAGTTTATTGTCTTTTTCTGAGTCCCTTTCTCGATCTCTCTCGTCCAATTTCTCTAGATTGTAAGAGATCTTATTTCATGATTTTCTTAATTATTATAGATATTAATCTCTTTGATTAACTCTATTAGTATATAGGGACAATATTAAAAAACACTGTACATCAGTTTTACATTATTATTAAGATATCCTTGGGCTTGCATTTTTATCTAATTACTCCCTCACTATAAGAAATAATGATTATTTGTGATTAAAATGATTACTTGCAATGAAATTTGACTTATTTTGATAGGAAATACTTATTTTGGTCGTAAATAACTGACCATATATAAATATTTTTCTTCCTTTAATTATAGCAAGCAAATAAATTCTAGAAGACAACTCTATTTATCAATATTATAATTTTACATTTTTTTCGCCCTCTTTTTGGTTTGTAATATAAAAAATGCTAAACTTACTATAAGTTTTGCAACAAAATCTTAAAAACTTCCTACGATTGGTTGCACATTGTCAATGTTGTAAATATCGATTTCACTTACTTTTTTATTTTAAGTTTAGATTGGCGATACATTCATTTAGAAAGTTTATATAGTAAAATGTAGAGATATTTAGATCTCTGAAGGCCCGTTTGGTTACACAATACAGATGAGATGAAATAGTTTATAAAAAAAATGTATGTTTAGATAGTGAGATGAGATGAAATAAGATAGTTTTTAATTTTTAAGATTTGAAAAAGGTGTGGGTCCCACTATTGATTAGAGAGCCAAAAAGTTAATTGTTCATGCACTGTTTACATACTGTTTACTATCAATTTTTACTATTTATTATCAATTTTCATTGTTCATACACTGTTAGTTTTTACTGTTTTCACACTATTCACTATCAGTATTCACTGTTAATTATTTTTTATTTAAGTGAATATTTTTAAAATTTAAAGATGAAATATAATGTGTTTGGATAGGAAAAATTATTGTGTGGTATAGCCAAACCGGACCATATAGTTCTCAGATTTAGAATGAGAGATAAATAGATACATGAAGTGATCCCACCATATTTAGAGTTGTTCGAGTTAATTTTGAGATAATTAAATGCACAATAAATGCCAGTTGTAGGAATAATTTTTTGTATCTTTTTCTTTCTAATAAGAAAGAACTGCTACATCAGCTAACTTGTTAGGGACCCCGGTCTTGTCCCTAACACTAAGGTCCACTAGCTTGCCTTGGTGAAGATGACGACCGAGTGACCTTGCCAACTTGCTTGGCCTTCCACAATATGGTGGTGTTTGGGTGATGGAATGATGATGTATTTGGGTAGGCTAAGTGTTTAGGCTAAGACAAATCAATGTGGGTGGCTAGACTTGTTCTTGAGTGAAGTGCCGAGATGATGGAGGCTAGGGTTGAATGGATGAAATGAGGTTAGGGTTTGGGTTGGAAACAACTAGGGTTGCTGTGGACTATGAGGAAGATTGGCTTAGGATTATGGGTGTGTGATGCAATGGGAATGGCCTAAGGTATACCCTTGATGTTTGGGCTACTTGGATGGTGATTTGGGTAAGTATGGTGTAATGTAGCTAGGGTTTTATTGCGTGGCTAAGATGGATTTCGAGATTAGCAAAATGTGGCTTAGGGTTTGAGCTTAGGATGATGCTAGGGTTTGGTTGGCTTAGGAATGGATATGGTAAGTTAGAAAGATGGAAGGAATATTTGAGTGAGGAGAGAAATTTGAATTTAAATTTGAATTGGATGAAGTCAAGTCTCCTAAAAGGAAGGAATCACCCTAGGGAGCTTTGAGAGATTTTAGGAATTGGATGAGTGATTGGAGGAATGGAGTGATTCTAGGGAAGTTCCTAGAATTGGAGATTAGATTGGATTGAGTCAACTTTCTTTGAATTAAGGAAAGTTGCCAAAGAGGACTCTTGATGGATGGCTAGGTCAATGGATTAGATGATGGACTTGGCTAGGGTTTGTGTTTAGTGTTTTGGAGTTGGGGTAAGGATGTGGTCTGCTAGGGTTGGCTGAACAAGGTTAGAGAGTGATTCTAGGAAGTTGTTCCTAGAATCTAAGAACTCAATTTGGAAAGGATTTGGCTAAGAATGGTGAAGTGTTTGGGTCAACTAGGATTCCTAAATTATAGGAACACAAGTTTGGCAAGTGGAATGGGTGGCTAGGGCAAATTCAAATAAGGCAAGTGATTACCGAAATTTGAATTTGAATTTAAATTGGGAGTGTGTTTCGGCTAGGGCAAATTTGATGGAGGAAACAATTTATGGTAAGTTTGACAAACTTATAGAAATGATGACAAACTCTATGGTGGTCGAAATTTGTATATGGTTTGGATTGAATGGATGTAATGGAATGGATGACACCAATGAACAATGGATGAACACTATGAATGAATGGACTCAACAAAGAATATGAAAACTCTTTTTATGATTTAGGGATATTTTGATATGCAAGAAAATATATGAACAAGATGAAGAATATATATGGACAAGGATAGATAATGGATGAACAAGATAACACTTCAACTATTGATTCACGGATTGCACAATAATTGAAATAAACCTCATATATTGATGAATACAACTTGGATTCACGAATTGCACCAAGTTGCAAGAACAAGATAGATGGAATGAACCACACCTATTCACGAATTGCAAGGTGTGATCCTCTCTTTGGGATTCACGAATTGCACCCAAAAAGTCCAAGTGCTTTAGCACCGAAATATGATCTCAAGAACAAAAAGTCTACCCACTAGGGAATTTGCCAAAAGATGTGAATGCAAAGACTAAGGGTCCTATTTATAAGGATTATAAGTTGAAAACTCCCAATAGGTCCATTGGAAAATAAATAATTAAATAAAAAATAACATAGTTGGCATGGGCCAAGTTGACCCATGGCATGCATGAGCCCATGGGTGGGCGAGGCTGGCTGACAGGGCTCTGGGCTGGTCTGGGCGCTGGGGCGCTTGGTGCTGGGGCGCTGGGCGTGCTGGGCGCGCGCGCGCTGGGCGTGCGTGCGGGGTGTGCTGAGGCACGCGCGCGAGTTGGGCGTGCGTGTTGCGCGCGCGCTGGGGCGCTGCGCGCTAGGGGTGCGGGCGAGGCGTGCGCGCTCGGTGCGCGCGCTGGGCGTGCTGCGCGGCCGCGCGCGCTAGGTTGCGCGTGCTGTGCGCGCTGGCCATGCTGAATGGGCTAGTTTGGTCACCAACTTTCTTGGGCATCCTGGGCATGTCAAGGCAGGCCCCATGGCATGCCCGTGGGCCTGTTTTGGGACTGTCCAATCTCGTCTTGACTTGGCTAGTGGCTTGACCATGAGCCACAAGACATGGGTTCCTACCATAACTACCTCTATCGCAAATCCACGTCATTATTGGTGATTAAAATATTATTGAGATGAGATAAAATAAGAATTGAAAGTTAAATAAAATATTATTATAATATAACTTATTATTATTATTTTTATTTTGAGATTTGAAAAAATTAAATTATTTATTATATTTTATTTAAAAATTTAAGAAAATTATAATAATTAAATTAGATTAAATGAGGTGAATTAAAACTGTTTCATTATCCAAACAACCACTGAAAAGAAAAAAATCAATATAATGAAATAAAAAATCATTTAACAAACTTTAGGGAGACACGTGGCAAATAATTAGTTTTTAATGATACAACATGTTATAATAGAACATGATTGGAACGCATCCGTACTCCATGATTATGCTTATTTTTCATCTCTTAAGTATGACACCAAATGAGAAAAACCAATAACTTTTTCTACTCTCTCACAATAAATGATAAGAAAATATATAAATAAGCTATTTCATTTTCACCGAGAGAATCATAATAAATACTTGTACATAAAATTTTGTATTATTATTATTTATCTGGTTTTACAATAAGTGATGCAATTAGGCTTTCAAAAATAATAAATACTTATAAATTATTCATTTATTACAATAATGTTTGGATAGTAAGATGAGAATTTTTAATTTTAGATGAAAGTTTAAAATATTATTTTTTTAATATTATATTATTTTAAGATTTAAAAAAATTAAATTATTTATTATATTTTATATAAAAATTTTAAAAAATTATAATTATAATTATAATAATAAAATAAAATAAAATAAAAATTTCTCATCTCGCTTGCCAAACCAACATTAGCATCTCACTTGCCAAACCAACGTTAGCTCCACACACCTATTTTTGTCGGATACCCACAAATCCCTCCTCCAAACTTCTCTCTGTTCGGCTTCCAAGTGTAGAACCTAAACAATTTTTGTTTTTTATCACTCCCGCCACCACAGGCGGCTGATTGTATGGTCATCTGTGCAAGACTTTCTCACCAGGAGAATGGTAGCCTTTAGTGAGAGAAGTTTGCCTCGGCATCGATGGAGGTTTCATCTATGTACCATATTCCTTAAGCCTCCTTTTTCCCCCCCATTGATGAGAGCTTGGAATTTTTCTGCTATAAACAAGAGGTCGCGCCTTTTTTTGAAGTAATGTCAAGTTGCTTACTGCCATACCTCTAATTTTTAGTCACAAGCTAGTCCAGGATTCAGAGATAGTATGTTAGAGATCTAACTTGAAAACATTAGTAATTCGAACAGAATCTCCAGTGTCGAAGTGGCCACGACACCAAATTTAAAGTGCTTAATGCATTTTATCTAGACAAATTGGATTATTGGAGTTTTTTTTTAATACCCCCACACACGCAGACACACACTGCATTTGTGGAATTACTTTTAGGGTGAAGATTGTAATGGGCTGAGACCGTAAGAGAGATCGCAGGTTAAATATCTGCATTTGTTTTCCAAGCTCATGACATTGATTATTACTCGTGAATTTAATTGCAGCTAGAGCTCTGAATTCAATATTTCAACAATGGGGAATCTCAGCACGATCAGGTCAATGGAATATAAGTGGGGAACTCTGCAGCGGAGCTGCCATCGACACGACCAGCTTCGATGATGGAGATTACAACCCATTTATCAAATGTGATTGTTCTTACAATAGTAGCTCTACTTGTCACATTACCCAACTGTATGTCTCTCTCTCCCTCTCACCTGCTCATTTTTTTTTTTTTTTTTTTTTTTGTTAAGTAAACAATTATATTGATATGAATATGCATAGCCCAAGTACACAAGATGGTATACAACATGTCACACCTATTTAGAGAGAAGTAATAGAAACAAGAAAATCAAGAAAATCGAGGCCATGAAAATCTACAGCTGTAGCCCAAAGAAAAAGAGTGCTAACAAAAAATAATCTAAGTTCTACTAGTGAGCACTCCTTGTCTTCAAATATCCGGTCATTTTGCTCCTTCCACAGGCACCACATGATATAAATCGGGACCATTTTCCACACTGCTGTGATTTGTGGGAGATCTCGTAGATTTATCCAGTTGGCCATGAGCTCTATCACTGTGCCTGACATAACCCAAGCTAAGTCAATTTTATTAACCACTTCATTTCATAATGTTCCAGCCACCTCACAATGCAACAATAAATGATCCACAGTTTCACCATTTTTCTGACACATGCAACACCAATTTACTATAATCACCTCACTTCTTCGTAGATCATCCATTGTCAAGATCTTACCTAACATTGTTGTCCATACAAAAAATGCCGCTTTGGGAGGCGCCTTGTTTCTCCATATTTTTCTCCATGGGAATTCCGTATTCCGTGGTTGTGTAAGAGACATAGAAAGAGCGGATTGAGAATGTACCTTTACTGGTGGGAATCCACCACATCTTGTCTGCTCCTTGGATTCTTGGCCTCATAGAATATAGAAGAGCAAAAAACTTCTCAATGCTTCCAATTTCCCAATCTTGAGTGGCTCTAGTGAAATTCACGTTCCACTGGAGTAGGTCCCCAAATAACTCCATACAATTAGCCACTGATGCATCTTTCTCACTTGCGATCCTAAAGACTGCTGGAGATGAATCATTTAAGGCTTAGTCTCCACACCATAAATTAGTCAAGAATTTTATTCGAGATCCATTGCCCAATACCATTCTAGTATGTCGATTAAAGATCCCCCACCCCTTTGAATGTGTTTCCAAACTCCCATTACATAAACCCTGTGAAGCTCCCTAGTGCACCATCCCCCCCACATGCCTCAATATTTGCAATCGATCACTAACTTCCATAGGACTTCCGGTTCTGTATTATATCTCCACAACCACTTCCCAAACAATGCTCGATTGAAGATCCTCAAATTTCTAATGCCCAACCCACATGAAGAGACTGGAGAACATACCATATCCCACCTGACTAGATGATACTTGAATTCTTCTCCTATCCCACCTCAAAGAAAGCCATGATACAGCTTCTCAATATGGTTTGCCACACTTCCTAGAATTGGGAATATAGATAAAAAATACGTTAGTAGATTAGAAAGAGTACTTTTGATGAGGGTGATCCTACTGCCTTTCGAGAGATATAATCTCTTCCAACCTGGCAATTTGCGTTCAATCTTCTCCACCACTATATCCCAAATCGATATAGATCTTGCAACTACCCCCAAAGGAAGACCAAGGTAGTTCATGGGAAGCGAGGAAACCTTACATCCAAGGATGCTAGCTAGTTGCCTGATGTTACGAACATTGCCCACCGACACCAATTCTGATTTATCAAATTTCACTTTCAAGCCGGATACTGCTTCAAAACAAAGTAATAATGCCCTCAATGTTCAAACTTGGCTTTGTTCTGCCTCACAAAAAATAAGTGTATCATCTCCAAACAATAAATGAGATAGATTAATAGTGCCCCTATTAGGATCACCCATCGAGAATCCCTCAATAAAGCCACTGTTCACCAAGGCTAGAATTATTTTGCTAAGTGCTTCCATGACAAAAACGAATAGGAGTGGGGACAAATGATCTCCTTGTCTTAGGTCCTGAGAGCTATTAAAGTAACCATTTGGGCAACCATTCACCAATACTGAAATCCTCACCATAGAAATACATCATCTAATCCACGAGCACCATTTCTCCCCAAAACCGCACCTCCCAAGCACATATAGTAAGAACTCCCAGTTTACATGATCATACACCTTCTCCATATCTAACTTGCATAGGATTCCCCGCTAGCCAGACTTTAGTCTACTGTCTAGGCATTCATTAGCAATGAGGACTAAATCCAGAATTTGCCTATCTTTAACAAAAACATTTTGGGATTTTGGAATGATCCTCCCCAAAACCTCTCCTAGACGATTGGCAAGTACCTTAGAAATAATCTTATATATCTCATTCAAAAGGCTGATAGGTCGGAAATCCTTCACCTTAGAAGCCTAATCTTCTTAGGAATGAGAGCTATAAAAGTGGCATTAAGGCTCTTCTTAAATGTCCCGACTAAAAAGAATTCTTGGAACACTTATATTAAATCCGCCCTCACCACATCTCAACAAGTTTGAAAAATTCCATGGAAAAGCCGTGGGGGCTAGGTGCGTTATCTTTGACCATTCTTTTTATCATGGTGTGGACCTCTAACTTCTCAAAGGGTCACTCCAGCCACAAAACCTGTTGTGGATCTATGGACTCAAAGGTTAGTCTATCGAGTGTTGGCCGCCATCCCACCTGTTCAGAAAATAAGTGTTCATAAAATCCCACAACATGCTTCCTAATCATTGGGCCTCCGTACATTCCACTCCGTCTATTTTCAGCATGTCAATAGTCTTAGTTCTCCTATGGGAGTTGGCATCTCTATGAAAGAACTTTGTGCTGCGGTCTAGTTCTTTCAACCATAAAAGTTTTGATTTTTGACACCAAGAGATCTCCTTCAATAACACCACCCTTTCTAATTCTGCATTTAACTTAGCCTTCCTAGATGCTTCCTCCATAGATAGAACCCGCCCCTCTTGTGTCCTCTCTACCTCCTGAAGCTCCTCTAGCATAGTCTTTTTACGAACTCCTACATCACCAAAAGCTTGAATATTCCATAGCTTTAAATCATTTTTAGAGCTATCAGTTTACCTGAAAAAATGAAGTTAGGAGTGCCATTAAATAGATAAGAATCCCAGCATTGCCTAACCCTCTCCACAAAACCTTCAGTTTTCATCAACATATTTTCAAACTTAAAAAATACCGACGCCCACCTTGAATACCTCCACAATCTAGTAATAATGGAAAATGATCTGAACATAGATGAGGCAACCTCTTTTGACAAAACTTCGGATAATAAGTTTCTCACTCCGATGATACTAAAACTCTGTCCAATTTAGACTACGTATGATTATTGGACCACATATAAGTACCACCCATGAGAGGAATATCCATTAAGAAAAATTCTTCTTATCAGCCACTATTTACTACCCCACACCCCACATCATATGAAAAACACCCCACACCCTATGAAAGCATAGTGTGTGGGGTGTTTTCCATATGGTGTGGGGTAGTAAATAGTGGTTGATGCATAAAATTCTTCATCCATCAAACCCATGTCGAAAATTTTGACATCACTGGTCATATTTTGTTGTCACAGGAACATTCGCTAGGAAATCTTGTAACGTTAAAATCACCACCTATGCACCACGACAAATTCCACCAGCTATGAATTCCAACAAGTTCTTCCCATAACATTCTTCTATTGCTGTCTATATTTGGCCCGTAAATACCAGCAAAAGCCCATAAATAATTATCATCAACATTCCTAAAGGAACATGCCACAGTATACTCCCCAATAAATTCCTCCATTTTCTCCACCACTCTTCTTTCTCACATCACCAAAACATCTTGAGGCCCCGTCAGAAGTAAGATAAACCCAATCCACATAAGTATAGCTCCATAAGCTCTTGACAATTCTCCTGGAAATAAATTTCAGCTTAGTTTCTTGTAAATACATTATGTCCGCCTTCCATTCACGAATCATGTTTTTCACCCCGAATGCATTTATTTGCCTCGTTGATCCATTGGACATTCATAACAATTTTGGGCTTCATAAAACTGGAGCTGACCCCCGCCCTTTAGCTCTTTCTCTACTTGAACTTGAACTGCCCTCATAGTTTAGGGACCATGTTAGCCTCTTTAACTCCCTTTGTTTTTTAGAATCTGACTTTTTCGACAGGCCATGTCCAACTTCAATGGCTGTTAATAAAGCCATGAATTATTCCTCAAAACCCTCACATTCGATTCCAACACAGTGTTGGATCTCCTTTACTTTACGCAACACCTAATTAGATACATTATCTTGGTTTGGCATTAGGTGTTTTAGTGCTATTGGCTTCCCCCCCCCCCCCCCCAAAAAAGTCCATCTCATCTCTAAAAGTCCACTGAGTCTTCATCGGCATGGCAAGATCTTTCATAGGGCAGATAAATCTTCCATTCCCCTCATAGTGGCCATTTGCAACAACTAGCAGCTGAGAAGACCCCACATCTTCCCCCCCATCACTTTCTGCCTCTGAAAATAGCACTTGGGCTACTTACAAAGGTTGAAAAATAGTCGTCGACACTGTTACCGGCAGGAACTGGAGAGGAGGCTCAACCCCTTTGTCCGTCAGCAATGTCTATCCAAGAATGGGCTGAGTATTGACACCACTTGATGGATCATCGATGACACCTTCTTAGTCGGGATCAAGGTGTGCTCCGACGTCTCCCCCGCTGCTTCCTGCCAGTGGATGGGCCAACATCTCCTCCCACCCTCACCTGCTCAATTCCCATACCAGTTTTTCACAAAAGATGGAAAACCTTAAGTGCTTCATGTTCATGCTTAGATAATTGTATCACATCGTTCGGTTTTATCTCTAAGTGGTATTACAATTTATATAGTCGTAGATTAGCTCTAATATAAGAAGCACACATTTAATGTGTAGATTGTAGTATCAAAGTGGGTAGGGCAAGGTGATAAACATACCTTACTTCGTGACTGAAAAAAGAGTAAGAAAGTCATTTTGTTGGACGTTGAAATAGATGGGCCAGTGGCGTTTTGGCCTATTGGAACTTATCCCCTCTCATGAGAGAAAGTTCCAGGGCATACTCCCAACTCTCTTTATAAGAAGAAAAAAAAAAGTTGATAGATCGTGTCTTAGGCTTAACTTTTTTCGGACCAATATCAATGAATGTAGGGGTGTCCATCAATTCTTGTTTCTGCCCAGATCCAAGCATTACAATATGATGCATGTTGATAAGCCACGAAACATAAACCAAACCCCAAGTACGTAGCCACGGGAGGTACAACATAAAACGTTAAGAGCCATGCATCTTAGTAACTGGATCTATGCCATCATGAGAAAATTGTGGATGTGTATGATGGGTGTGGACATGCGTGCAGGCCATCAATTTGAAATATGTTTGAATGTGTTGGTAGTGTATTTGGTAGCAATAAAAGTGTTAGTAGTAACTGTATATAGAAGTCTTTACTCTTAGCGTGTGATAATTCTATCATTGCATGTGGTTTACTCCCAACCAAAGAGCTCTTATTAAATTGAGGTTATTTTCATTCACAAGCTAGCCATCTGTCAGTTTGGCTGGTGGAATGAATTTGGTCCTTCCAATTAAAGCAGAATTGTAGGTCATGATAAGAGTATTGGAATCAGAATTCCGGCTTGACCCATTTAAGTTGCATTTCTAATAGAGAATATGTATGTATGCATGGATAACAATGTTATTGTAGTATTTCTATTTAAGTTTTGCAAAGGTAAAACTAAGCCCCTATTATTGACTACTCCTTTTGGAGTATAGATCATGTGGCATGGGACTTCTATTGGCGTGTTATAAATGGTATCAGAGCCTATCCCAACTAGAAATGTGAGACTTGAGTTGTGCCACCATGACAGACTGGCCCAACGAGGATGTCGGGAATATGAGGGGAGATTGTGATACCCCATTTCGATAAGTGATAAGGTTAGTTAGTGTATGGGATCCCACATTGCTTGGGAATGAGAAGTTCTTGTTCTATAATGTTCCAATGGGGCTCCAATTGTATCATTGACTAATCCTTTTGGAGTACAGGTCATGCGACTTGGGCCTTCCATTAGGGCGTTACATGAAACCCTAGTTGGTTTAAGGTTTTGCCTGATCCCCACTATTCCTAAGTTCCCTCTCTTGTTGAAGTCGACTCTCTCATGCAATTTCATCTCATAGAACTTCCATTTAAAAATCCCAAAGCTCAATCCCACAATCTCAGCAGTCACCGTATCAACTTTTGGGATCTTCCTAGGCATATGTTATAAATGTAATGCCCAACGTGGATTTCTTCATTAATGGACAGAGAAAGCCTTATATCCCTGAGATGTAAGAGATTGCCTCTTGAAGAGAGGGGATGATCCTTTTTCAAGATCTGAACTTGAACCTGATCATATTGAGACCGTAGCCCTCCCAGAACTTATGAATACACGTCTTTTATGAACTTCTGAAAATCTGCAGCATCCTGTGCACACTTGGCCTTGTATTTTTCATAATGGTTTAATTCCTACTAGAGATTACTAAGTTTATGGAAGAAAGTTTCTACCAATCAATCACCCTGGAAAGTCGCCTAAATTTGATGCCTCATGACATAAACTCGTGACTTAGCACCAAAATCAAATCATACAGCAATAGTGAACAAGCTGATGATTATTTTATTTCTAAACTCTGAATGACTCTCTTTTAAAGGTTGAAGGGTGAAAACCAGAATTGATAAACGATAGGTCGTTTAAAAAAGCCAATCTATTGCACATAATTGAATCTTGTTTCTGCATAAGTGGATCACTGCCCTCGAAAAAATACACGAAAGAATTATAAATCATTCTGAAAATACCGTTCTTCCATTATTGGGACTGATGGAGCCGAACAAATGCAAAAAATTTATAAAGAGAAGAGTTACTTTGCTAAATCAAGATCCCCTTAGGATTTTAGGGTCTAAAATTGGAGAGAGATAGACATATGAAGTGGATTCTACAATATTTATTAAGTATTTAATAAAGAATTCACCCGGATTGTTATAAATGTTGTAGAGCCACCTTTATATGTTTATCTTTCTCTGTCTCACTTCTGTGTTGATCTATCTTTCACTTTAGATTAAAAATTTAGAGGACCTTTTTCTACTCTGCCATTGAAATGTTGTTGTAAAGAGCACCACCACGACTGAAATGTCTTTAGATTACCGAGAAAACACTGAGAGGCTTCAGCCTTCAGTAGTGCCATTAGAAACCCGAAATGAAGAGAAGAAATCAAACACTGAAGCAAGATAAAAATAAATTCGATTCTCCTTTGTGAACCCAGTGATGTGAATGAAAGCTCAATATGAGACCTCGTTAGGATCGAAGATGCTTTGATACCACATTGAATGATTGAGAATGCTATGAGGAATGGAACCCCAAAGCATGTAATTTCTGATTTTATTGCCTCTGTTATTTATATAATTGTAGCAGATTCAGAACTTAAATGAGAAAATCTTGTACTAAGAGAGAATAAACACGAACATGGAAAAACATAATTATGTGGGTAAATCAGAAAATATTCTAGTGTAGGATCAATGTACCAGTATTTATCACCAACTGCTAACAATTTGTAATCACCTGACAAGTCGTCTTAGGTAGCTATTCCTCACCTAGTGGTTTAACCAACAAACCACCTTTATAAATGGAAGAAGGATAGGGAGTATTATTTTTTGCTTGCCCTGGAATTATTTCAAACTACCATCAAGACAAATATTCATCGTGTGCCACTGAAAGTGCATTTAATGACAACGCTTGCTGGAGTTGGTCCCCCTAACCTCTATCTGCTAGTTCCATGTATTCTGACAAAGAGGTTCAAGTTCCATCAGAGATTTAAGAGGAGAAAGTTACCCGCCAATGCTTTGTTGATTATATAATGGTTTTTAGAATTGAATCCAATTTCACCTCCCTTGATGTCTCAACCAATTCTATGAGTTGTTGAGGTTGTTCCCTAACCCTGACTGGAGCAACCTCTTCCCTTGTGGAGTATAGAGGGAAGTCAAAACCCATCATTATACTAGGCTACACAGAGATCTCCTTACCATTCCGGTAGTTAGAAGTTCCCCTAATCTTTTCTAGTTTGAAGGAATCTGATTGCAGTATTTTGGTTGAAAAGATATTGGCAAATGCAAGAAGATGGGCTAGCCAGCCCATGTCTTTTTCTGTTCATCTACAATTGATAAAATCAATCTTATTACTGTATAACCATTCTGGTCATCCTATTTTATTCTACCTAAAACTGTCATCAAGCAGATTGAGGCTTCATTTGGTTTCTAAATCCATCTCAACTTATCTCAACTCATCATTACAATTTTTTCAAATTCCAATACAAAATATAATAAACAATTCAACTTCTTCAAATCCCAAAGTAATAATAGCATTAAAAAAATAATATTCTAACAATATTTTATCATCTCAACTCAACTCAACTCAACTCAGTTCAACATCTAAACACAGCCTGAAAGATTTGAGATCGTTTCTTTTGAAAGTCAGTGACTTACGTCAAGGTGGAGTGAGGGTAGCATGGGCTAGTGTATGCCTGTCCTTTGTTGAAGGTGATATGGTGATTGAAAGGTTGGAAACTTGAATGTTGTTGTAATGATCAAGCACGGACCTAGCCTGAAGCTGAATCAAGCATGTCGAGCATATAGAGGGAAGTTGATGGGATACATTTTTATGGTTTGATGACTGGCATCCAAATGTTCTAGGTGCTGAAGTTCAGTAGGGGAGCGCATAGAAGTCACTAGGTCAAATAATAACATTAAGGCTGAAATCCACCTATCAAAATAACATTAGGCTGAAGATAGTTATGAGCAAAAACTCGAATCAGCCTTCATTCCCTGAATGGGGGAATTAGTGGCAAACACTCCTGCTATGCTCCTCCCCAACAGGTGTAGACAAATAGGATAGTCTTGACAGAGGCTTCAAATGCAATTTCACGCTGAAGAGTGCCTATAATGCAAGCAGAATCCAAGGGCTAACTGCAGAATGAAATTATATAGTTCAATGGCTTCATTCCCCGGCAATCGGCATGCCATGATCCTTTGGATTGTTTTCCATGGGATGCTGAACACTCTAGAAAGCTATAAATGTTGGATATATTCAACATAGCACCTGAAAGCTATGCAACGAAGCAGAGGAAAACGTGAATCACTTCTTTTCTAACAGTTCATTCTTCGCATGAATTGGGTCACTTCTTAATGATAAATGTGAGATGCTGCCTGTCCAAACGAATGGGTTGGAGACCATCATTGGTTGTCCACCCATGTCAGAGGAAAATCTCAACTCTTTTTTACTGCGAAACTACTGTTTGCTACTTTTCTGTACACAACTTGGGAAGGCAGGAATATGAGAATCAATGTAGCTAAATCTGTAGTTTTTGATGTTTTATAGAAATTCTTCAATGCATAGAGTGTGTTTTTCCCATCAATGCATTTTTATTCTTGTTTGTATGATTTCCTGAGGCTATTGTAGAATGCTATCAATATGGAGGTGGTCATGTGCTGTGTAGAGCTCTGAAATGCAAATGTATTGTGTTGTTATCCTGAGGGATGGTTGCTGCATGATTGGTAACACTAGTTGGAAATCTGTTATTGTACACTGAACTTTGAATTTAACGCCATTGGTGGATGCATGTAGAAATTGAGATGCCTTTTTAGCATAAACATAGAAATAAAATCCTTGCAAAGGTAATCGGGTCAAGTCTCACCATTATATTTTAATATGGCTTTTGTGGAGAACCTGAGTGATATTATTTACTTATCTTCTTGAGCAGCCATAAACCTGCCACATTACATTAAGCTTTTCAATTTTTGCTCTGAAAAAACCACACTGAATGTAAGTAATTTCAATACAAGCTGAAGCATAATTCTTATAATAATCCACTTTTTGGCTCTAGACATTCTTTAAAAAGTTCAATGGAATTATGGGGACCAAAATATGGTTTATGTAATTGTACCAAACCTGAACTTCAATATATCTTGAAGATATTGAATATATCAATCTTTCCTTTCATAATTGGTTGTTCTTTTGAATCTTCTTTGCAGGAAAGTGTATGCCTTGGATGTTGTCGGCGTAATCCCAGAACAACTATGGACCTTAACTTACCTTATCAATCTGTATGGTTTCTTCTCTCCATGATTATTCACTTTACATCAATAATAGTTACCTTTATCATGTAAGCTAGGATCAAACTTAGACCTTGAAATTGTGATGCATATAATATCAACCAATTGAGATTTATCTCTACGTGATTCACTAGTTTTCCTCAATGATCCATTTCCCTTAAAGACTGTTACCCTCGACTTGGTATTAGAGCACAATTCAAATAACACATCTGGCTTATACGGTGAACAACTGCATTGTATTGATGCTGATGGCAGTAGCATGTATGCTAATGTTGGCTTGAGCTGAGGGAGCTATTTTTCTACTTGGAAACGACTTGGTGTTGCATCCTTATGGCTGTTGGTGATGGATTTAAAGAATTGTGGATGCAAGTCAATACATGAATGGTGAAGCTAGTTCATATTTTCTTTGTTTTTCCATGTATGTAGTTCGACTATGTGGTTTCACATTTTTTTGAAGTCATCGATGGTTAAAGTTGTCTTGTGGTGAGATTGGCGTTTTCCATTGACTAGGAATGGTGGCACTATAGCTAGTCCAACGACACAGCTTAGTGTTAGACAAAATGGCAGGTCATTCAGATGAAGCAATAGGGATGTCGTCCAGTACAGGCAAAAGCGACATGTTGTTCAGCCTCAATCACAAAAACGGTGTCATGCCTCCTTAAATGAGAGGTTGTTTACTGTGGTATCCAAGACAAAAGCAAACAATAATTTCTAAACTTGACATTCTTTGTAAACTTGACATGAAGAAGGCTTTTGACCATGTTAACTAGGATTTTTTGGTTTACATTCTTGATAGGTATGGTTTTGGGGAGAGATGGTACAAGTGGATGAAGCATTACATCTCTACTATTAGATTTTTGGTTTTGGTTAATGGCACCCCCACGGGTTTTTTTAATAGATCCTGGGGATTGAGGCAAGGGGACCTTTTGTCCCCTTTCCTCTTTGTTTTAGTAATGGATGTTTTGAGCAGAATGTTGAAGGCATCGGTGGATAGGGGTTTTATCTCGGGCTTTTCGGTGGGTGGCTCTTCGTATGGCAGCATTAATGTCTCTCATCTACTCTTCACTGATGACACTTTGATCCTTTGTGAGCCAAACCCTGACCAGATTCATTCGTTACAGGCACTTTTTCTATGTTTTGAAGCTGTTTCCAGCTTAAAGGTGAATTGGTCAAAGTTTGAAATGGTCCTTGTTGGTTTGATCAATAATTTAGATGATTTGGTTGACATTTTGGGTTGTAAGGTATATACTTTGCCAATGAAGTATCTTGGTCTTCCCTTGGTGGCACCGCATTAATCCAAGGCAATGTGGGACGGGGTTATTGAAAAGATTGAATGTGGATTGGCTGGTTGGAAAAGGATTTATTTGTCTAAAAGGGAAAGAATCACTCTTATCAAGAGTACTTTATCTAACCTCCCAACTTATTTCCTATCTTTATTTCCTTTGCCTACAGGAGTGGCTAGTAGAATGGAAAAGATCTTTCGTGCTTTTCTGTGGGGAGGTTTGGAGGATGAGAAAAAATTCCACTTGCTTAAGTGGTACAAGATTGTACTCCTTTATCTTATGGAGGTTTGGGGGTTAGAAAGTTGAGAACTTTTAATGCGGCACTTTTAAGGAAATGGTTTTGGCCGCACCATCAAGAAGGAAATGCCCTTTGGAGGACTGTTGTTGATGCCAAATATGGGAGTATTTGGGAGGTTGGTGCTCAAATGAAGTAAGAGGTGTGTATGGTGTGGGAGTGTGGAAATTCATTCAAAACGGATTGGGGGTTTTCTCCAGAAATTTCAGATTTGAGGTGGGTAGGGCTACCCGGATTAGATTTTGGCATGATTTATGGTGTGGAGATGATGTTCTGAAGAATGTCTTCCATTCTCTTTTCAGGATTGCCTTGGATAAAGGTGCTTTCGTGGCTTATTATATGGATAATTCTACTGATTTTATCCAGTGGTCAGTGAGGCTTATTAGAGCTGTCCAGGATTGGGAGGTGGGGAACATCACTGATTTTGACAGCTTGTTATATGCTCTAGACATAAAGTCAGGAGGGGATGATAGATTGCTTTGGATCCATCCTGGAAATAAGAATTTTTTGGTTAGATCTATGTACAAGGTCATGGCGATTCATTCTCCTACTGATTTTTCTTGGAAAAATATTTGGAGAAGCAGAGTGCCTCTCAAGGTGGCTTTTTTTTGGTTGGTTGGCTTGTCATGGGAAAATTCTTACTATTGATAAGTTGAGAAAGCACGGTATTGTTGTAATGGATTGGTGCTTTATTTGCAAAAGGTGTGGAGAATCAGCAGATCACCTTCTTCTCCATTGTGATGTGGCTAAGGCTTTGTGGGATGAGGTTTTTGTTAGCCTTGGCATTGCTTGGGTGATGCCTAAGAGGGTAGTGAATCCTTTGGCTTGTTAGAGAGGTATTCAAGCCAATCAACAAATTGCGGCTGTTTGGAAGATGGTGCATCTATGTCTTATGTGGCGTATTTGGAATGAGAGGAATGGGCGCTGTTTCGCTGTTTCGACAATAGAGAATGTTCGGTGGGAGGGATTAGAGGTTTTTGCTTTAATACGTTATTGCTTTGGGACTCGGTTATTGTATTGGATAGGACTAGTCTTAATGACTTTTATGTTGTTTTTCCAGCTTTAGTTTGTAATTAGGTGTCTTTCTCTTGTATACTTCCTGTGTACTTAGGTTATGCCCAACTATGTGGATTAATAAATTTTCTTACATATAAAAAAACATAAATCCAACTCACTAAATCAACTAATTGGATTGACTCAACTATCTAAATCAACTAATTGGATTGACTCAACTATCTTGCTCAGTCTTTGTTTGCTATGTTGTTTATTAAAAGTAGAGGTAAATGGGAAGGTTTAGGAACCAAGAGTAGATTAGCCCAATGAGAAGAAAAAAAATTCCCTAATCACATCTTGGTTGCATTCAATGCTACCAGATACTAGTCAAGGGTACTTGTTTTTAAACATTGCTTATGAGATTTTGGATATTCCTACCCAAAGTTATTCCAGAAAGGGGAATGCTATACAAGTTCATGAGTTGAAACGTCAAACTCATGGCATGGCACAGGGTGAATGGTCAGTTGCAACTATCTCAGACTTTGTGCCTTGTGACAGGAGGTTGGATCATTATCAGATTTTTTAGGCCGTGTGCGAGCAGATACTGAGAATTTCAAAGATATTTGAGTAAGGGCACATTTATGAGTTTCTTACCTGTTTGAGCTCTGTATATGATGTAAATCAAGTTAAGGTTTTGGGGGAAAGAACTTCTCTCATCTCTTTAAGAGGTGTTTGCTTATGTTCAGAATGAGGAGAGTCACCGAGGAGTCATTCTTCATTCTCCCTCAAAGTAACAATATGCATTATTGCACATCTGAAGGTCCTAGAAAAGGATTTTCTAGATTTGTGAAGGAAGAAAGGCTATTGATGCTCCACGGGATGATAAGGATATGTTTTTGTGATCATTCTAATTGATCAATGCATGCACAAGAAAGCTGTTTGAGGCATCATGGCCATCCTACTAGAGGTAGAGGTTGTTTTGGCGGTGCCACTCAACCTAAGGCAACTGTACTCACGTTGAGTCTTGGCACTAGAATTCTCAAAAAGGAGCAGGTAGAAAAACTCTCTCTCAACTAGAGCCATCAACCAATGCGTCCTTTTTTTTTGCTCGTTCAGGTAATTTGGCTTTGTTATTGAATGTAAACCTCACTAAAAATCTCGTTCATTATGATGATCCTTTGATATGGGAGCATCTGACCTTATGACTGGTTTATTATGTTTATTCTTTTCATACCATCTCTGTTCAGGCAAGGAAAAAGCTAGATGGTTGATGGTTGATGGCTCCTTTTGCATCTGTATCTGGCAGTTCATTTTCTGTCACCCGTATTTCTCTTCACTATTAACTTTCTTTGAATCTCAAGCTGACTTTCTTCTTACTCAGACATCTCTTCAATTGGAGAGCAATAGTGAAGAGAAGACATCTATGAACCCTAAGCATTATCTCTGTCTTCTTTCCTAGAACAGGATGACTATTCTTTCTCCCTGCACCCTGTCACCCTTCGTCTCCTCATTTAGTTAATCAACGTCGTCTTTTTAATTTTGCTTCTTACCAAAATCTTTCACCATCGTATTCCACTTTTGTCTCCAAGTTGTCTTCTACATTTATTCCTGAAAGTTTATGAAAGGCCTAGGGGGTCCAAGGTGGAGGGAAGCAATGTAGGAAGAGATTAAAGCACTTCACAAAAATAACACATGGGACCTTCTTGAATTACCTAAAGGGAAAAAAAGCAGTAGGATGTAAGTGGCTGGTCAGAGTGAAGGAATTGAGTGTTTACTCCAGACACCACAAGATTACAACCATTCTCTGCTCCCTGTAACGTAGGGATGAACCACGAATTTTAATACAGATATAAGAAAATAAATTTTATTATTTGAACCTGATACTTGTTCAATGAATAAAAGCTATTAACCTCATGATCAAATAAAAAAATGTCCAAAGCTAATGTAATTAAAATCTGTAAAAAGAAAAGTTAAACTCAAATTAACAAGTGCATAATTCAAGAAAATTCATATATTAGCAAAATTTATTATTTATATTCACGTATAGAACTTTGCAAGATTCTAATTTTTCTTGTTTTTATTCTATTTTTTAATTTATAACAAAGAAAAAATATAGAAAAAAGATATTATAAATTTTCTTTTTAATATATATTTTTTTCCAAAACCCCTTGGTGGGGTGGGGGTAGGGCCCCCCTAGTCGATTGGATTCATCCTTGCTATTGTGCATCATCTTCTGATTCAGATAATCCTAGTGCTACTTGTAAGCTAGATCCATGTTGGGTCTTTGATAATGTAAATCTTCCCATTTCACGATATAAGAAGTTGGATCTTGTACTCAATTTCCTCTTTTTCACTTTATTACATGCCAAAAGCTTTCACCATCCTATCAGTATCCACTTTTATCTCCAAATTGTCTTCTATATTTATCCCCCAATGCTTATAAAATGCCCTAGGGGATCCAAGGTGGAGGGAAACAGAACAGGAAGCGATGAAAGCTCTTCGCAAAATTAACACACAGAACCTTGTGAATTTCCTAAAGGAAAAAATGGTAGGATGTAAATGGGTATTCATGGTAAAGCATAAGGCTGATGGATGTGTGGAGAGAAGGCTAAATTGGTGTCGAAAGGTTTTAGCAGTTTGATGTGAAGAATTTCCTTTGTTGGGATCTAGAGGAAGAAGTATAAAGGAGCTTCCGCTGGTCCTCAATTATCGTCAGCCATGTGTAAGCTAAATAAGGTCCTATATGGGCCAAACAGTCTCTTAAGGCATGGTTTGAGCAAGCAATATAATGATGTGGTCGTAAACAAGGTTAGGCTGATCGTACACTGTTCGTGTGGGCTACCAACCATATGGGCAAGGTTACTGCTATGACTGTTTGTGTGTGACATAGTGTTGACAAGGAATGATGATGAGGTTTTTCAAAGGCTAAATAAAGATCTGGCTAGTGATTTTGAGATAAAAGACTTGGAAGTCTGAAGTATTTTCTGTGTATTCAGATGGCAAGATTGAATTCGAGACGTGGTATTTTTGGCTCCCAGAGAAATTGTCTCTGATCTACTCAAGAAAACAGGGATGCTCCATTTTAAGGCAGTTGACAACCCTGTAGAACAAAATAAAAGGTTATAAGAAGTTGATGGGAATATAATGGATGATGGCAGATACCAAAGATTGGTTGGAAGGTAATTCAGCTATATCATACTCGTCCAGACATTGCCTAGACGGTGAGTGCGGTGAGTCAGTTTATGCGCTTGGCGAAGGACCTCGTATGGAAGTGGTCACTATATGAAATCTTCACTTGGTAAAAGTTTGTTATTCTCACTTAGTCACAAAAAATGATCAATTGAAGACAGAATCATATCCATATGTAGATTGGACTGGATCATTTACAGATTGGAGATTACCTCAGGTTATTTTATATTTGTGGAAGATTATTTGGTATCTAATGTAAAGACAGAAGAACAACTTGAAGAAATCTTAACAACTTGAGTATCTAGTGTCAAAATAAGTCAGAATTCTGTTTGAATGGCCGAATCAATTGGCCTTGTGATCTCGGTTTATTATATAAACTGTACAAGAGTTCTATACATGGAAAGAAATAAGTATATGCTAATTCTATCCCTATACAATTTGTCAAATATTATGTTAATTGTACATAATAGTAAATCAAGAAAATAAACAAAGAAACAAATATGGACTGACAGCCCCCCTAAAATTGATGCGGCTTGATCAACAAGCATCAATTTGCTACTTAGGAAGCAATGTCGATGACGAGTGA
The DNA here is from genome assembly GCF_004785595.1 of Juglans microcarpa x Juglans regia. Classification (NCBI taxonomy): domain Eukaryota; kingdom Viridiplantae; phylum Streptophyta; class Magnoliopsida; order Fagales; family Juglandaceae; genus Juglans; species Juglans microcarpa x Juglans regia. Next base: position 12,520,166 of record NC_054604.1, read on the forward strand.
GAGCCTTGGTGAAGATATGAACAATTTGTAGTTCAATGGAAATATGGGGAAGAGTGATAACACGAGCTTCAAAGGTTTCAAGGATAGAGTGATAGTCGACTTCAATATGCTTTGTGCGCTCATGATAGACAAGATTGGCCGTGATCTGAATAGCATTTGTATTATCAGTGTGTAAAGGTGTAGGATCGGTCTCAAAGAAGTTTAACTCAGCAAGCAAACCTCGAAGCCAAATAATTTCTGAACAAGCAAGAGATATTGCCTGGTACTCAGATTCTGTAGATGACTTAGAAACTCTGTCTTGCTTCTTACTCTTCCGGGAGATCAATGCATCACCTAAGAACACGCACCAACTAGTGATGTAGCGACGTGTATCAACACAACCAGCCCAATCAGCATCGCTATAAGCAGCAAGACGAGGAGAATTGCCTGCAGGAAAGAATAAGCCACGTGTAGAAGTGCTCTGAACACAGCGGATGATTCTACGGACAGCAACCAAATGAAGATGACGAGGGGTTAGAAGAAACTGGCTAACTTGCTGTACAACAAAAGAAATGTCTAGTCTAGTAATGGTGAGATAGACAAGGCTACCTACCAACTTTCGGTATAAACTGGGATCATCAAGTAAGTCACCCTCCTATTTGCGAAACTTGACGTTTAATTCCATGGGAGTATCGATAGAAGTAGCCTCATGTAGTCCAGCGGTAGCCACCAAGTCACTAGCATACTTATGTTGATTGAGTGAAATACTAGTAGGACTACGATTCACCTCAAGATCAAGAAAATATGTGAGAGACCCAAGATCTTTCATATGAAAAGATTCTGAGAGATGAGTCTTGAGCTGGACAAGTAAACCAAAATCGGAACCAATGATCACAATATCATTAACATAAACCAAAAGAACATAATACCCATGTCTGATTTCCGAAGAAACAATGAAGTGTCGTACTTGCTCTGCTTAAATGAAAATTGTAGTAAAGTGGTCCGAAATTTATCGAACCAGGCCTTCGGAGTTTGTTTGAGACCATAAAGAGAGTGACGAAGTTTACACACATGTGAGGTTGGAGAGGGAAACCATCCCAGGGGTGGCTTCATATAAATACATTCTTTAAGATCCTCGTAAAGAAAAACATTATTGACATCCATTTGATGTAGTGGCCAATCATTAGAAGCAACAAGAGGTACAATCGTACGAACAGTGGTCATCTTAGCCACAAGAGCAAAGGTCTCTTCATAATTGACACTATATTCCTGATTATTCCCAAGTGCAACAAGTAGAGCTTTATAACGATCCAAACTCCCATCAGATCGAATCTTGACGGAGTAAACCCATTTGCAACCTAGGGGAACTATGGTGGAAGGACAAGGCGCAATGTCCCAGGTGCGATTGGCCTCTAGAGCGGCAATTTCTTCTTGCATAGCTTGTCGCCAACAATCATGCTTGACAGCATGTGAGTAGCATGTGGGAATATTAGAATTGGATAATGCAGTAGTAAGAGTTGAAATAGAGTGGCCAGAAGAAAACTCATACCTATCTAGAGGTACAGACACTCGAGGAGAGTGACGTACCAAGGGCTTTGGAGGTGCTGCAATTGACTGGTTTTGGAGCATGGTAGGATCAGATATCGGTTGAACCATTGGAAGAGACTGTGGGCGGGAGCGTCTCGTATACACAATACCTAGTTTAAAGCGAGAGCTGACTTGATAAAAATCTAAGAACTGCTGTTTAAAGGAGGGGAGGACCATAGCAGAAGAAGAGGGCATAGAGGACACAGGAAATAAATGTTGATTGAAAAAAAATAACATTCCTAGAAATGCGTGTACGATGTAAAGTAGGATCATAGCAAACAAATCCCTTTTGACACATTATATCCCAAGAATGCACATCTAACAGATTGAGCAAATAATTTATGTCGCTCATGAGGAGGTAAATGGACAAAACATACACAACTAAAGATACGAAGATTATCATAACTAGATTGTTTAGCAAACAAGCGGAAATAGGGAGACTCCATGTGTAAGACTTGGGAAGGTAAACGATTAATCAAGTGAGTAGCAATTTTCAGAGCCTCGACCCAGAACATGGATGGAACAGAGGATTCTAACAAGAGAGTACGTATCACATCAAGAAGATGACGATTTTTGCATTCGGCTACTCCATTCTGTTAGGGAGTAGTGGGACATGAACGTTGATGAATAATACATTTAGAAGCTAAGAATGCCTGAAACTTAGTAGACAAATATTCACCACTAGAATATGTGCGTAATGTCTTAATAGTCGCAGAAAATTGATTGTCAATATCGCTAAAAACTCGATGAAAGTATGAAAAACCTTGGATTTAGAGCGAAGAAAATAAACCCAAGTGAATCTACCATGATCATCAATGAAAGTCACATAGTATTTAAATTTTTCATGTGAACTAACCGGGGAAGGTCCCCAAACATCACTATGGATAAGATTAAAGCAATAAGAAGCTCTACTAGCATACAAAGGAAATAGAAGAGTTTTGTTTTTACCAAGTTTACAAGAATCCCACTGAAGAGATAAAGAATAACGTTATTTATTACCAAGAAAACAGAGTGCAATACATGAGATAAGATCTGAGGATTGGGATGGCCTAAACGACGATGCCACACCATACCTCAAATCAAGAACATTATTATAAGCAAAAACTTAATAGAAGAAACTGGAGAAAGTGCTGGAACAGGTAAAAATAGTAGAAAAAAGTGCCCCACTTTAGCTCCCTTCGCGATCGGCTCCCCCGTTACCTGGTCCTACACAACACAACCTTCACCAAAAAATTAGCAGCACAATTGTTATCAACTAATTGACCAACAGAAATAAGATTCGTGGAAAGTTGAGGGGCAAGAATTGCCATTGGCATCTCCAACAGTAGCTATTGGTAAAGAATTGCCATTGGCAGTCTAAATGGCAGATTGACCAGCATAGGGCCGAACATGACACAGCAGTGGGAGTATTCGTCATGTGATTAGAAGCCCCGAGTCTACGTACCAAAGTTTAGTAGAACTTTTACCTTGAAACCCCATTACAGATAATGCCGAAATTGGCATCTGTTGCACCATTTCTGGTGTGCAGTAATTTGTTGCAGGAGGTACAAGATCAAAGGAAGCACCTGAGGAAGAGCCATGTGCTATAGAAGTTGTTGCGGAAGGAATAATAACAGAAGTCTGAAATGCTTGGGCTTGACGATTCTGGGGGCGGATATGACATTCTTTGATAATGTGACCCTTCTTCTTGCAATAAGAACAATATTTTTTATGACAATTGGCAGCAATATGCCCATATTCCTTGCAACAGAAACACTACAAATTTTAGAATTCATAGGTGATCCTCGTCCTTGGGCAGCATAAGCACAGTTGACGTCTTGGAACTGCCATGAGATTGCTCCAGAGTAGCTTGAGTACTAAGACGTTCTTCGCGAAGTAACTCACCAAAACAAATATCAAGAGAAGGAACAAGAGATCTATTCAGTAGAGAGGAGTGAACAAATTCAAATTCCGGGCGTAGTTTCTTAAGAAATTGATCACGCCGACTAGTCTCATGAAGAGTCTGAATAGTCGAAAAAGCGTCAACAACATCCGCTGTAACCAAATCAGTATATTCATGCCAAAGAGTAAAAAATACCGAGTAGTAGTCTTGGATGGAAATACTATCATGTTGAAATATGGCAATCGCATGTTCTAACTGAAAGTGGCGAGCATCATTAGCTTGATGATAAACCTTTTTCAAGTAATTCCACATGGATTGAGCAGAGCGATAAGCCCGCAAGTTGGTAACAATATGTGGCTCCACCCAACAAAGAAGCCAAGACATAATCCGAGCATCAAGTACAACCCATGAAGGAGAAGCCCCAAGATCTTTGGATTTGTCAGTAGTGGATTTTGGGGCAACATCCGTGCCATCAATATGACCCCAAAGATCCTTTCCCTTGAGGAAAAGTTCAAACTGAAATGCCCAAGTAGAGTAGTTTGTGCCTATAAACTTGACACACACAGGTGCAGAGTTCATCACAAATAAATAAATTCCGACACAAAGCAAATCAAAGATAAACCGAGAGATACCCACGTAGAAGTGCAAAATAGCCAAAAATTACCAGACAAAAAAATGCCGAAATTACCAAGAGAAAGAAAAATGACTAGAAAGGACAAGTTGCGTCTGCGATAAATCGAAGGCACAAAGTGTTGAGATGCCCTCCAGAAGGATGCGCTGCCGAGATGGAAATAGAAGCTGCCGAAAAACTATGCAAACCAGGAACAAACGTGTCGAGAAGCCCACCGAAAAACTCAAACCTAGAACAGACGGTGCCGATAACACCAACCCAAAAACAATAGACCGAAAAACAAGAGAGCTTTCACACGAAACAGCAAGTAGATCACGTTGGGTCACCGAGAATAATCTAGAAGACGCCGACACACGAAACTGAGAAGAGAAAAAAATTCACACGGGCGACCACCAAACCGAGAGAATAAAAATTCAAGCGGCTCTTGATACCATTTCAAAATAAGTCAGAATTCTGTTTGAATGGCTGAATCAATTGGCCTTGTGATCTCGGTTTATTATATAAACTGTACAAGAGTTCTATACATGGAAAGAAATAAGTATATGCTAATTCTATCCCTATACAATCTGTTAAATATTATGCTGATTGTACAGAAGAGTAAATCAAGGAAATAAATAAAGAAACAAATATGGAAACAAATATGGACAGCAAAGCTGTGCATTGACATCTAGTAGTGTCTTTCACACAGCTTCATGCAAGTTGAGCAAGTGAGATATCTTTGCCTCAGCTTGAGCGGGGAGTGTTGACATATTTGATATTTTCTATTATTAAGGGCACATGTGTATTTATAATGTCTTTTATTTTTTTATGAGTATGTATTTATAATGTCTTGGGACAATAATAAACAATAGGCTACGATTTTTGGGTTCTTTTTTCTGACAACCATATTTCTATTCCTCTTACACTTTCTATCATTAGATTTTGTTGTTAATCAGCTAAATATACTAATATTCCTCCATATATGACAGGGATTTGCGCCAAAATTATTTGACAGGTAACCTGTCTGCATCCATTGGCAATCTAACTCGCATGCAATACCTGTAAGCCCCATCCCAATTTTTATCAAAACCCTGTTACATAGTGCATCTAATATGGGTTAACCTTTTGCCTTTTCTCCTCTTCAATAAATTAGGAGTCTTGGCATTAATGCATTATCAGGGGAGCTTCCAAAGGAGCTTGGGAATCTTTCTGATTTATTATCATTGTAAGTTATCATAATTTTTCATTTTGTACACCAAAGGAGCTGTCCTTTCTTCTCAATGCCTTTATTTTTAGAAAGTAATAGGTTTGACAAAGGGTACACACAAAAATGGAAATTTTGTACTAATCCATATTCAAGTTTATGTCTGTTCTGTTGCTTTCTGCATCTTCTATACCTGATCTTGATGATGTTAGTCTTGGGAATCAAGTCTTTGGCTTATTATTTATCTACTGTTTTACTTGTGAAATTTGCAGCGGTTTTGGGTCGAATAACTTCTCTGGTTCTTTGCCATCTGAGCTTGGGAATTTAGTGAAATTACAGCAAATGTAAGTACAAATCCAACTTTCCATCTTCAGTATAAGTTCTGCAAAACATTTGATTGCATCTTATAGCTGCACCAATGACTTTAGAAATGGTTCTGATAAAGCTTCTGCAAGTATCCATACTGTGTGGCTCCAGATTATAAGAACTCTCTGACAATAAATCTTATGACAGTGATATTTCATGATATTGCATATGCAAGACTGTATGCGCAAAAAGTAAAAATGATGTTTCTTATTCACATTCTTGAGTAAATTAGTAGTGTCAGTAAGGATGTAGAGATGACACAACTATTGAAGAGAGTTGATACCTGCAATTGCATTTATTTGATATTTAATTCTAGGAGCCGACCATGAGTGATTTTGATATTTTTTCTCTTAAAGAGTGCACAACTTGAAGGGGATCTAATGATGACTTGACAACTGTCTTTCCATAGTTGAATTCCTTAACCGTTATAATGAAATTTCACAATCTGAGGATTGTATATCAAATATCAGTAGATTCACTCAAGTTGTTTACTCTGACAGCTACTTTGATAGCTCTGGAGTTAGTGGTGAGATTCCCTCCACATTTGCTAAATTACAGAACCTCCACACAGTGTAAGAACTTGCTGACTACTACTTTTCCTACTTCAAATCTTACTAGAATACATATACATGATAAATAAAACAAAATCTACTAAAATTGTTTGAGGAAATACATTTTTGTTCACAGTTGGGCATCAGACAATGAACTCACCGGCAGCATACCTGATTTCATAGCTTCTTGGTCAAAGCTTACTTCCTTGTAAGACAATCTTCTTAGCCCTTTCGTTTCTGTTCTGATCATTCATGATCAATGAGGCTCAAGGTTTTGTTATGCTACAAAGTCAATATGAAACACTGTTGTTATGAGTTTATGATTGATAAAACTCAATGTTTGCTTTGTATATTCTGCATACACGATACATCTGTGCACAATTTATGATTAGCTACAACCAAATGCTTTTGTAGGAGGCTTCAAGGTAACTCTTTCAAAGGTCCAATACCCTCAACGTTTTCCAATTTGACTTCTCTTAAAGAGATGTGAGTGTCTATATCTCTTATGTACTTTTTTTTCTACCTGGCACTTTGCAGACATGTAAGCTAATAATCTTGTTTGATATAGGTTAATAAGTGATCTGTCTAATGGGAGTTCTTCACTAGCATTTATAAAGGATATGAAGTCTCTAACTCTCTTGTAAGGCAACACCAAAGCTTGTTATTTGGAATTTCCTATCAATTAATTTATTTATTTGTTTTCTTTCTTTGTTTTGCTTTTCTAGAATATGGTATAACAATATAGTTACAAATGTTGCAGAGTGCTGAGGAATAATAACATTTCCGATTCAATTCCATCCAATATAGGAGAATACCAAAATTTGACACAGCTGTAAGTAATATACATTGATTGGCAATTCTTAAGGCACGTGTGTTGCTGGTAATCTGTTAGGTTGCATTTAAATTTGATCCAAAGTAATGGAAGCAGGAACCTCTCCATTATTTATTAGGTTGGACAAGCCCAACCTGTTAAAAAGCTAAATACTCATCCAATTTTGATATAATTGTCATGTTATTTTTCACAGTTTGTTGCTCATTCGTTCTTGTTGGGATGGTGTGTCAGGCTTAAATTTTGTTGGCTAATGTTTCTTAAAGATCGTGTGTTAATTACTTGTAGATAGCTTTTTATGTCCCACAACTGGGTGATAATTACTTTGTTTATGACTGCTCACGATAAATTATGTTACTTCTTTTAGGGATTTGAGCTTCAACAACATAGCAGGGCAGATTCCAGATTCGCTTTTCAATCTGAGTTCGCTTGCTTACTTGTAATATACTACATTTGCTTAACTGCATATTATACATTCATACTCTTGGTATTAAAGCATGTACTATTGATTTCATTATCAGGTTTCTTGGAAATAATCAGTTAAATGGCACCCTGCCAGCACAAAAGAGAGCGTCTCTTCTTAACATGTAAGTACCTAAGACATTATTTGCATTTCACAACATTATTTTCATTACGATTGAAATGGTTCCCTTTTGGTTGATAAAAATGTATGAGGTTTTTCTGAACCATCTGATGTGTGTGTGTGTGTGTATTTATATATATATATATATCTATGTATAGGAACAATTTATATTTTATTCATTGTTGAGAGGTAGTACAGACTCCTATTCCTATTAACATATGCTCTCTTAGGTCGGCATTTTGAATAGCCATGGGTAGCCACTACTTATATAGTCAGCTATAACAATCAGAATGGAGAAGAGACACGTACAAAGGGTGATCATAAATCTAAGTTTTTGATCTCCATGTAGTAATCTAATTATTACTCTGGATGATTAAATATTTTCTCTTTGCTTTTTGGCATTTCAGTATGTCCAAAAGCAATTTAAGAAAAGAGTGAACTCTGATGACCACTAGATTGATTTGCATGGTCATATCCTAACGACAAATATAAATATGGATTTGAGGCTGCAGACTCATTTCAACTAAAACCTTGAAACTCAGTGGGCTTTTCCCTTTTTAGAACTGCTGTCATTACTTATTTGAAATATCAAAAATTTATCTAGCATAAACAAGAGTTACAATTTGTCCCGGTGGATTTGTCCCAGCCAAATCATCTTTTAAAAAAAAATGAACTTATGAAAAAGAGTTGCAATTTAAGGAAAAATAGCAGTTGTTTTTTTTTCATTACCAACAATCAGGCAGCAAAAATTAATTTTAAAGCATTAATGTCACAAGTCTAATGACTAGTTTTCGTACTGAACATGGCATTGTTCCTAATTTAATTTTTTTTTATTAGTAAGAAGACAATTATATTAATTCGAACGAAATAGGCATTGTTACTAATTTAATGGAATGCATTTACCTAACATTCTTGTTATCTTATTCTTGCAGTGATCTGTCTTATAATAATTTAGTTGGAAGCCTTCCTTCTTGGGTCAGCCAAGAAAATTTACAACTGTATGTTTACTATTCTTGACATCAGTATGTATTTTTGGGCTTGAATGCCATTTTCCTCATGATGAAGCTGACATTGGGATCTTATGGATTGTACTAATGCAGTAATTTAGTTGCCAACAACTTCACGATTGAAAGTTCAAACAGCAGGTAGTATATCTGTTCAATATTTTCTAGTTTTATGGATTATCCTTTTTTTAGTTGAGGAGTGTAGATCATCAATAGTTCACCCTTTGTGATATTATTTTTCTTCACTAGTATTAAATTATAGATGGGAACCTATTTCGCTGCTACCTAGCAAGTGAATCACATATCACGTCCACTAATGGGGATGATTTTTTTTTTTTTTTTTTTTTTTTTTAGTGGGAGCAGACCATGGGTAAGTTAAAGAAAATGGTCAATTGAGTGGAGGCCAAAAAGCTGGCCTATTAAGTATATTTAAGATAGCAAATCTGTCGATCACTTAATCTCTGATCATCTCTTGCTATCACTTTTATATTTCAGAGCAACCCATGCTTAAGATTGTTATGATTGTTTTCTGTTGTTTCTTCCTCTTTGCCAGTGTTATATATATATATATATATATATATATATTTTTTTTATAAGTAAGAAGTTTTATTAATCCACGTAAAAAGGCAATGCCCAAGTATACAGGAAGTATACAAGAAAAAGCCTAGTTACAAACTACACACTACGGAAAGTAGCATAAAAGTCATTAAAATTCCCTCCATTCAATACAATAGAAGAAGCCCAAAGCAACAAAGTGTGATAGAAAAAGGCCCTAAAACTATCCGGAGTGCGTTCCCTATTTTCAAAACATCGACCATTTCTTTCAATCCGTATGCACCACATTAAACGTAGAGGCACCATCTTCCGAACAGCTGCAATGTGGCGGTGGCCCCTAATCCCTCTCCAACATGACAATAATTCCTAGACCCTCTTGGGCATAACCCTTGCAATACCAAGCCTAGTGAAGATGTCGTCCCATAAAGCCTTGACTACTTTGCAGCGGAGAAGTAGATGGTCTGCTGATTCGCTGTTGTGTTTGCACATAAAGCACCAATTGGTTAAGTAGAGGTCTCACTTTCTTAGTTTATCAATAGTCAATATCTTTCCATGGGATGCCAACCAGCCGAAAAGGACAACTTTAAAGGGTGCATTGCTCCTCCAAATGCTCTTCCAAGGAAAGGCATTGGTGGGATGAACGGTCAAAAACTTGTAATAAGAGCGGACTGAAAATTTCTTGTTCCTGGTGTGTGTCCATATTAGTCCGTCTTCCCTACCTGCTTGTACTTTCAACGCATATAAAACATTTTAGAAATCAACAATGTTGTTCACCTCCCAGTCCTGTACAGCTCTAGAAAAACTCACGGACCAATGAAGAGAATTAGCGGAAATGCTCATATTATTAGCCACAGAAGCATCCTTGTCTAACGCAATCCTCTTTGCCAGTGTTATATTCATGTGTTATAGTGTTACATTATTTATATTTCAATGCAAATAAATGAGGAATACTCAAACATTTGCACATATATCTACATATTGTTAAAAACTTAGATCTGTTGAGGAGACTCGGTCATCGGCACCAACACCTCTGTAGTCATCAGTTACCAAAATATGTAATTTAAAGAATTCATTTTAGAATTAGAATGCCGATCCTAGCTGTGCGTAATCTGTGCTCTCTTGATAGAGGACATTGAGTACAAATCTAGAGTAATTAGCATATGTGATACCTAGGAGAGCAAATGGGACTATCAAAAGCAGTTGAGTACATCGAAAAGGGACATTTTGACTAGCATAAACTGAAAGAAGGTTAAAAAAGAAAGAAAGAAAGAGACAAGTTATGTACAAAATTACTTCTGGTTTGGCTTGTTAGGATAGGAATATTGGTTTCTTAAAGGACTAGTGGGGAGGATGGGTGTTTTGAAGAAGTTACTAGTTGATGTGAAGGTGTTTGACTTTGTGTCAGAGGGTGTTGATGCTATTCGCATCATGCAAAGGAGCCGAAAGGTGGTGCAGGAGATTTTTGCTGGCACAGCCATGGTGGCTTGGCTAGCAATCACGGTGGATGCGTGCACTTTGTTGGTGGGAGGTAAAGAATTCTTCAAGAAATTCCATGAACGGAGTAGATCATATTTAGCTCAATGATGCATCAATTTTGACGGGCCTTATATGGTGATGGTGGAATAGGGTGGTGGAGGTATCTGCTTCATTGCCATCCTGGAAAGATTGGAAGAAAATCATGAACACTAGTTCAATTGAGCACAATGGTAGAACCAAAGCAATAGGGGCTGCACAAAAAGATTTCTAAGTTCTTCCAAAGACCACTCCCTGTCTTCAAAGCACCTATCATTTCTTTCCATCCAGATACACACTACATAATTCACAATGAATCATCCTCCAAACCACAGCAACCTGAGAACAACCATGAAGACCATTCTAGCAAGCTAAAGAGATCCACCACCCTCAAAGGCCCCAAGCAATTCTGGATCTACTGAAAATCTCATCCCATAACGCCCTTGCCACCTCACAATGCAATAGCAGATGATCCTCAGATTCACCATTCTTCTTACACATGTAGCACCAATCCATGACAATAAGATCATGCTTCCTCAAATTGTCAATAGTCAATATTTTCAGAAGAGAGACGGTCCAAATGAAGAAAACAACTTTGGAAGGCACCCTACACTTCCAAAGAAAAGAAATAAGACGCTGAGATGACAAGACCTTGTAGAAAGATCAAACAGAAAACTTTTTGCTCCCATCGGACCTCCAAAGCATTCTATCCCATTCATTACTACCAAAACTTGTGGTATATAAGACCTTCAGAGTTTATTGGATGAAGAAATTTGGTTCCGCCATGTTTATACGAGGTGGAAATGGGGAAGCTACGGTCGTACAAGGAAGTTTGGAGGTGTTGAGATGCTTTGTGATGTCCAGCTTCCGTAATAGGGGCGTGCAACAGGAGGACTTTTGTGGAGGAAGAAGTGACCATTGGGACTAGTAAGATGCATCTCTTGTGATCCACTTCGTGTTGCAGTTGTGTGGTCTCTAGAATCCCTTGTCATAAAAAAATCATCTCCTAGTAAAAACACGTGGACGTTTTTAACGTTGACTAGTCTATGAAAAGGGTAAAAATAAGGCCACAAGCATGATTGACCCAATTACTCTTAATGGGCATGATAAATTCTTGGGCCAAGCTATCGTTAACAAACCCAAACCCATTGATAAGGGAAAGGTAAAAATAAGATTGGGGCAGGCTTTAGATAGATAACCCACCAGGTATGATGGGTTAAGGGGAGTGTTAGGCGATTGGTATTTGAAGTCGGTTCTTCTTCCTATGGTTTTCAGGCAATCACGTCAGTGAGTGTTTCAGCTTTAGATTTGTGTAGCACATGGTTACCTCTACGCCGTCGCGGGTATCCAACAGTGGTGCAGGAAATACAAAGGGATTGAAGAGGGTCTATGCGTTGGGCTCTTCTTCAGGTCCTAACCATAAAAACTCACTGGTAATCGCTATGTTCTTGCTCTAAACCACACAGAGCAGTATGCTGGCCAGTATTGGTGCTCTGAATCACTGGTCGTCATTAGTATCATCATCAATAGAGGTGTCTTTGGCAGGAGTTTCCTCCTTTTATCTTAGGACCATTGTACAAGGTTCGTTGATGAAGATGAGGTGATTAAACATGACTTTGTACAACTTGTGGGAGGTGATGGGATGGCAAATGAAATTGAAGATGGGGTTTTGGTTCTCTCCATTGTGCAGTAGAGTCTGGAGGAAGGGTCACAGTGCATTAAGGGAGGGCTATTTGAGCTGTTGGAGCTGCCAATGGTGTCTTGTGATGAAGTATTCATTGGGCATGATACACTAGTTGGATCCTACTTTGGAGGAGCCTGTACCTATAATTTCTCTGCAATCGGGCAATGATATTGTAGTCTCGTCTTTGGATTGAGTAAATAAGAAAGTTAAAGGAGATGCAAGAAAGTGCACTGTGTAGGGATTTCTTGTGTTGGATTTGGGAATCAATTCATGGCATGACTCTCGGCCATTAAGGCAGGACATCTCCATATAACAAAAGGCAAGTTCAGAAAGAAACAGTGAGCTAAAGCCACTGACCAGATCTCTCACTTATGATGTGAAGGAAGGGAATTCAAGTCGAGGCAAATCGAAAGGGAGGGCAACATCAACTGTATTATGAAGCCTTAGATTCTATCCTCAAATGTCCAGGGCCTGAACGAGGCCCATATATTCCTCCGGATTAGAAAACTACTTTGCCTTTGAAAGGTTGATATTGTATGCTTGTAGAAAACGAAAATGGAAGTTATTTCCAGAAATATGGTTTGGATTTTTGGGGTTGTCCATAAATAGATTGGTCATATATTACCTCCAATGGGGCTTCGGATGGAGTTTTAGTGATGTGGGACAAAAGATGGTAGAGAAAGTCGAGGAGTGCATTGGGGAATATATGATGGCTTGCACCTTTAAAATTGTGGGAGATGTTTTCATGTGGGCTTTTGCCAATATTTAGTAGACATTTTGTGGCGCCCCCAGGCCTCGCTTGAGATTGGACGGTGACTGAAACACCGGGACATGCAACACAAGGCTACATACTCCTCGTACATGACAGATAAGATGCAATGCACTTATGTATACTAGCAGTATTCAATAAATCGCAGTAGAATAAGTCATTTAAAAGTTGTACCAGAATAAACTAATATCCCAACTTCTTCATTCATAGCTTTACATCACACTTCTTAGCAATGGAGTATCAAGCTCCTTGTTTACACTTTAACATAATAAGTATTGTCTAAAAAGGCCTTAACAAAGAAATCATTAAAGCATTTTTCTAATTTCAGCTATCTCCAAGTAGGTCATGACTAGATATGTTCTTTCTCCGAGTTGAGCACCTCCTTGGCCTTGATCATCATCATGACTCACTACTCCTGGTCCTGTCACAACTTCTAACATTCTAGGTGGGGAATGGTTTTGGAAACTACCACAATGAGATTTCTCGGAAAACACGCAACATACAATAGTTAACACAAATATACAAGAGGTATATCATGAAATATGTGCATGGACATGTACTTGACATATGACTTGACCAGAACTTGACTTATGCACTTGACCATTTTCAAAAGACTTGTAACAGAGACTTTAACATTTTCAGAAAACTTCTTTGACTTTCTTTTTCATGTTGATCTTAATTAGAACTTGTCATATCAGAACATGTCACAAGATTTTCATTGAGTGATCCCTTATCATATCACGAGATTTTCATCAAGTGATCCTTAACATATCACGAGATTTTCATCAAGTGATCCATAATATATGAGCTCTTATTCTTGTTCAGAGGGTGGACACAACACGGTTCACCTTTGCACCACGTGTTCCTGCTAGTTACCGCACCATCGACGGTCCATACACCGTGATGAATACGTCATAAACAAATATTTCATAATAACTCGGCCTTACTTCGTCGGGTTACATGCCTTATGCACTCACTAGCGTTTGGCGCTTCCTCGCACCGGCATTCTTTAAAAAGAATCCATTCGAGACTCGTCGACAGTTCTTTGTCGACGCAGGGGTTACCACTCCATTCTTAAGCACTCCAGAGTAGACAAAGAAGTTCCACTAGGACAATCTCCCGTCCTAGCAATTGGGGTCGTGATAAAACTTTTAAACTCTTTTATTTGAAAACACTTTTTGGAAACACTTTTCCCCAAATGCATGTGACGTGAGACTTAAGACATACATACTTACACTTGACATATGACATATGAAATGCTGAGCATGAAATAACAAAGCATAACATCTTCAATTCATGGCATGATAACATAGATCACATGAATCATCAAAACACATACTTGGAACTATGAAAATGTGCTTTGGCCGAAACATGCGAGTACAAAAACATGAACAATCATCACTTAAACATGCTTCAAACTTCAAACATATTGCTTAGAAATCAAAGCATAATGAAACAAGACATAAAATCATGGTATTTGGCCAAAATCCAAAACTTCCAAGGCATGGCATAGCCGACTCATCAAACATCACAAATTAACAACAAAGTTTTCCTTAGAACTAAAACATGCTAAGGACATTCTTGCCATTTTCATCTTAAAACCGAATCATACCATTCATGTAATATTCATTTTCAAGGATCATATAAGCATATTCAACAAGCAACAAGAAATAGCAAACAAAGCAAACATAACTATGAAAGGATTTACACAAATATATACAAGTATTAACCAGGAGTAAATTGAGTGTATACTTACAAACCTTTCCTTGCTTACAAAGAGTATATTGAAAATCTTGAAGAGGAAGCTCGGTTTGCACTGTTCTAACCAACAACTCGGTTTTCACCATTGTAGTATGTTAGGCTCTTGATTCGAATGTGGTGTAGCTAGAGCTTTGGATGTGTAAATGAATGGAGAGGAAAATAAGAGAATAGGGTGAGAATTTCATGTAAAGCCTCAAATCAGAAGATGAAGGGGTGTTTTTATACTAAAAATAGCCCAAACTCTCTTTCTTCTTGCTTCAGCTTTATTGGACCTTAGATTTTTTGGCTATTGCATGTTGTACAAGTGGCATATGGAGGGTCTGCATGTTGGACAAGTGGCGTAGTTGATGCATGTGGGACAAGTGGTGCCTTTTTTTATGCATGTAGGACAAGTGGTGTCTTTTCTGATGCATGTAGGACAAATGACGCATTTTCTGATGCATGTAGGACAAATGGTGTCCTTTCTGATGCATTTAAGACTAATGGTGCCTTTTCTGATGCATGTAGGACAAGTGGCGCCGTTTCTGATGCATGTGGGACAAGTGGCGTGGCTCCTTGGAAATTCGAATTATCCCTCATCCTTGCTTTTCCTAGGAAAACTAAGAATATCCTTGCATGGACACCATCTGTCAAAGCCCTTCCTTTGTCTCTCCTTGGGAAATCCAAAAGATCCTCTACATGAGTGACATTGTCATTTGATAAATCCTAACCCTAGGCTTAAACCTTGTTGACTTGTGCATGCTTACCAAGTGGCAAAAGGCATGTAGGATGTGGGTGCGTGTTCCCCATGTGTCATTCTCTTTCCCCATGCACCTCTTCCTTTTCCCATGTGTCTTTACCTTTCTCCATGCATGTCACTTACTCTTCCCTAAGCAAGAAGCTTCTTCTTCCTATGCATGTTCCCTAGGTGACTCTCCTACTTCCTTATGCTTCTTAGCAACTCAAAACATGACATGTGGCAATGTGGTGGCCAAAATCCTAGGGGTACAAGGGTAATGTTCGTGCATTGTCTCTTCCACTCCCTTCTAGAACCTTTTCCTCTATTTATGCATGAATGACAAATAGCAAAACGTCAAAAAACGATTTGGGTGGGCGTGTGGCTTAGGGATCCGAAAGTCTCTTAGTGTTCCAATGTAAATCCTTTAGAAAATCTCACATTTGTCTTCCCTATGCAAAATCTTCTTGGAACTCTTCACTAAGAACAAGTGGCGTGAGGTGGAGGTGCTTGGGTAGCCTATTGGGGTTACTGACACCATGTCGCCTCATTTTCTCATCCATTTTAACATCCAAGTTCACTGTATCTAGATGTGAGGTGTGCATGTGAGACATGTGGCATGTGCGTAGGTGCATGGGCGTGTGCCCTAGGTGTGTGCCAAGCCCTACATCCTCCTCCATCTCTTTAGCTTCTTCTAGAAACCTTCAAGCATGTTTGCCAAGTGGCACCAATCTGTTAACCTAGGTGCTTCTTCCCTAGATTCCACTTTCTATGCAATCTATCTTGGAACTTCAAACTCACGCCAAGTGGCATGGTGTAGGCATATGGGTGGGTTGGCCGAAGAGCTCAAATCTTCCCAAGAAGATCTTCCTTCTACCAATGTCTTAGATATTGTGTGATTCTCATTGTGGGTGGCAAAATGCACAAATCCCCTTTGCCCTTGCCGTCCACCTCAAGTGTGCCCTTCACAAGATTCTTCTAGAATCCTCATAGGCGTGTAGATCCTTCTCTTCCCAAGCAAGATTTTGCCCTTTCCCAAAACAAAACTCTTTACCTTTCATTTGCATGCATGACACTTGGCCAACTCTTCTAGAAACCGAAACCTCCCTTGCTTATTCAACTTTTTCTTCTAGAAAACCAATGCATGCTTGACAAGTGTCATCCTTGCATTTTCTCAAAGTTCCAAATGAGAAGTGTTTTTCCTAAAATGACCAAAAACTCCTTCTTGAAGCCAAATGGTGCCATCTCTTTGCCTAGAGGATAAACTTGAGCCTTTCAAAGCCAAAGTCCATAATGGGCCGAGTTTCCTATTGGCCTTTTCTTCTATTTTTCTCTTGTGGGCTTTTTAACTTAGAACTCCAAGATCCAATCCAACAAAAATAGAAAATGGCCTAAAGAATTCTTCCAACACTTAGCCAATAACCCAAATAAATAAATAAATAGATAAATAATACTCACAAGAATTACGAATGGAATCTTAGCGAAAATCTGGGGTGTCACACATTTGGGTAGTAGTAGATGTTTTCTTTGGGAAGAGATTGCCGGTTTGTGCAGTTGGTGGGAAGTGCCTTGGTGTATTGGAGGTAACTTCTATGTTATCCGGTTCCTACACAAGAGATCAGGAGATGATTGTCTTGGTGGATGTTTGGATGTAAAGAGGTTGAGAAGTTTTTTGTGAATGGTGAAGAAATGGAAATGAGATGAAGTTGTATAGCTTTTATGTTTTTTAATTGAAGATTTGAAAAGGTTTTTAAGTGAAATTTTTTTGAGAATTTTCTATGTTTGGGAAAGAATTTGAGAAAAAACTTGAACTATAGATGAAAAAGTTCTTACTATAGATGGAAAACTCCTCTTGCCAAACATGGCCTTAGCCCTATAGTGGTGGAGTTCTCTAATTTTATAGGTCAATGGGACCTTATGGATATCCCCCTTGTGGATGGATCTTACACGTGGTCTAACAATCAGGCTTGGTCTAAATTGGATAGATTCGACCTTGTTTGGCAACCAAGTTGTTTTCAGAATATTTCAACATTTTTCATAACTTCAACACAAAAGACTTTTATATTTCAAAATTTCAACCTTTCTTCTAATCATTATTCAAACACAAAAATCAATACAACTTTTACAAACTCCATATCAAAAAATAACCTTAAAAAATTATATTCAAACAACTTTTTAACTTTATCTATCCACTTTCAAAAACTCCAATACAATACTTATTTTAAAAAATATTCAAACTTTATTCAAAATCTTTTCTCTCCTTTCCCAAAACCTAATCTCAAACAAATTCCCAAAATTCTCAAATACTTCCAAACTCTTTTGGTAACCAAACATGTTTTCTTGGGACTGGCATTATGGCTTAAGGACCTGCTGGGGGAGAGAGGAACAACACCATTGAGATGCTCAACATCAATGGGTTGGTTTCTCTGGACCAGTTCTAGATTAAAAACCATATTGCCTAGTTCTACAAACATTTACTCGTTGAATAGGTTGCTTGGAGGCCAAACCTCAATGGGTTATTATTGAGCCACCCAGAGCTACATGGTTGGAGAGGCCACCTGAAGAAAATGAGATTCATGATATGGTAAAACATATGGCAAGAGACAAAGCATAGTCCTGGATGAATTCACCATGGCTCTTTTCCAATCCTATTGGGACGTGTTGAAGGATAATGTTATGAAGGTATTTCAGGAATTTCACTCAGTTGGAAAGTTTGAGAAAAGTTTCAATGCCATCTTTATTGCTCTCATTCCCAATATGGCTTTCGAAATCAAGGATTATTGGCTTATTAGCCTAGTTAATGGGGTGTAAAAGATCATTCCCAAAGTCCTTGCTAATCGCATGAGTGAGCTCTTGGGGAAGACTGTATCAAAATAGCATAATGGATTTGTAAGAAGCAGACAAATCTTGGATTTGGTACTCATTGTTAATGAATGCAATATAATCTAGTGAACTAGCTATATCATACAACTTGGTTATGGAGAAGGCCTATGATCAAGTTAACTAGGAGTTCTTACATTACTTGCTTTTGAGATGCAGATTTGGAGTGTGATGTTGTTCTTGGATTATGTATGGTGTCTACATGGTTTGGTTCTCTTTTATGGTTAAATGGAACTCTAGTTAGCTTTTTCAACAGTTCATGCGGGCCGAATGTGGGTGAGCCTTTTTCTACTCTTTTGTTTGGTTTTGTTATGGAAGCTTTTAGCAGGATGCTGCCAGATGTGGTTGGGGGTGGCTTTATTTGCAGTTTCTCGTTTGAGGATATCAATCAAGGAACTCTCAGCATCTCCCATTTATTGTTTGCAAACCTGATTCTCTATGATGTGGATCGTAATCAAACTTGGTCCTTAAGGGTTTGAGCTGTCTCTGGCTTAAAAGTGAATCCATTGAAGTTTAAATTCGTCCTGCTTCAAAACGTATACAATGTAGGACGCCTGGCTAGGACTTTGGGTTGCAAGATGTCATCCTTGCCAATGAAGTACCTTGGCCTTCCCTTGGGAGCCAACTTCAAGGCCAAGTCTATATGGATTGATGTGATTCAGAAAATTGAGCTCAAGTTGACAAGTTGGAAGAGGTTGTATTTGTCAAAAGGAGGTAGGAACACCTTAATCAAGAGCACTCATTCTAGTTTGCCTACTTACTCTCTATCCTTGTTCCCACTGTTGGCTAGTATAGTGAATCATATTGTGAAGTTACTAGATGATTAGATGATTAGTGCAAACTAGGAGAAGAATTTAAGGTGTGCTCTCGAGGTGGTTTGGGGATCCAAAATTTGAAGGTGTTCAATCAAGCTCTTCTTAGGAAATGGTTGCGGCAGTATATCCATGAGAGGGAGCCATTTGTGGAAAATGGTGATTGATGCTAAATATGACAGTGCTTGGCACTATGCTTGTTGGAGGCTCAAGGAGCCTATAGGGTGGGGTTGTGGGAGACCATTGGAAAGGGTGAGGATAGCTCCTGGGTCAGACTTTGGCATGGTATTTGGTGTAGTGATAGGGCCCTCAAGGACACCTTTTCTACTGTTTATAGGCTGGCATGAGACCAAGAGGCATCGGTGGCTGGGGTATTGGAGATCTTGGGTGATTCTATTTAGTGGATTGTTAATTTCCTCAGGGGAAGCACATGGTTAGGAGGTAGGTAGCATCTTTGATTTCTTCCTTGTCAGACGTTTCCCATTGTATACGTTTTGTGTACTTGGGCAGTCTTTCAATATTACTAAAAATCTTACCTGGAAAAAAAAAAATTAAGTATGCCCGAATCGTGTACAATTCTCTTCATGAAGTTTTCTGTACTGTTGAGTATCAATTCTGTAATTCATATGTCTTACAATTACCATGACTTCTAACTCATCTAGAAAACCCTCTTTTATCGCCCCCCCGCGGGGGGGGGGGGGGGGGGGGGGGCGTGTATAATCATGGGTTAGTACTTGAAAACTTAATTTGAATGAGAATATATGCATCAATCATATATAGCTGCTTGAAAAACTGATGTTTCATGTTCTGCTTTTAGTGCTTTGCCTTCAGGTCTGAACTGTCTCCAACGAAGCTTTCCTTGCAATCGAGGCCTTGGAAGATGTAAGTACAATAAAAAAACTTGCCTTTGATTACAAAATTTGAATCCTGTAGTGAGTATTGAGGGAAGACAAGGAGAAGCTTCTACCCTAGGAATCGTGTTTCTAAGCAGGATACAATAAGCTTCAAACGATTACCAAACGTTGGTATGGATAGAGTAAAACCAGGAAGCATTTATAATCTTTAATAGTCACGGAATGCACAACATGGTTATGAACATATCAGGAGTTGTATTACGGAACCTCATAAATTAATTACCCTTCTCAAAGTTTTATTTTTCCTCTAGGAATTAGCTTTTTCTGAGCTTAATTAACCATTAATAAGGGTTTCTTCAATATGGATTTCAGACTCTGACTTTGGAATCAAGTGTGGGGGTCCTCAGATTACATCTTCTAGTGGGATCACCTATGAGGGGGATAATGCAACACTTGGTCCAGCAACATATTATGTGACTGACTCAAATAGGTGGGCAGTTAGCAATGTTGGATATTTTACTGGGACCAATAATCCTCAGTATACAAGGAGTTCGTCATCTCAATTCACAGGCACATTAGACTCAGAGCTGTTCCAGACAACTCGAGTCTCTGCTTCATCATTAAGATACTATGGCTTGGGGCTGCAGAATGGGAACTATACTGTGAGTCTCCAGTTTGCTGAAATAGAAATTCAAAACCCTCCAACATGGAGAAGTCTCGGAAAGCGTGTCTTTGATATTTATATCCAGGTCTGTATCACATTTTTATTAGTTTTTTAATTTATGTCTTCTTTTGTGAAGATAATATAATATCCATAACGTATTTAATCTTCAAAGTAGGAGCTTTTCTCCTATTATGTCACATCATCCATTGCTGCATTAAATGATCATGAATTTTTTCATTTAAGTTTGGAATAATTTGAAAGGCCATGTCAATAAATATTAGACAAGTTGGAAATTTAAAAGTTTGGAAAACTTCGTATTCTTTCTTTTATAATGCTTCATCTTCTTTTCAATTAAGAATGCCACAATCAGACAACACTATAATCAACTTATAAACAAAATTAGAAAATTTGATGCATGGTGCACGGCTAATTATTGAAGGAAAAGAAATGCAATGAGAAGAGAGGTGGGAATCCCCAACAACCTTCCCAACTCAACTATAAATTGCTAACTAGGATTAGAGAAAATTTTGAAATGGACCTTAGGATCCAATTCAATTGCCTCTAGGGCCCAAGCCCAAGGGGAGCCACCTAGGATGGTTGTTTTTACAGTAGTCCCAGAAATAAGCCGCATGGAAAAGTGACTGCAGCATGTGTGTGTGTGTGTTATTCTCCAACAAAGGATGAAACACCATAGTTGACTGCTTGAGGCCATTGAAGTGGAGCTCCATGCCGTCCAGTGGCATCGGTGTTTAGCATTGGATGTCCAGTAGATATTGGGGGATGTACAGATAAGCAGATCTACCATGGGTGAGGGCAATGCGTGATTTAAACATTCCAGGGGAGAGGCAGGTTGAACTTGGTGGAGGTAGACTAGAGGCCATGGAAGGTGGTGGTGGGGTGTGTGGGTTGCGGTGACATTTGTATAATGATTGATAGCCAAAAGCAAAGAAAAGAAAAAAAAAAAAAAAAAAAAAAGAGAGAGTTGGGGAATGGGAGGCAGAGATCAAGGGGAAGGTGGGAGGAAGGTTCCACACCAGGTGATTTTGGGGGGTTGGGGGGGGGGGGGGGGGGGGGGGGGGGGGGAGACAGGAGGGGGGAAGACTTGGGGCTCTTGTGAGAGAGATGTACATATGGCATGTATAGTCTGTAACATTAGAATGTTTGCTTTCAAATTGTTGTTCTCAATAGTCAATACTTGCAAAGTCTTTTTTCTACCTTGGTATATAATTTTTTTTTATCGGTAAACAAAATTTTATTGATCAAAAAGGAGGCAACGCCTGTGCATGCTAGTTTAGAGATACAAGGAATTCATGAAAAGACATGCCATGGAAATTAATTACAATCGACCGATGAAGCAAGGTATTGAAAAACAAATTTCTAAGCTCTTCCATCGATCGCTCTTGATCTTCAAAGCTTCTTGCATTCCTCTCCCTCCAAATGCACCACCATAGACATATAGGTATCATTTTCCATACGGATGCAATTTGAGGTTGCCCCGAATACCTCTCCACGAGGCAAGAAAGTCACATACCCTTTCCGACATCACCCAAACTAAACCCAATCGAGCAAAAACTTCATTCCACAAGATCCTAGCAATCTCACAATGTAGTAAGAGATGGTCAGTGGACTCGCCCCTCTTCTTGTACATATAACACCAGTTCATAACTATGATTCCACGTTTCCTCAGGTTGTCTATAGTAAGAATCTTCCCCAAAGAAGCTGTCCAAACAAAAAAAGCTGCCTTTAGAGGTGCCTTTGTCCTCCATATGCTCTTCCATGGGAAGGAACGGGCTGAGGTGTGCATGGTCAAAGAATGGTAGAAAGAACGTGCTGTGAAAACTCCCTTCTTAGAAGGGCGCCAATAAATCTTGTCTTCGCCTTCCCCCAACACACGAGTGGAGTACACCTGGTCAAAAAACACCGAAAATTCATCCATTTCCCAGTCTTGTGCATCTCTAAGGAAAGTGATGTTCCATTGTGGAAGACCATTGGAGATGAGAACTAAATCCGCTATTGATACCTCTTTTCTTCTTGCTAAGCCATAAACTTGAGGAAAAACTTCCTTGAGTGCCTGATCACCACACCATAAATCATGCCAAAATTTTACCTTCACTCCATTTCCAACTTTGAAACAAGTATGTGCTGCATAGGTATCCCAACCTCTTCGAATATGTTTCCATAGCCCAACTCCATGAGGCCCACTCACCTCATTGGAACACCAACCTCCCCATGATTCTCCATGCCTCAAAGCAATGACGGTTCGCCACATGGCCTCCCGTTCATTGTGAAATCTCCATAACCACTTGCCTAGCAAAGCGTTATTGAAAGATTTCAAATTCTGAATACCCAAGCCTCCTTCTTTGATGGGAGAACAAATTGTGGCCCATTTCACCAAGTGGAATTTAAACTCATCCTTTATTGCTCCCCAAAGGAAAGCACGTTGAAGTTTCTCCATACGATGAGCCACTTTGGCAGGGAGCGGGAATAATGAGAGAAAGTACGTTGGTAAGTTGGAGAGAGTGCTCTTGATGAGAGTCACCCGACCCCTTTTGGATAGGTACATCCGCTTCCAACCGGCTAATTTCCTTTCCAATTTTTCTAGCACATCATCCCATATGGATTTTGACTTAAAAGCCGCACCCAACGGAAGACCAAGATATTTCATGGGCAGCTGAGATATCTTGCA
Organism: Juglans microcarpa x Juglans regia; assembly: GCF_004785595.1. Lineage (NCBI taxonomy): Eukaryota > Viridiplantae > Streptophyta > Magnoliopsida > Fagales > Juglandaceae > Juglans > Juglans microcarpa x Juglans regia. The sequence goes on from NC_054604.1 coordinate 12,543,653, forward strand.
ATCCAAGATGGACGCCAAACTCTCCACATTGGGTACAAGCCCCACTGGCACTACCTCAGATTTGGCCAAATTCACCTTCAACCCTGACACGGCCTCGAAGCATAATAAAAAAGTCCTCAACGCTCGGATTTGCTCTTGTTTGGCATCACAAAAGATTAGAGTATCATCAGCAAACAAGAGATGTGAGATGTTTATCGAACCTGAGGTTGCCCTCACCAACTGAGAATCCTGATAAGAAACCACCCGCCACTGCCCCTGCAATCATCTTACTAAAAGCTTCCATCACAAAAACAAAGAGGAGTGGAGAATGGGGATCCCCCTGTCGCAATCCTCAGGAACTTTTGAAAAAGCCTTTTGATGTCCCATTCACCAATACAGAAAAATAGGTCGTAGAAATACAATATTGGATCCAAGTACGCCATTTAATGCCAAAGCCACATCTCTCAAGTGTATAAAGTAAGAATCTCCAATTGACGTGATCATAAGCTTTCTCCATATCCAAGTTGCAAAGAAGTCACGGCTCTCCCGACTTAATACGACTATCTAGGCATTCATTGGCAATAAGTACTGAGTCTAGAATTTGTCTACCTTTAACAAAGGCATTTTGAGGCTTTGAGATCAAACTTTCCATTACTTTGCTCAGCCTGTTTGCCAATACTTTGGATAAGATTTTATATAACCCACCCACCAGGCTAATTGGATGGAAATCTTTCACCTCTACTACACTGGCCTTTTTAGGGATGAGTGCTAAAAAGGTTGCATTGAGGCTTTTCTCGAACTGCCCACTTCCATGAAATTCACGGAAAAACCCCATGATATCTTCTTTGAGTACATCCCAACAAGATTGAAAAAAGGCCATGGTAAAACCATCAGGACCTGGGGCTTTGTCACCCGCCATACCTTTAACTACCAATCTAACCTCTACCTCCTCAAACGGCCTTTCAAGTTGTTCCAACGCTTGCGGATCAAGAACATCAAAAGCCAGTCCATCAAGTCTTGGCCTCCACGAAAATTGTTCCGAAAACAACTTATCATAGTAATTGACAATGTAATCTGAGATCTCGGTTTGGTTGGATGAGGCCGCTCCGTCTATCATCAGAGTTTCTATGGCATTGTTCCGCCTATGTGAATTGGCCACCTGGTGGAAAAACTTGGTGCATCTATCCCCTTCCTTCAACCATAAAGCACGTGATTTTTGTTGCCAAGATATTTCTTCCAAAAGAGAGATCCGTTCAATGTCCGCAATTACTTGAGTTTTGCACGCCCGTTCGGTTTCAAGTAGTACTCGCTCCTCTTCCACACCCTCCAAGCCCTTAAGCTCCTCCAAGAGAACAATTTTTTGGCTTTCCACATTGCCAAACTCTTGTGCATTCTACTCATTTAAATCCTTTTTCAAAGAATTTAATTTACAGGCCAGAATATAACTAGGATTGCCATGAAACTGATAAGATGACCACCATTGACGTATTCTGTCCAGGAAACCCTCAGACTTCAACCACATGTTCTCAAATTTGAATTATCTTGGACCTCTTCTAATGCCTCCGCAGTTCAAAAGGATGGGAAAGTGGTCCAAACATAGCCTGGGTAATCTCTTCTGAATAAGGTCTGGGTAATGAGCCTCCCAATCTGGTGAGATTATAAATCTGTCTAGCCTAGACCAAGATGGAAGATCTCGGTTGCTAGACCGAGTGAAAGAGCCACCTGCAAGAGGAAGATCCTGTAAATTTTGCTCAGAGATGAAGGTAGAGAAGTCTACCATAGATGGATTGAAACCCGAACCACCCAATCTCTCACTCGGAAAACGAGTGACGTTGAAATCACTACCGATACACCAAGGTAGGTGCCATACGCTGCCAATACCAGCCAACTCATCCCATAATAAACTTCTGGACCGATCAAGATTAGGCCCGTAAACTCCAGCGAACGCCCATTGAAACCCATCCATGACATTCTTGAACGAGCATGCCGCCACGTAATCTCCCAGAAAATCCTCCATTTTCTCCACCACCCTCCTGTCCCACATTACTGATATACCCCCAGATGCTCCAATGGACGGTAAATAATGCCATCCCACTTGACTACAACCCCACAAACTTCTAATGATACGCAGAGAAATAACCGCAAGTTTCGTTTCTTGTAAACATACAATGTCCACCTACCATTTACGAAGCTGATTTCTAACTATAAGACGTTTGTCTTTCTCATTCAGCCCCCTTACGTTCCAAGAAATAATCTTTGGTTTCATCAAACCACATCTTTTGCCCTTCCCCTCACTCTTCCCCGGTTAGAGCTCTTTCCATTTACTCCATCATTTACTGTCCAGTCAAGTCTATGGAGTTTTGTTGCTCGCTTCTTGGCTGATGCAAGCTCCCTAGGTGATCCCAAACTGTTCTTCCCAGTTTCCATAGCTGCTAAGAGGGCAATGAGCTGGTCCTCAAAACCATCACATAAAATCCCCATGCTGAATTGCATCTCCTTTGCCTTGTTCAGGACCCAACTTGAAGCCTGAGAATTACTGTTCTTAAACGGATGCAGGGATATCAGAGGGAGAGGGTCTTCCCAGCAACACTCATCTTCACACGCCAAGGAAGCTGTGTCTGCTGTCCCTGCACTACCAAAATCCATGTCCAATCTCAAAAGGCCAGTCATTTTAGCCGTCGGCGTAATCTGTGGCTCTTCGGCGTCATTTTCTGCTTTGAGAACCGTAACAGGTTCCCTAGTGCTTGACGGCAGCGCCACTGTCACTCCCCTCTCGTCCGAGAGACCAGCCACCAAGTTCGCCTGCCCCCGTCGACCAAGTCTGTGGTGGTCCCCCTTCACCATCGAAAGGAACCAGTGCCAACACGCATCCCGTTGTTTCCGTTACAACCTCACCACCCCTCACCTCAGTACAGTCCATTTCCGACCTAAAGAGAGTGATCATTTTAGCTATTGGCGTGGTCTGTGAATATTCCATAGTTGTTGGACCAGGTTCGACGATATTTTCTGCTTCGAGTACCATAATAGAGACCTTAGAGCTTGATGGCAGCGCTGCCGTCACTCCCCCATCGTCCAGGAGACTAGCCACCAGTTCGCCTGCTCCCGTCGACCAAGTCTGTGGTGGTCCCGTCCGGTGGTCGTCCGTCGCTAGTAGAGACGCGCCGGATGATGACCCTACCTCGTACGTGGATGGGCCTGAGAGCTTGGCCCTCCATCTCCATGTCTGCTTCTCGGGCCCACCTTCTCCAGGCCTGCCTTTTCTAGGCCTACTTCTTGGGCCTGTATGCTGGCCAGCCCACTCCTTATCTGGTCTACCAACTCTTCCTGTTACCTTCTACAGGCCCAACATCTGCACTTGTATTCTCACAGCCTTAGGGGCTCCACTTACTATTCCAGACCCCGGGTCCATACCCAAGTCCAACTCAATGCTATCAATTAATCTTGTGAGCCTCTCCCTCTCAGCTATCAATTCCTCCTTTATTTTAAGTAGGGAAACCTTCTCAGCTACTTTCCCCTTGATCAGAGGACCTCCATCCCTTCTTGTGTAAACATCTCTGTCATGCCATTCCATTCTACCCTTCTCCTTCAAAATTCCTTCCTTGCCCTTCAATTCAAAATCTGGACTAGTAGCAGTTCCTCTCATGGCTGGACCAACACCAACTACAGCCTCAGCATAGGTCTTGAAAGAGGTGTTGTTCTGTACAGGAAGGTGATTGGGGACCTCCCTCCCATACTTCTCCCCTACATTTTTCACCCCACCACCACTCATCTCCCTGATCTCCAACGCTAGCCTTCTCCATCCTTGACTTCCAACATCTTCTGGGACAATGATGATGCTTCTTCTGCCACAACCTCTATATTCCACAAAGGCCATGTGTCTATCGAAGGCATTGGAGGATCTCTGAGCAATATAAGCACTGCTTCCATAACTGAAAGTTTTTATGTAACCCTTCTTGGCATCTGCTTGGCCACAGCCTTCAAGAGACTGCACAACCCATCTCGCAGTGGTGAAACTGGTTACCAACTCTTTAGTCACCTTCCTTCCCCTCTCAATGATACGTAGAGCTTTGCTTCCTACATGCACTAACTCAAATAACTTCAATTCTATAAAGACTGCCTTTCTAGCCATCCTTAACTATAAAAACTAATACTCCAAAATCATGTGAATCTCAATCAAAATCCATGGGAACCTTCTTCAATGTCAATACTTAGGAGAAAAATGTATGGAGAGAAAAAAACTCGAAGGGTGAACAAAATCACCAAAGTTGTAGGTATAAGAAATAGTTGTTAGAGATTTATTACGGCAAATTTGATTTTGAAACAACCTGATACAGTGTGAATTTTCTCTGTATAGCTGTTGTTCCTGGTATATAATTATTTTCTTTTGATAAGCATAACTGTGTAGGATGACAACAATCAAACATTATGACATGAGATTATGATGGCCTCAAAAAGTTTTATAGTGAGCATCTCATGAGTTTGTATATTGGAGTTATAAAGAGAAAAGAATGCGTTCGTACAAATTTATTGGCTGTGTAATTCATCATTCCAGAATTTACCTTGAATATCAAAGATGTTGACCACTGTAGGTTCTCTATTTCCCCCTCCACAAAATGTCTCTAACTGTTGAATTATTTTTTTCCCCAAACTTGGGTTATGGGACAGCAATTGCTTCTGTAAGTTTTTCACAATATTTATGCAAAATAATTTCCGAAAACCAAATGTAATTTTTAACTCCCCGAATCCTCTGTAATTAGGGTGAGCATCTTGGACGAAACTGTTGATGTTGGTCCTATTTATTTTTTTCATAAAACAATAACCTCCTTTATTTTATCTTTGTTTGTGCTTTGTCTTAAATTTTTTACTTTGCCTATTCCAGGGGAATCGTTCTTTTAAGGATTTTGACATACGCAAGGAGGCTGGTGGGTCTAACCAACCTGTCCGGAAGGAATTCACGGTTCAGGTATCAGAAAACTACCTCGAAATCCATCTGTTTTGGGCTGGGAAAGGGACTTGCTGCATACCTGCTCAAGGTACTTATGGACCTTCAATTTCTGCCATCAGTGCCACCCCAGGTAATGTAGAATTTTTTATGAATGTCAAAAGATTAGGTCCTGCTTTTCTCCTTGTGCTGGTAGCATGTTATTGACTACCTTGTTTTTGTATAGATTTTGAACCCACTGTTAGTAATGAACCTCCAAGCAGCAAGAAGTATAGGACTGGTCTGATCGTGGGTATTGTTGTTGGTGCTGGAGTTTTAAGCTTTCTCTCTGTTTTTGTGGTTTTCTATTTTGTTAAAAGAAGAAAACAGCTTCCACTCAATGATGATGAAGGTAAGCCAGAAGCCAGAATATGATTTGTGATAGCTGTCAAATTTCATAGAGTCAGTCATGTGTATTAAAAAACTGCAACTTTTGCCTACGTGTGACTATATATTTATGATTGAGATGGTCTCTGCATGCTGGATAGAGTGTCAAGCACAAAACGTGGTGTGTCATGAAACATTTATGTACAAACAACAGTTACATCAAAGCATTTTTGCCAGAACATTTTTTGTGTTTTTTTCTCGGTAACACAAACACACAGATGCACTTACAAATCACCTAGAGGTAGGCCTAAACATAAGTTATATTGTGGCAATGAAGCTTTGGCGTATAGTCAACTTCCCATATATTCTTACTACCATATCTTCCCCCCATCTTCAGTCCAACAACATTCTGGATAAAGCTTATTGCTTGCTGATGCTTAAGAATAGGAGACTCTTGATTTAACATGAAAAAGTTTTGTTGTATTTTTCACTTGCAAACCACTCATGCTAATTAATTATTGGACAATGGCTTCGAAGTCACAGCTTGTTTATGTTGACATTGCAGTGCTCTTAGGAATAGATGCCAGACCTTTCACTTTCAGTTATGCTGAACTAAAGACAGCTACAGAAGATTTTAATCCTGCTAATAAGCTTGGAGAGGGAGGATTTGGACCTGTCTATAAGGTAAGCCCTTCTCTAATCAAGGACACAAAGTGTCTGAGCCTATGTCAGTGTCTTAGAGTTTGCTATCTGATACAAGTCTAGAGCTACTATACATCTATTTGATTTTCCAAGCAGTAACGACAGCTTGCAACATTACCCTTTTTCTCTTTATTTCTTTGTTAGTCCTTATATTTTTCCTTTTCTTCTATTTATTAGTGTGAAACTGCACGCACTCCATACCTTGATATGTTGTGCTTGTGATTGGTGCGATTCTGAAAATTGCAAATTGTTCTAGCAATAAAGTGATACAAAAATAATTGAAGATGCATCACATCACATTTAGAAGGCTTTATCTATTTCTAGGGTCTAGGAGCATCGGATAATGAGTTTTTTTGTTTCTTCTATAAATTTTATGGTATGTTACCTGGTCTATGTAAGGGGATCCAGAAATGATCTTTTTGGTATTTTATAGTGTTCTGTAAGTATCGTGTGTATCATTGGAGGATAAAACACTCGGGAGAAGAAAGTTCTGGTGTTTAAATATTGGAGCTATGCAACAAATGAAAGCATTTGAGCTCTTAGAAGAACAATTCTGGGGTAGTCTTCTTATCCACTTTATGTTCAATTTTCTTATAACAAAAATTTAAAAAAAAAAATCCGGGGTAGTCTTGCCATCCCTGCCCGATGGTTTTCCATTGAATGGTATATGATTCATAAATTGAGAACAATTGGACTGGACATACAATTTCATGGTGAAAATAATCACAATGCACCTAAGTTTCTGATTTTTATCCTTATAAATTATGTCTAAGTAGATACCATGTGACTTTATAGTGTCAATGAGCCGTCAATAAGCCACTAGGTGTAGATTTCATCTATTTAAGCCATTGTCTCCAATCGGCCAGACTACAATTTTCTGTTGAAACTAATAGATTAAAATCATCTGCAGGTGGGTAATATTTCTCCTTTAACGTTTTCTTTTAAAACTTTTGTGCTGAGTAGGGAGCACTTAGTGATGGCAGAGTAATTGCCGTGAAACAACTGTCCGTAGCATCACCTCAAGGAAAGAACCAGTTCATAGCAGAAATTGCTACTATATCTGCTGTGCAACACCGTAACCTTGTGAAACTCTACGGATGTTGCATTGAGGGAGATAAACGGCTCCTTGTTTATGAGTTTCTGGAGAATAGAAGTCTTGATCAGGCATTATTTGGTATGTGAATGCATCTTTGCTCTTTGTGTATAAACACACATGATCTGTGTATATGTGCCAGGTATCTTATGTAGATTGAGTTTATATGCTTACATGGGGCAGGAAAGAGAAGTTTGAATCTCAATTGGTCAACACGCCAAGATATATGCTTGGGCGTTGCAAGAGGTTTAGCATATCTACACGAGGAGTCACGGCTTCGAATTGTACACAGAGATGTGAAGGCCAGTAATATCCTGCTTGACTCTGAGCTCATCCCCAAAATATCAGACTTTGGCTTGGCCAAGCTTTATGACGATAAAAAGACCCACATAAGCACGCGTGTTGCAGGGACTATGTATGATTCTGAAAGCTTTAGCTAGTCACATTACTCATCTTTCTGAACTGTATGATCCTTTATTCGTTGTAGTACTAAATTGGATCATTTTTTTCATTGTAGTGGGTATCTTGCCCCAGAGTATGCCATGCGTGGACACCTTACAGAGAAAGCTGATGTGTTTGCCTTTGGTGTTGTTGCTCTGGAGGTTGTTAGCGGAAGGTCAAATTCTGACTCAAGCTTGGAAGAAGAAAAGATGTATCTACTTGAATGGGTATGAACAACTTCACCTGCTCCATATGCACAATTGTTATCTTTCTTTAATGAGATGAATTTCACTCCTTTGAAAAATTCCAGTATTATTTATCTGTCTCTCGGTATGGGTTTGGGGTTCATGACAGTCATGACCATCCACAAATCTATAATATTTTGCTTCTGCCAAAAATTGAAGATTAGATTATATCAAGAGAAGATTTGGGAGGTCCCATTGAAGCAGAATAATTTTTAACTGCTTGTATGGAGCATCTGAACATGAGTCCCTTAATAGGAAATGAAATGAGTCTTCTCAGCCAAAACTCCCCTATTAAGACACTTCTTGTGTGACCACTAGGTAATGGCATCTTTCAGATTCATTTTCATAACTCAAGATAAGATGCAAGTTATATTTTGCTTTCCCTTTTTATATTTATTTTTTGTATTCGATGGTACAGATTTTCAAAGTTTACACCAACTTTCTTTGATAGAATATGGAAGTGTCAAAACGGGGTCATCAATTATGCATACATCATTGTACATATTATGAAGATATGGATTGAGTTTTAGAATCACAAAATGAGCCTGTGAAGAGTTACAGAAAACAATTGGATTTAAGTAGATCTTCTGCAAAACATAATCGGTTTCATCAAAACAACTAGAATTCCCACTACCACCACCTTTATTATATATTCTGAATCCAGATAACATATCTTTCTCAGGCTTGGCACCTACATGAAAACAACTGTGAAGTTGATGTTGTGGACTCTACATTATTAGAATACAATGAAGAAGAAGTAAAACGCTTGATAGGAATATCCCTTTTGTGCACTCAAGCATCCCCGGCGTTACGGCCAACAATGTCACGTGTGGTGGCAATGCTTTCAGGAGATGCTGAGGTGAGCTCTGTAACTTCAAGGCCTGGATATTTGACCGATTGGAAATTTGATGACATTACCAGCTCAATGAGTGACGTTGCAACTAAAGGAAATGATGCAAGCTATTTCAACTCATCAGCAAGTACAAGTATGGTAGGTGATGCAGAGAATTCACCTGTAAAAGTTACTAAACCCAAGCTCCATGACACTATTAACGATGGTAGGTGAAACCGGTCTTTATTCATATTCTTGTTCCTCTTATGCCTCTGGGTGAATTTACACCGCTGTGTATTCTTCAATTCCCTGGCATGATATGTAATTATCTGTATGTAAATCTACTTTATTGTAAAACAATTTTTCATTCTCACTTTTTCTTCGAGGTTTGGCACCTTTCTTACATGTTAGGACAGAGGTATGGTATTATTTAAGAACAATAATAAAACATAGAGATTTACTTTTAAGTTTTTCACTTGAGGAATTTACTTTATTACAAGTTAGTTTTAAATTTGTTTCTATCATCTTCAACAAAAATATATGACAAACTAGAGCATTATTTGCTGAAAACTACTTAAGTAGGACGTGAGCTCCCATCTGATTTATTTCTTGAAGTGAAATATTGTAAGTGATCTGATTCTTCACACCAGGTTTTTCTTGTAAACTTTCACACTAGGGTTGAAAGTCTAGGTTTTCTGGAATGGAATGGGGTTCTATTTAATGTCTCAAGGGTTCTTGTAGTTTGTATGGAGAGGTTCTGAAAGAAATGGAATGAACGGAACAGTTCAATTCATAAATGGAAGGAGAGAATAAGTGGAATGGAATGGGGTTCTATTCTATATCTGAAGTGGGTGGAACGATTAACTGTTGTGAAATTTCGTTTTCATCCCTCAAATAAAGTTACACGTAAAAGGGAGAGGAAAAAATGACCAAGTTATAAGGTAAATGCCATAGCCCACCTGGGTAGAAGTTGAATACTCATATAGGTTTGGTTGTATGATTGAGAGCCTCGGGAGTGGAAAGTTACATGATAGTGAGATCACTTGGAATTAAGTTTTAGCGACTTTGAAAGAGATCTAGGCATTCGAATTGCTTACAAGGAGTGTTTTGGTCATTTTACTTATTAATCTAATCACTTTTAGAAATATAATAATTAAAATAATATCCCATATTTTATACTAAATGAAGACTCTCCAAAACTTGAAAATGTTTGGAGGGACCAAGACATGACAGTATCTGAGCTCACCCTAGAAGAACTCGAGGAGATGGAACATTATTCTGCTCCAAGCACTCTTTACTGAAGAAACTGTCCAATAAATACAAAAAATACCATTGTCCAGCATTAACTTTCATTCTCTTAATGATAGTTTAAACTGGACCTACCATACCTCAGGACAATTCTTAGTCAAATCAGCATATGCAGCCTTAAAAAATTCTCATCAAACCATACCTGTCCAACACAAATCTCTTAGATGGAAAAAGCTTTGGAAGCTCAAAACTCAAGATAGGCTCAAACTCTTCCTATAGAAAGTGAGTCACAACATTCTTCCCACCAGGTCTAATCTTAAAAGAGTCATCCGAATGGAAACAAAGCAAACACCGTCTACACTTTGCAATGCAGAGGAGGAAGATCTGCCTCACCTTTTCTTAAGCTGTGCCTTCTCAAGAATCCTACGTAAACCATCGACAGCTAGATTGACATTATTATCTATCCAACGACTGGTCTAGGCATTCCTGAGGAAGAACAACAAAACCAACTGTTTGCTGTCTTAGCAATGGATAATATATGGTTCCTGAGAAACAAAGTGATTCACAATTCACCTTGCCCCTCTCCAATGACATTTGTAGCCACAGTCCGAAGAAGCTATGCTGAACACAGAAATGCTTGATCAGAAAAAAAAAAATAAAAACAGATTGAAGAAGAGCTACACCATCAAACTCCACGGGACTTTCATGAGATATATTTTGATGTAGCAGTCAGGAAAGAAGGGAACATAATTGCAGCACTAGGAAAAACAAATGCAGGAGATATTTTGTTTGTCAGAACTGATCTTATTCCCCATACCAATTCCAATATAGGAGAAGCAGCAGCAGCATTGATGGGTATAAAAGAAGCCATGCAAAGAAAGTGGAGAAAAATTGCCATCAAAGGTGACTCACAGCAGGTGGTAAAGGCAGTGACCTCTTTTAATCCTAACACGGACTAGACCATGCAAGTTACCATCAATGACATTAAGCACAACCTAGAGACCTTTGAAAACTGGTCTATGGTAAAAATTCTTTGGACAAAGAACCGATGTGCGCACAATGTGGCGCAATGGGCAGCTTCTACGCAGACCGTTGGAAACATCCACCTAATCCTAATCCTAATCCCACCAAGTTTGCTTAGCTTCCCCAATGGAAAAGATCCACCTATGGAATATATTTAGATTATGATGACTGCTGAATATTTGTAATGTAGTTTTAATATCACCTTGCTTACAAAAAAAAAAAATTAAAGACTCCAGTATCCTAATATGAGATAACTGTTAATTCAATCTATAAACAAATAGGGTAGCATTTATAATCATATTTGAATCCTAGCAGAGAGGTCAGAGGACCAAACGATGATTTGAGAAGGTTCTTTTAACTTTTCTGGCATGGGTAGAGTTTAGACACAAGTACCTACAATAGGAATGCTAGAGGCTGCAATAGAAACTGCAAGCCCAAGTACTTATAAACTATCCCAAAAGAAAAAAAAGAAAAAAAGAATCCTCAAAATCCAAGAGTAGTTCTTAACTACTCAAAAACTAATGCAAAACCGAAGATTATGATTATCTAGGTTAGAAAATCAATTTTGAAGTGTTTGGAAGTGTGTATTACCTGCAAAACTAATCATTTATGCGGCTTTGCCCATATCCTAGCTTCTGCTCATTGTGTGACCGTTAACTAATGGTATGTTATTTTAAGTAACCCTTTTAGTTCTCTCATGTTATCGTTTGGCAATTTATAGATGCACAATCTTCACTAAATTTCAATGTGGTTCACATTCCTCTAAACTTTGGGTACTTATTCCGAATCTCTTTAAAAGCACACATTTGCTTGAAAGTGTTTACTCATGTGAGATGTAGTTATGAACCTAAATTAAAGTTGTTTCAGAGTCAATGGCACCATTTGTTGGCCTCTTTCTTTGTTGTGCCACTTTTATGCCATTTAATCTGTGAGTGCTTACAAAATGTGCCTTTAATGAATCTCTTGGGTGATTCAAGTTAGATTTACCAATTAATGGCAAGTGATACAACATGTTAGTATAGTTTCTGATACCAATAATCACCTCCTTCGTTGACTAAGCTAGTATGCATGATAGAAGAGGATTATATTAGGAGTAACCCCAGTTTAGAATGATTCTGATGCTTAAATTTAGAGACCCTGAATGGAAGAAACTTTGTGAGCAAAGACAATGAAACGGGGGTTCAAGAAGATTTTGACCTTGTTTATAGGGCTATTTATAGTCGAGGATTCTTCACTGGTTAAGGTGTCCTCATGCACATTGGTGCCTATGCTGGTAGCATTAAACGTTTCTTTCGTTCTCCCCCCGTTTGGAGTTTTTTGCGTGGGAAATATAGCAGCTTAATTTGTCTCATTAACCACTTGTACTACGCACAACCTTAATCTTAAAGGTTCTTTTATCATTTGTCGGGTATTCCCATCCGGTTCCTTATAATATTTCCTAAAATTTAGCTAGAAATCACACTTCCTATAATTTTCTCTTAAGTTTTACTTATCTTTAAAAAACCTCATACATCTCACCCCTATCATTCTCTATTTTATTAAAATAATATTTTCCTATTCTTTCTTTATCAGTATTTTTTCACTTCCATTTATATTCTTAACTACTAACTCTTTTGTCTTTTTCAAATATTACATTCTACTAATTTTGTAAACACTTATATGATTTTTTCTTCTCGGGTACAATAATAGTTTTCACACTATTTTGGTATCACAAATAATATTTTTTTTGAATATGAGCATTTTCCAATGCGATAGTATTTTTTAATATGGTTTTGCCCGTATATATAACTGTAATATTTGATTTGCATTTGTCTAATGGTAACATTTTTTGTTCTTTTATATAATGGTAATATTTTGTTCCCCTTTCTCCAACGGTAACACATCTTCTCTGTGTGACGACAATAACATTTTTTGTCATTTCTCCAAAGATAACATTTTTTATCCTTTCGCCAAAGGTAACTTTTTTTGTCATTTTTCCAACGGTAATATTTTTTGTCTACCTTCTAACGGTAACATTATTTGTCATATATGTAACGGTAAATTTTTTCTATACAAATAAGTTTTTTTGCTCCATTCACATTCTCAGGAACCCAAGTATGATTTCATCTTAAAGATAAATTTGTCATTCCGGCCTCATCTTCCACTCTCTTCATTAAATGGCTCGTTCATTCTTTCACAAATTGCTGCTTAACTTATCCTCTGAATATGAGTTGGATGTTGTTCTTAATGACGATGACAGATCAACATCGAGGTATCGTGGCAATCGCAAACTTCATAAGTATATTCGATGTGATCATATTCAAGGGCACGAACGGCTATTTCGCGACTATTTTGTAGAAGCACCAGTATATCCCTCAAATCTATTTCAAAAGAGATTTTGTATGAGTCGTCTGATATTTCTTCGTATTCAACATAAAGTAGAGGCTTACGAGCCCTACTTCATCTAAAGAAGAGATAATGTTGGAAGACTAGGTTTATCTTCTATGCAAAAGATAACCGTTGCACTTAGAAAGTTCGCGTATGGAGCCACTGTTGATTTTATGGATGAATACATACGGATTAGAGAAAGCACCGCAATAAAGAGCCTAAAAAAATTTGTGAAGATAATCGTAAATACTTTTTCTAATAAATATTTGCGGTCTCTAAATGCCAATGATATTGCTAGATTGCTCACGATTAGTGAACAACGTGGATTCTCAAGAATGTTGGGAAGCATTGATTGCATGCATTGAAAGTGGAAAAATTGTCCTGCTATCTGGAAAGGTATGTAATCCGGCCACAATCGTGAACCAACTATTATTTTAGAAGTGGTTGTTTCATATGATCTTTGGATATGAGATGCATTTCTTGGTATAACCAATTCACATAACGATATCAATGTGTTAGAGAGATCATTTATTTTCATGAAACTTGCCCAAGGGCATGCTCCTCCAGTAAATTACTCAATCAATGTCAATGACTACACTATGGGGTACTACCTTACCGATTGTATTTATCTAAAGTGGTCAACATTTGTGAAGACATTTCATCTCCACAAGGGAATAAGAAGAAAAATTTTGCAGCAGCACAAAAATCAGCAATAAATGATGTAAAGCGTGCATTTTGGGTCATTCAACAACGATTTGCAATTATTTGTGAACCTTCACGAATGTTCAAGATGAAGGAGCTAACATATAATGAAAGCATGTGTTATTCTACATAACATAATCATCGAAGACGAGCATGATGATAATCAGAGTCCGAACATCGAGTATGATCAAGTTAATGTTGATATTCCGGAACTGTCGCGCAATCCTACAACCGAACTTACGAACTTCATTCAGTGTCATCATAAAATTAGAGACATCTCGTCAAATCATTAGCTCCAAGCATATCTAATTGAACATCAATGACAATTTTATTCCCAACAATAGACTAGCAGCAATCCATTATATTTTATCTTCTGATTAGTAGTGACTATATATTCATGCTTCTTTAATTTCCATTCCCTTAAACATGTTTTCTTAAGAACATGCAAATTATTGCTATAATATGTTCATTATTTGTAATATTTTAAGTAGTTGTAATGCCAAACTTATCAATAGATTCTATCCATGCACAAATTCATTGTCAACATCTTTAAGCTTCTAGAATAAATACCACCAAAGGTACAAAGTATAACATACATACATCCAAGTGTTTAACAATAATAGCCAACCTCAACCTTAAACTCACTGATTAATGTTTTCAAAATTATACAAATTCTACTTTGCCTCAATAACAAACAAATTACATAAGGAAACAAAGTCAGTTTTGTTTAGCATTGCATCTCGCCATGATTTTCCTTTGACGTTGCTGGAAATATATCCGTTGTAGTCTAGACAATTAGGTACTCACATTGATCAGCATGATTTTCTTCTCTCTCCAACCGCTCTCTCTCCACTCTCTCGTCCACTTCCCTCCGCGCGAATTCCAGTTTCTCAGCTTCTAACCTCAGTCTCTCGTTCTCTTGTCGAATTTTATTTCCCTCTCTTTCTTGATCATATTGCATCTTCTCGGCCGTGAGCCAAAAAAACTCTTTTCTCTTTAGTGCGTGACTCTTCCAAAAGAATATACTTTAACTTGCTCAGCTCAACAATCTCATCTGCGCCTCGATATCACAAACTTAATCTACACCAGCAACTTAGCTTTGGACTGTCCTTTGTGTAATGCTGAATCCATTTAGGTTGGTCCTTCAACAGGTGCCAACTATGCTTGAATTGAAAGAAGGTTTTCTCCAGTAGTTGGTACATGATCTTTACTTTGTCAAACTTGCAATTAAAGAATAAAATGGCAAAATTAATGACCAACCATATAAAGAAAACATAACTCATAAAAAAGCAAATGCCAAAAGCATATAAAAGTGAATGGTTATTCCTTATCTTGCTTGGTCATGCCACTTTGATTTAACCTTTTGACTTGGGCCAATTTAGCACATAATTTATTGATCGCCTTATGAATGGCCGATCACTGATGTATTAAAAACCCAACACTCCACTCAATTGTACTTTCTTTGTACTCATTGAAGTATTGACTAATTTTTTTTTTAAAGTTGGGCATGTTTTTGGTCTGTTCCCTGGATGACATCCATGTTGAGACAAGTAACTTGTCTTCTTCGAGGGTGAAAGTCGCACCCCTGGCTGATTTTCTTACTGAGAGAGGCTCTACTTGGGGGGTGGATAGTCATCAAAAGTCACAGGAGACTGTTGACTTTGACCACTGTAAGTGTGGTCAATTTGAGGGTCCTGACTAGGGAGGTTGGAGAAGTACATATGTTCATGGTCTTGTAAATCCATCTCTAAAAAATTGTAGACACACAACAGTTGGTAGACATGTTAGACACTTAAGAACAATAGTGACGTGATTTTGCAAGTCGACTCAAGAGCTGAATGGTAAAATATAGAAAATTGGCACCCTCGAATTGCCACAACAATCGGTTGCCACTACTTAATGGCCATCCAAATTACGATGTCGTGGAGGTATGTGCCAAATTTCCTG
Source organism: Juglans microcarpa x Juglans regia (assembly GCF_004785595.1). Classification (NCBI taxonomy): domain Eukaryota; kingdom Viridiplantae; phylum Streptophyta; class Magnoliopsida; order Fagales; family Juglandaceae; genus Juglans; species Juglans microcarpa x Juglans regia. The sequence goes on from NC_054604.1 coordinate 12,559,540, forward strand.
TGTCCTCACGAGGTTTTGTCATCATCACAGCCGATGGGGTTAGAGAAGGAAAATCCAATGACAAGAATGCTCTAATCTAAGGAAACAAATAAAATAATTCATTCACATCGGTAATTCACGACGTGTCTGCCAAGCTTCTTCAATTTCCAAAATCCAAAAAGCAGGAAATCAACATGCAAATATCACAAGGCTTTGTCAAAACAGAAATGAGATAAGCAATATATGGATTAAAATAGTGACAAAATTCAATACTAAGCAGCATGCAAAATGAATAAGAACATAAAAACAAAAGTGAGAAAGTAAGAAAGTTATGATCAAAACAAAAATGAGAAAGTCAGAAAGTAATGATCATAATAGAAAGTAATGCTAAATGGTTGTGTCGAATAAATGAACATCATATGAATAAATCCTAGTCACTTAAGAAACAGATAGTGATAGATAGTAAAGAAACTGAATCAATGCTAAATGAATAAGAGCATTCAAATCCACTTCCATAACGAATATGTGTTCCATGGAGCTTAGAATGGTTTTTTTAGCATGCGTAAGACAAGAGCCCAACCTCGAATAGATGCAAAACATTAAACCCCGATTGCCTCTTCTGAAAACTATCGCAAAATACTTGCTAGTCATCCGGGTTTGGATTACCTTGCCAAATCGATGGAGCCCCATTAATAACACTTGTGAATTAACCTCCTCCCATGGAGTAATTAGAACCATCATCATAACCTTACACTAGACATGCAGCCCAGGAAAATAGGCCTAAATTAACACCAAAAGCTGCAAAGGACAAAGGTAGAACTAAAATTAAGTGATTCATATAAAAACTTACTTAAGACATATCCTATAAAATTAACCTATACAAATATAAAATGATGAATACATTTGCAGCCAAGCCAATATATATGACGATTGTGGACAACCACTCAATGCCTATCATCATCTATTTACATTACCATCAAAAGAATCCACAAAAGGCTTATCCGTATAGTCTCATAAATGAGAGGCGAATAGATTAATTAGAGACAGCTCTGCAAGACCACATGCTGCTTAGAGTCAGGACTTAATAATCCAACAAGACTTAGCTCCATGGAATTGCATGCATTTGGGTGGATGGTGTTGTTGAATGAGTGTTGTCTATCTCCCTGGTAACACTAAATGCAAACTAAATAGGCACTAAATTTTTCATGCTTTGTTGGCTTATAGAACTGGAATCATTCACAATAGCAGTTCAGAAAAGGAAAAGTACCATTGGCTAGAAAGTATGGGTAATCCTGGACGATAAAATGTTGTTATTCATCCTTAGTCACATAAGTCAATATGTATAGACTAAGTAGCATGATTCACCAATGATGACATTTAAAATATGTCCATGTCTTTCTGTTGGTATGACTAAAGATGATACAATCAAGAATGAAAAAAAAACATTATTAATTTTAGATAAATTACAAGCACTTTCCCCTACAAAATCTCAATACAACATTTGTGGTTATAGACAAAATAAAAGAATGAAAGAAACAAAATAGAAGATTGAAAGAAAGTGAGGGAACTACATAAAAACTGCAGTGGCTCAAAATTGGTATCTCTAACTAAAGGAAACAAAAAAAAATTGTAGTGGCTCAAATTTTTTTTATACATGATCGCTAGTACTACAAGGATCCAACTCATAACATGGTATCTCCAACTACCAAAGTATCGATGTCCCGAAATATTTCAAGTGAAAATGAAAGCATGAAAAATAATGAAATCAAAAATAATGAATGCAAAGATAGTGAAATCAAATTAAAACCATAGAGCAGTAGAATCACAAATACAAATGCAAAATCACAGCCCGCAAAATCACTTTCTACAAATGCAAAATCACAGACCCAAATGGAAACTAAACAGATCGTCAGAGACCAACACTATAAATTATAGCCCCAATTTTGTAGAATATAGAGGTTCAACTTGGTGCTATAGGCTTGACTTGCAGAATAAGAAAATTCAACTAAATCACAAGCCAAGACAAGGTGTAAATCAGACCCAAGAAAATAGAGTAAAGCACGGCATCAACATCGAGTTAAATCGTAAAGTTAAATCATAGAATAAAGCACGACATCAGATGAATGTAAAAGGCTATGGAATCTGAAAACAATGAAGTAATATGGGTGTATGCTAGGAAGAAGATGAATTAACATAGAGCATCTCGTTGAGAGAGAGAGTGTGTGTGTGTGTGTGTGAGCCTTACCAGAAACTACGACCGAAGGGGCTGCTGGATGGGGAGGCGATTAATGGTCGGTAGCAAGGAGGTTGAGGAAGATAGACATTGTGTAGGATGATAAACCGAAAGGGAGGATTGGGGATGTACATATGGGGAGCCACTGTAGCATCCCCAAAACCAAGCGCTAAAATGGGGAGTCGGATGGTGCATGCATTTGGAAAAAATCTCAAATGTAAACCCTAAAATTTAGGGAAAATGAAGCTTCAATGAACAGGATAGGAATGCTCTTACTTATCATAAATGTTCTTTTCATCTTTATGTATAGAGAAGGAGAGGGAGAGAGAGAGAAAGAGAGAGAGAGAACATTTGCCTATCTTTATTGTCATTGTTGCTGGCAAGTTATCCATTTTATTTCCAGGTTTGTGTGCCCCATTTATCCATCATAACTTATTCTACAGAATAATACTTCTTAGTCATCTATAACTTACCATTTAGATGGTTCTCTTGACTTGCACCACCTTGTGATGACATGTGATTTATTAAAAAAAACTTAAAAACCTAAACACAAAAGGGTAGAGTGAACCTAGAGTTTCAGTCTTTTTTTTTTTTCTTTTTTTTTGTATTTTCGGATGCTCTTTTAGTTTGAATATAATTTTTTGTGTTTTTTTAATAAATCACGCAGCACTACGTGATGCTGCCACGTCAAGAGAACCATCTGACTAGTAAGTTTTAGTAACCTAGTAATAGTACACTATTAACTAATATATCTTACGAGACATATTAGTTAATTGCATATGTAACATTTTATATGTCAATGGTATATTACAAAGATATACTCAAGTATTTTAATTAAGTCTAGGAAATTAAAGTGTATATAATTATCATTGTCCATATCCTATCTTAAAACTCTTAACACTTAATATTTTATATCATCTAAACATAAATAATTAGATTAAAAGAAAATTACATAATTAATTATATAACTAGTTAAAACTCATTATAAAATAATAATAAAATAATATATAAAAAGTTATTTAAAAAATTTATATATTTTACTTGGTCAGTTTAATCAAGACTAGGGTGAAAAAATCTTACCCTAGCACCTGATTGAAACTTGAGATTTTATATGCTTACAGACCGAGATTGACTTGTCTCCTAATTGGTATGGCCCAATTCAACAGAAACTGGCCCGTCCGGTTGATTTTTTCAGTCTAGACCAAAAATCTTACTTCCCTAATAGTACTACCAATTCTTGCACTTTTATGTGGTCTCCAAAGCATCCTGACGTACTTAGTTTTTTACCCAAGAAATATACCATTTTTACCTCCAGATCTTTCAAACCTATATATATATATATATATATATATATATATATTGCTACTTTTACGTTCCACACCCAACCTAAACTATAAATCCATCCAACATTTAGAAGTTGTGTGAGCTACATGAGGGCAACTATATTCTGCCATTACGTTCCACGTCCAACATTTTGCTTCTAAATCCATTGAGTTTCATGCATTTCTTGGTTTATCTCCTTGTGTTGATTGGTAATTGGAGTCCTTTTTTGTGTTCCCTCTTTTCCCAAGTTGAAATCTTTGATAAAAGTCATGAAAGAAATTTTATAACTCAATATGGGGGATTTTTGAATCTAATGTTTTAGATGGACATTGTTGAGATTAAATGGTTTCATCTTTTGAATGGTAGTATTTTCGAAATCTATCTAAAAATAAGGAAAAGCTAAAAATGGTGAAACTTAGTTTAGGTCTTCGGGATGAAAAAGTTGGGTATGATTTTTGGGTTGACTACACCTACATACAATCCCCATTGGGGCCTGCGTGCGCACGAAATGGATCTTTTTGTAATTTCTCCTACAATTTTGGTTAAATGTCATATAGATCTTGACAGAACTTTCTCTAGTGTCTCTCTTATCCAATGCAGTCGGCCACTCTTCAAGCTTTGTCCTCCACCACCGGCTTCCTCGTGTATCACTCAGCAAGCAACAAGTGAAGTATTTCTTCTCGGCTCTCTTTAATTCGACGTCCGCAACAATCGACATCATCTTCTCCTCCACCACCGTTGACTACCAACCACGTAAAACCTTTGAACCTTCATTTTTTTGTTAATTTTTTTTCATTTCTTTTATTTGAGAAATTTATATATTAGGATATAATGAAACATTATTCAGTAAATATATACAGGCATTGTGATTTTATATGGACACAAAAGTGGTTGAGTGAAGCGTGAATCCAATCCAAGTGCGGTGAACCTTCATTTTTCTTTTTTTTTTTCCTTTTTTTTTGGTATTTCTTTTGGTTCGGCAGATTTATATATATATATGATATAATGAAATATTATTCGGTAAATTTATATGGCCATTGTGATTTTGTACAGACACAGAAGTTGTTGGGTGAAGCGTGAATCCAAGTGGTTTATTCCCATGACATGATCTACAATCTCATTTCAATACTTATTCATATGCAATTAGATAGATACTTATGCATATACAATTAATTTCTTCTCCTCTTTATTATTACAAAGAGACTATGTGTGGAAGAACTAAAACTAACAAATTTTTTTTTGTGATGAACAGGATGGAAGGAAATAGTAGAAGTAATCAAACAAACAAGGTGGGTGCAAACAAACAAGGTGGCTGCACCCACCTTATCTACTAGGCGATCATTATTTTCTTCTGAAAGCAGTACTTATCTAAATACCCCAAATGTGAGAGAGAAACATGTAGATGAAGAGGTATTAGAGCCAACGCAGGGGAATGCTAATGAGGATGTATTAGAGTTAATGTCGAGGAATGATGAGAAGGTTTTAGAGCCGATGCCGAGCTCTAATGCTGATGGAGGAGGTTTTAGAGTCAATGTCGAGCTCTAATGCTAATGAGGAGATGTTAGAGTCAATGCCAGGGAATGATGATAAGGAGGTTTCAGAGCCAACGACTGGGATTTTTTTTAAAACTAAGTAAGAACTCATTGAGTACTATAAGAAATATGGAAAATAGGTTGGGTTTGGCATAATGACCCAACGAACTAAAAGGGATCGGGATAGGAGTGTTAGATATGTAACACTTGGTTGTGTGCATGGTGGAAAGGCATAATGCAATCTTGGTTGGTGGGGTGTTGAGCATAAATACTATTAAGAATGCACACAACCATGACCTAAGTCCAAGAAATGCAAGATTCTTTAGATGTAATCGAGCTATTGATGATTCTATTAAGAGGTAGCTAAACATTAATGACGAGGTAGACATAAGTATGGTTAAAAGTTTTGGCACATTGGTTGTCGAGGTTGGTGTATTCAAGAAACTTCCATTTATAGAGAAAAATGCTCGAAATTATATTGACAAAACTCGACACCTTAGACTAGGCAAATGAGGTGCTGATGCACTTCGTGGGTATTTTGAGAGAATGCGGTATAAGAATGAGAGTTTTTACTCGTTGATGGATTTGTATGATGGTGGAAGATTAAAAAAATATATATTTTTTGGGCTAATGCACACAACAAAGTAGTATATTGGTATTTTGGAGACGTTATGACATTTGATACAATATACCTAACAAATCAATACGACATGTCATTCACCCCTTTTGTCAGTATTAACCATCATGGACAATCCATACTGTTGAGAGTAGGTTTGATATCAAGTAAAAATACTGAAACCTTTGCCTAGTTATTTGAAAATTGGTTGAGATGCATGGATGAGAAAGCTCCAAAAGTTATCATCATTGATCATGATAGAGCCATGAAAAATGCTATTGAAATAGTTTTTCAAACACCTAGCACGGATATTATTTGTGGCATATAATGCGAAAACTATCTAAGAAGTTTCACATCCCCAATAAAACTATGGTTTGAAGACTGCATTGCATAAATGAGTTTATGATTATCAAACTCCCAATGAGTTTGAGAACTCTTGGGAGGTGTTTCTTGATACTTACAATTTATACGAGCATGTATGGCTTCAAAGTCTGTATAGTGAGTGAATGTATTGGATTCATGTATATCTAAAAGATACGTTTTGGGCTAGGATGAGCACAACTTAGAGAAGGGAAATCATGAATGTATTTTTTGATGGTTTAGTGCATTCGAGGACCACATTGAAAGAGTTCGTTGATCAATTTGACAATGTACTGAGGAAGAAAGTAAAGATTGAGATTGTAGCAGATTTTCACTCATTCAACTACACAATTCCATATATAACCCATTTACCTGTAGAGAAACAATTTCAAGAATTGTATACTAACTCTAATTTTAAGGAAGTACAGTCCCAAATCTTGTGAATTATCAATTCTCATTGTATTCTCATCAAGACAGAATGGGCGATTTTGACATATCAAATTAATGACCAGCTATGAGTCAAGGAGTGCATCAAGCGGGGTACATATCAGGCATACTTCAATGAAGATGAGTGTGAGGTGAAATGCATATGTGGCCTATTTTAGGTAAGAGATATTTTATGTAGGCACATTCTTGTTATTTTCTCAATGCGAGATGTCCAAGCATTGCTTTCAAAGTACATTATGGATAGATGGAAGAATGACATTAAACATAGGTATGCTCTCATTAAGAGCAATTACGATGATTTGATTGGTAAATCAGTTGTTGACAGGTACTCTATGTTGATTAACCTATGCTACAAAGTCGCTACAAATGTACCAAAATGTGATGATAATGTAGCAGATATGGCACAAAAGTTACGGGCAATGAATTTAATTTACATAAAAATGAAGCCTCAGCCCGCACTTGTAAGTGCTAGTACTGAGGTAAATGATGTTGAAATTGGAAGTTCAAAAACAGTTAGTCCTCGCTTTGTTAGAGGTAAAGGGAGGCACCCATTGAAGAAGAGGGCACCTCCAATAGAAAAGGTTATTGGGAAGCGACGTACTAAAAGTAACCAGTCTGATACCGGTGACAATAGAAAGAGAAGAAATGTATTTCATTTTTATTTCATTTGTATTTATGTGAAGCATATTTTTTAATTTGATTTCTAAGAAAATGTATGTATTCAAATATAGGTAAGGATACAAACGGAAGATGACAACTACACGAGTGGCGCTGCAGTACCAACATATGAGGTGTTACTGCCTAGCTCACAACAAAGTATTATTTCACATGTATGCAATTGTCATTTTTACGTATTTGTAGTTGTCATTTTCTCACATTAATATTTGTGATTTTTAGTAATTACACGTTTTTTTATATACCTAAAGAAAGTTGAATTCTCTAGTTGTAGTTCTGATTTTTACAAATAGATGAAGTGTTACATATGGATCCTCAACATCATGCCTCTCACGACAATTGAAATTTTGTTCCTGCTGCTACTACGGAAGATGCAAGCTTGCTCAGTTTTGGATTTCTTGAGGTCGTTGATGATTCGGAGTCTTGTTTATAGTTGCTGAGGTTTTCGAGTTTGGTTGAATTGATGTATTTGATGATATATTTTTAGATCAATGGATGAATTGTATGACATTAATGTGAAGTTATGTTTTCTAATCAAGAATTGAAGTTATGTTTTGTAATGAAAAATGTGGAGTTATTTCTGAAGTTATATTTTTGCGTGTTGTTTATTTTTTCTATTGGCAGTTTCTTATTTTGCTGCTCCTATGATGGTTCACTGTTTTTTTTTTTTTTTTTTTTTAAATGAAGATGATTCAATATTGTTTTTATTTTATAGATGTAATCCTTTGTAAATAAAACCACAAAGCAAAGAATTTATGGAAAAATATGTAATGTATTGAATGCTCGTAAGTTTGGTACAGCATATCACATAAATTGCATATTAGATAACATTGCATATTACAACAACAACTTTACAAGTGACCAGTCTAACTACAACACTTACAAGCTTAACCAAGTTGAGGCCCCTTTTAACAACATACTTGCGAAATCCCTAACACAACATTAATCTTCATTTGATTTTGATCCTAGCAAGCAACATGAGATTAAAATTGTCTCCAATACACGCAGAGTAGCATACTTGCATGACTAATTTCTTTAACTTGACTTTCAAGCTCTTCCTAATCATTAAGAAAAACCAACACTCTCTATTGGATGTCCTCCTCTCTTTTATGAATCTCTTCCTTTGTATGCTAGAGTTTTTCCTCTCTTTGTTGGAGTTCCCCCTCTCTTTGTTGGAGATCTCTTTTTCTGACAACTGGACTTTCATTGTATTCTTAAAAATCTTCCCATAAAAAGCAGTTGTAATATGGTTTTACCTATAGCAAACAACTTCAGAAATCATTGTAGGAAATTGAGACATATATTTCAACAATATAGAAAATTAAAAGTAACACCAAGAAGAGTCGTTAGTAATAACCTTCTTATTGTACTTTGGAGAAACAAAAAAGGTCGTCTTGGATTTCTTGAGGTGTTCGCAAATTTGAAATTTGCTATCAACTAGCATAAACATTTTAGAGCATTTTTCAAACAACAATCAACCAAAGAATATAATAAATGTGATTGCGATGAAGACATTGTAATTCGGCAACACAAACACCCTTCAAACAAATAATGGTAAGCATTATTGTAACAGACATATTTGGTCTTATACAAATATACATCACTCTTAATGCATGTGAGATATATATGTTGTGACTAGAAAGCCATCTAAGGAATTTGGGCACAAGATGTTATAGAGCTATATAAGGAATCTTTCTTCAAACAAAACAACAAATCAAAACCAACAACACGACTGCTAGCAGCTACTAGAAGCAAAACCAACCCCAAGCACGACGGCTAGCAACTATCAATATATAGCTACGAAATATTAACAAAAAATAGCTGCGTCATTCCCTCTCAACTACGGCTATCAACATCCAACATAACATAACAATGTAAAAAAATAGAGTATAAAACAACAAAACATAGTATAAAATCAAGAACACAAAGAAATATGCAATAACTACCCCAAGCAAAACTAGCTCCAAGCATGACACCTATCAACTATTAACATATAGCTCTGAAATATTAATAACATATAGCTACAACCTTCCCTTTCAGCTACGGCTATCAACATTCCAAAAACATAACACAACAATGTAAAAACATAGAATATAAATCAACGAAATATAGTATAAAATCTAAGAGCAAAATCAAGAATACAAAAAATATACAGTAACTACCCAAAGCAAAATGAACCCCAAGCATGGCAGGTAGCAGCTATCAACATTTAGCTCTGAAATATTAACAACATATAGCTACAACCTTCCCTCTTGGCTACGGCTATCAACATCCCAAAAACATAACACGACAGTGTAAAAAAAAGAGTATAAATCAACAAAACATAGTATAAAATCCAAGAGCTAAACCAATAATACAAAGAAATATTTAGTAACTAACCCAAGCATGGTAGCTAGCAGCTATCAACATATAGCTCTGAAATATTAACAACATATAGCTACAACCTTCCCTCTCGGCTACAACTATCAACATCCCAAAACCATAACACGGCAATGTAAAAAAACAGAGTATAAATCAACAAAACATCGTATAAAATCCAAGAGCTAAATCAAGAATACAAAGAAATTTTCAATAACTACCCTAAGCAAAAACCAACCCAAGCATGGCATTGTAAAAACAAAATGAAGTAAACAAACTAAAAACCTTTAGGAACACGATTAAGGCTAAGACCGAAGGGGACGAGAAGAAGGGGTTTCAAATTTGAGAGATTTCGAAATGGGTGTATTAGGCATGAGCAAGAAGGGCTCAGGAGGAAAGAATGGTCGAAGCTCAATCGGTAGGGAGGGAGAAGGGTTTCAGAAACTCAAAAGGGGTAATGAGTATCATAAACTCAAAAGGGAGAAGGGTTTCAGAAACACGATTTGGTCAAAACTCAATCAATAGGGAAGGGAGAATGGGTTTCAAATGGAGGGGGAAGGGTTTCAAATGGAGGGGGAAGGGTTTCTAAGGGGGGTGGAGGGTTTTAGAGGGAGTGAAAAAAAATCATTTAGGAGAAGGAATTCAGGCATTGAAACGATTCGTTTAATTTAGGATGAAACGATTCTTTCATTTCATGCGCACGCAGTCCCTATTCGGGGACTGTATCCAGAATTATGTTTTTGGGTTAGTTGCATTTTTTAAGGCTTGAAGATGAGGGTTATAGAGAGAACACAAACCATGGGTAGTAGACACGAGTCACTACTACGTTACTATATTTTGTAGACCACGTATTTTGTTAGTATATACATCATTTTCCACAATCATATTTACCACGCCAATGTTAGGTAGTATTACACGGGTGATGTAATAATGAGTAGCGTTAGTCTTATTGGCAAGACAAGCGTAATAACATATTAACATGTACAGCTCAATTGCAACTCAAGTATCAGAATCCATATGCATCTTTATTGAACTTTCCTCTAGAGCAAAGCATCTCTCAATATCATTGAGGGTATAAATAATCACAATATAACCGTTGGCAGGCGGCAGCTTTGAAATGCCATCATTCGCTGGGGACAAATGTGAAATTTCACACGCAGTAGCCGTTACAAACGGTGGCACGTTCCGTTATTTATTCACCGACTAGGGGTATTCCGGGAAACTTGCACTTTTCCTTTTCTATTTTGACCGTTGGGAGGAAATTCAAAAGGCATAAAAATCGCGGACGTTTCAAAATCCTTTCTCCCACTGTTTATCTTCTCTCAAAGCTCCGTCTCTGCACAAATTTCATGGCTGATCCAAGTACAAGCCCACCAATAATAATGGAGTCGAAGCCCTTGCACCCTCTTCACCAAATCGCCGAAACACCGACCCACAAGCTTCTTCTGAAGCAATGGCTCAAGGAAGAGGAACTAATCCTCGGAAGAATCGCCCTCAAAGAAACCCAGATCGACTCTGTCCGAAGCGAAATCACCATGCTGTACATCTTCTTCTTCGTCTTCCACTCCACAGCTTTGGTTCTCCTCTTCAACGCCTCCTCTAGAGACCCAGTTGCCAACAAGTTAGCCTGCCACAGGTCATGGATCCCTTCACTCTGTTCTATTCTGTTTTCGCTCGGAATCATTTGGGCCGTGAGGTACAAGACCGACGTAGAGGTCCACCTGGAGAAGCTACTGGAGAGGGAGAAGGAAGATGGGAAGCTATTGGCAAAGTGTGTGGAAGAACTGAAGAAGAAGGGGGTCGAATTCGACTTGCTGAAGGAGGTGGACGCCCTTCGGAGGGCCAAAAGTCTGCGCGTCGAGACCAAGGCGGTCAGGAAGTGGTCGGCGAGGGACTTTGTCACCCTGTTCTTCTTCGCCATGTCTTGCCTTGTTCTTGCAATCACGAGGGTTATTTTGTGTGATTAAGCTTTTTGCTTAATTGGGAGGGGATTAGTTTGGATATTTTTTGTTTATGGTGGGGAAGGTGGAAAAATGGTGAGTGCAGAATACTCTGTTCCGCTCTTGCAGTTAAGAGGAAAATTACATGGCAAAGTTATGAAATCAATATTTCCTTTCGTTTTACACTGATTGCAACTATTATTATAATTTGATCTGAAATGAATCGCCTTTAATATCAGTTTTCAACTTCCGGATGAACATGATATGAATTTTGTTTCTTCATGATCAAAATATAATGATTGTCAACCAGAATTTGATATCCTATGTCAGATCTACGGACTCTAGGAAGATTTCCGATTTTTCTATGAATCACTCGCAAGAGCAAGGAACTTCGATAAGAAAAATGTTATTTTATCTACTCTATTTGTCTCTTCATTTTGACACTTCATATATTTTATTTTATTTTTTTAATTTTTTTTTACTTAATAATTAAGAAAGTGACTATTAGTCTATTGATTTTTTTTATATTTTTTTAAAATATTTTAAAATGATAAAAAAAATATGAATAAAAAAATTAAAAACAAATAAAAAGATCAATTTAATCTAATAGTTACTTAGAGCAGTGTTACTCAGATGGCAGCACCGCTCCTTCTATAAAGCTCTCAACTTTTTTTTTTTTTTTCTTTTTTGAGATCAATAAAGCTTTAGAGCACATTAGCTTTGCCAGAGTTTTGCTAAAAGAAGCCTCACATCAGGGGTGGATCAGCTATTTCTTTATCTAAACTATTAAAATAATTGTTTTTTTTTTTTTCTGTTTATTTGTTATTTCTTTAGTTTTAGTTATCTAACGGTCTTATCTTTAAAATGAGTGGCTCTCGGGGATATCTTAGTCCGAAGTTGTTCTTATATATAGCATTACAGCCACCAAATACTACTAACCAGGGGGCTGCCTCCCAAACCCTTCCTCTCTGTCTTTTCTCCTGTGTCTTTCTTTTATGTAAATACTATCCAAGTATATATAGCTCATTAGAAAGGCCACTCTCTATTGGACTACACTCGCGCGGTTAAACAATGAACAAAGAATCAATAATTGAAGGTAGATGCATTAGCTGTATCTATTGGACCACACTTACGTTTCCATCTCAGCTTATTTTATTTTATTTTATTTTATTATTATAATTTTTTTAAACTCTCACGCAAAATATAATAAATAATTCAACTTTTTCAAATTTCAAAATAAAAATTATAATAGAAAATTATATTATAATAATATTTTATTCAATCTTCAACTTTCATTTTATCTTATCTCATCTATATAACCAAACGAGACCTAAACTACTTTTTTTTAATCACCTCATGTAACACCTCGCTCCATACGGTTAATAATAAAGTCACTTTTAGAAATTTTCGGGGAAACCAGAGTGTTACTACTGAACCTTGATTTAAAAATATTTTCTTTTTTTCCGAAAGGAAACATCAGGTACAAAAATTCTGTAAATAAAATAATTCTTTATTAAAATACTAAAATCATAAAAGAGAGTGTGAGGAAATATTTATTAAAATTTCTCAAAACCCGTGCCATAAAAATCATAACTTAAAATCTATGTACATAATCTAGGCCACTATCACACCTCATTGGACTAAGTCCCGTTCTATAGCTCTATCGCCATAATTATGCTAATCTGTGGTGGTTTAAAAATATAAAAACAAACTAAAATGAATCGATGACTTAGTAAGAAACTTATCATAACGTAAGCATGCTTAACATAAGGTTTTTGGTAAAAGTTTTCTTGTCGAGAACTTAAAATCATGTTTAATCATACTGATGTTTATGCTATGCATGATTGATTTATCTAAATTAACTGGTTGATCTGATTTATCTGATTAATCTGGTTGGCTAACACACTTAATCATGTGTGTAAGGTTGTGCACTAACTTCCCTTGCTGTAGAAAAGGAAGCCGACTGTACAGTACTCTGGAGTACTACAATGGACCATGCTTGAGTCCGTAACTTTCACGCCTACCCTAAAATTGCATTAGTACCATGCATCTGAATGAATATCTGATTAACTGATATGATCTTATCTTACACTTGAACTTAAGATAGCTTACGCGTTTTATGCAAAGTGAGATGCATAGGATGCATAATATATACATAACTATAATATGCAGAATGAAACATAATGAATGACATGCTTGCAAATATCATGACATGTGTGGTACATAAAAACTGGTTTCGAAAGAATTGACTTTATAATAATATATATAACTAGCTAACATATTCTATCTTAATTTATGATCAAACAACTTATCATGTAGTGTTGCTTTCTAAAATTTTTAACACAAAATTGATCATGGTGCTGGATTAGGAGGTTTATAGTTTTCTTTTTTTCAAATAATATGCGGAAGAGAGATATTTATAGAGAAATTTGGGAGAGGGTGGCGACCAATTTGAGTTGGACTCGATCAAGATCATTTAAGAAGAGAATTTGAATTTAAAAACATGATCTAGTTGTTCATTCAATATAGAATTGGCAATGACTGAAACTGCATAGGAGACTTCAATCAGTGATGATTTTAAATTGAAATAAATTTCTAATAGCCGATCTTTAAATTCTAAAGGAGTTTAATTTGTTCAATGAATAATAAATGGGATTTAACCTAATTATTGAGTCTAATTAAACTCTTAGTCAACCTCAATAATTTATCATTCGTGAGCTTATCCAATATGGCCCATTAAATATAATTTAGGTCTAATAAAAATTATTAATATCTCGACCTTAAAATTATTGGGCTAGTTCGTTACACCTCACTAACTCCAAGGTGATTGAAGTGCCCTAAACTAGTCACATATGTTATTTTAACTAAAGTTTATATTTGTTTTTAGCTAACATCGAATTTTTAATCTAACCATTATATATTTTTTATTTATTTTTTTTCTTATAATCAGTCTTTTGTATATACCAACCACATCTAACTGGTTTTTTTTTTTAAGGACCATACGCAAAAAGGGAATAAAACCAATAACTAATTTGTACGAAAACAACCTCAAGTATGTATAGGCTTTACATTGATCTCAAATAGATTAAGCCTGGTTTGGATAGAGAGATGCTTCTATCTCATCGTATCTCATCTCATCTCAATATCCAAACAATTACAAACACAAATACTTTTCAATTTCAAATCTTCAACTTTTTCATCTAATTATTACCTAATTATTACACCTTCCCCAAACTTCCAAACAAAACACAGAAAATAATTCAACATTTTCATATCTCAAAATAAAAATAATATTAAAAACTTATATTCTAACAATATTTTAACTTTATAATATTTTTATTTAACTTTTTCTCTTCTTTCCCAAAACCTCATAAAACATTTTAACTTAAACAATTTCTAACTCATCTCATCTCAACTTACTATTCAAATCAAGCATAAAAGTCAAAAATATGAAGTATTACAACTAAAATATCTGTTATACATAGAATGGATTTGCTACTCATCATCTCGCACACTACACACCACACTTCTTTTTATTTTTTTATTTTATTCTTGCTAAATTAATTAAGTTTTTCTACTCATTATCCATATACCACATAATTGCTAAGAGAAAAAATAAAAATAAAAATAAAAAATCATATGTGGTGTGTAGTGTAGGAATACTTAGTAGAATTTTTCTACATAGAAATGTATCTTCTATATATAAAAACTATTGGTTACATGTTTTAACAATATGACAGGGATTATGTAGGGGAGTAGATCACAAAAACAAGGTCAGTAGATGGTGGAGAAGATCATGGCAACACAATTGGTCAGCTTGTCTCATCATCCCTCCTCAAGTGCAAGACGATACTGGATGGACAAAGAGCTTGCTAAAGTTTGGAACAAAATTTAGAGCAAATAGCAATTTGGTGAAGATACCAGCTACTTGGTTGTTGCCATAAATATGTGCTAGATGAATGACTCCACAAACTACCTATTCGTGCATAAAGTGAACGTTAATCTCTCTATACTTAGTCCAATGATGCAAGGCCAAGTTTCAGGCCATGTTGATGGAACTAAGATTGTCACATTATAGTGTGGGCGAAGGAAGAGGATAACCAAGGTTGGTAAGAAGATGCTTAAACCACATAATTTCAACAATAGTTGTTGCAAAGGTGTGATACTTTACTTCTTCTTTAAGAAGCTTCAAATACAAAAGATTTCATAAATAAATAAAGTCAATCTTTATTAAAATACTTAAAATATAAAAGAGAGTCTTCGGAAGCACTTATTAAAATTAATCATGTCTCATGTGCTTATCAAGAATAACTTATTAAATTGAAATCATGAAACTGAGCATGTCATAAATTGTCTAAGCCTCTACCTCGTCTCCCTGGGCCAAGTCTCGTCCTACAGTTCCATCCTCATAAAAATCATCACCTAGGGTGGTTAAAATATAAAAGCATACAAAAATGAGTCAAATACTCAATAAACAACACATCATATTATAAACATAAGGTTTCGTTGAAAACGTACATACTTATAGTTACATAAATAACATGAACATGAACATGAATTTGATCTGTGCATGAAATGCCTTAACTTGTCTTTCATTTGTCATTGGCTAGTATCCACTGTTGCCCCCCGTGAGTTAGGTTAATAAATCTTAATAGATTCTAATTCAGCTCGTGATCGTGAGTTGTGGAATCCATACATAAAGAAGACACACTGAGTACGCTGCCAGCGTCTACATCCTAGTAATGCAATATGCCCCTTAAACATATGGTACCGCTTCATATTATAACATAGGCCACTAGGTATCTTAACAATCATATTTCATCAAAATCATACATGCATACTTTATTATCATATTTTGTCTTATCATATCATAACATAGTCATAGATTTCAAATGAAATAATATCTTATCATATCATAGATTTCAAATGAAATCGTAATCCTTCATAAAATGATGTGATTCATATTTTCTCACATAAAATCATAACTTTTCATAAATATTTTGATGCATAACTCTTCATATAAAATCATGTTTTCTTCAAATATTTTTATGCATACCTCTTCACATAAAATTATGGCTTGTCATAAATATTTTGATCATAACTCTCACATAAAATCATGGTTTTTTTTTTTTTTTTTTTTTTTTTTTTTTTTTTTTTTTTTTTTTTTTTATGCATGTACCATGCAACTAACTTGAAACTTATGCATAAAGTCATGGCATTTATAAATCTATCATGGAAGTCAAAAATCATTTTTTTTCATGACTTGTGTATGTAAAAAAGGGCTTCCAATGGAGGACGTACATGCATAATATTTTTATAAAAGACGTGTTGTTTACCATACATACGTGAAAATGTATGATCATACTACTTACCTCGTAGTAATCCAATATTTACGGGACGAAGGTGATTAACTATAAAATAGGAAAGTAATTTAATAACTAAATAAACACTTCGAATTCAATCCCGAAATACTTAAATAGTCTATATTTCGATAACCTAAAATTCTTGTAATCCTAAAATATCATCATTTCCCAAGTATTTGATATCCACTTAATTTCTCTAAACAAGTACACGGTTAAATCCTAAAATATTTTCAAGCCTAAACAACATAACTCAACTTTTACTAATTAACGATAATAAGGATAAAGCTAAAGCAAATCAAGATATAGATCAACTCTAGTTTATAAAAATATGTTATTCATATTTATCTTGTGTAGTTATCTCAATCTCATTGTACTTATCTAATGTAATCGATATAGTTTATAAATACAATAATGTCTCCCACAAATATGTTATGGGAGATTTCCCCAACCTCGTGTAAAACTTATCTATTATCTTGGTATCAGAGTGCTACTTTGGCTTGAAGATGTTATGCTGAGAACGAGTTTGCATGGAGTGTTGGTGAGGCAACAGAGCAGCAACTTCTAGAGCAAAGGTAGAGATCGAGATAGTATCCATAGGGGCAGGTGAGGCAAGGTGATCCTAAGAAGTATGAGTCTCAGAAGAACTAAGGGTTGAAGACAAAGTAGTCGAAAGAAGTGAAGTAGGTGTGATAAGAGTGGAAGGAAGTACAACGTGACTACAGAGAGGAGTGGAAGGAGAGGAGCACATTCTTTTGAAGGGAAAACAAGTCTCATAAAAAACAACGTGATGAGAGATGAACACATGCTCAGTTTGAGGATCAAGACATTTGAATCCCTTATAAAGATTACTAGCACCCAAAAAAACACAAAGTTTAGATTTGAAATGAAATTTGTGTTGGTTGAAGGGTAGAAGGAAGGGTTAGCAAGCGCACCCAAAGACACAGAGAGAATAGTCTGGAGGTTGATCATATTTTTTTTCAAAAGGTGTAAGAGACCCAAGAGATGAGATAGGCAAACGATTGAAAATATATGTAGCCATGAGGAAAGCATGACCCCAATAGTTAAGTGGAACTGAGGTATGGACCAGAAGGGACAAGCCAGATTCAACCACAATATGATGTCTCCTTTCAACAGAACCATTCTGTTAAAAGGTGTGGGGACAGGTAAGTCTATGTTGAATCCCTTGAGAGATGAAATAAGTATGTAGGGAACAAAATTCATCTCCCTAATCAATTTGAATGTCAACAATTTTGTGATTAAATTGTCGCTCAACAAGTTTTTGAAAGGCAAGAAAAGTAAAGAATACATCAAATTTTTTTGTGAGAGGATATAACCAAAGATGCTTACTAAAATTATCACAAAAATAATTATTGCCATTAGAAGACATTACAGGAGAAGGACCCCAAAGATCAGAACATATGAGTTCTAAAGGAAAATGAGATACAGTGGATGACGGACTGAATGGAAGATGATGACTCTTTCCTTGTTGACATGCAGTGCAAACACCATTGACTTTATTTGATGAAACAGGTAGAGAATGCTTAGATATAACAGACAAAATTGTGTGATAGGAGGCATGACCAAGGCTATGATGGCAAATATCAATGGGAACACACTGGCAAAAGTGAGTTTGAGGAGATTTGATGGAAATGTTGGAGCGAGGAAATGGATACAAGCCGTCTCTAGTCCTACTGCTTAGCAGAGGTGTCCCCGTGGCCTCGTCCTTCACAGCAAAAAATTTGGCATGAAATTCAATAAACACTTTGTTATCAGAAGTAAACTGAATGATTGAAATAAGATTCTTTTTTATAGTGGGGACATGAAGTAGGTGCAGTAAACTGAATGTAGTAGAAGAAGTAGCGAATTTCGAAGAACCAATGTGACTAGTTGGCAAACTAGTACCATCTCCAACTTGGATATAATCAGCCCAATATAAGGTTCAACATGCAAGTTAAGATTCTGAAGACCATTGGTGAGATGATGAGTGGAGTCACTGTCAGGGTACCAATTCATGTCATTCGTAGGTTAAGAAGAAGCAGTATACATAGACATTTGATTGGTGGAGCCTTGAAAGGAGATATCAAAGCAATGAAAGCATTTGACAGCATTGTGACCAACTTTTCCATAGAGCTAACAAGAAGGACGTGAGTCACCATTGGAAGCATCACTGCCTCAACCATGGCCACGGCCATGATAAGAGCTCTGAGAACGCTATTGATAACGATTGCCACCAAGACGTAAAGAATTCTCATTGCAAGTAGTCACATTAATAGAACTGACAACAACATCAATAGATGTTGAATGAGCAGCCAGACGAAGCTGAAAACTGAGCATGTTACTGTAGATATCCTCCACATATAGAGGATTAATTCGAGTGGTGATGGAAGCAACCAACAGATCATAACTGGAATCCAAACTAACAAGAAGATAGGAGATGATATCAATCTCGTGAAGCAGGTGACCAACAGCAGCAAGAACATCATAGAGGGATTTAACCCACTGAAAATAATTTGCAACAAAGGAACTGCCTTTCTTTAGGCTAGATAACTGATGTCGTATAGTGAGAATATGGGCTTGAGAAGTAGAGGAAAACATCCTCTCAAGAGCAGACCAGACTTTTTGACAAGTGGAGCAACTAACGACCTGAGCGACTAATGACCTGAGCGAGAACATCTTCAGACAGAGAAGACATCAACATGCTAAGAATGGCATGATCTTGTTGAAACCAAAGATCCTATGCAGGGTTGGGGATTGGGGTGGGTGTAGTTGCAGTTGGGATAACAGATGTTATCAATCGTGGAGGACACATGACAGTTCCATCCACATAGCTATGAAGTTGTTGTCCTGGCAAATAGGGTGCAATTTGTGCTTTCCAAAGCAAATAGTTATATTTATGCAGTTTGATGGTGACAATAGAATGGAGATTGACATGAGAAAAATTGGAAATATGGAGGAGGTGTCATGGGAAAAGGCATGAGGATAAGTGTTACTGGAAGAAGACATGGTGAGGATAGACATAGGTCTTTATGATGGCTTTGGATACCAAGATAAAAGATAAGTTTTACACAAGGTTGAGGAAATCTCCAATAACATATTTGAACAGTTCTCTACCCACTTCCAAAGGCCTTACTTACTATTGCTTCCTGCCCAGAGGAACCTACCTGTTTCACCCAAGCTCACAAACATCTAGAGTGGCGACGTGCCATGGATGCTGAATTCATACGATGTAGGTCTTATGAATGTTATTGGCTGTCATTGGATTTATAAACTAAAACATCGAGTAGATGGTTCTCTTGAGCGCTATAAAGCACAGCTAGTGGTTAAGGGGTATCACCGACAACCTGGTCATGATTTTGAGGACACATTTCGTCTTGTTGTTAAACCTAGGACAATCCAGGTTGTACTCAGCTATGCTATCTCTCAGAGTTGGAGTCTTCGTCAAATTGATGTACAAAATGCGTTCTTACATGGTTTCTATATGCAGTAGCCGCAAGGATACATTCATCCACAGTTTCCTTGACATGTTTGTAAGTTACAAAAAGCCTTGTATAGCCTCAAACAAGCACCTTGTGCCTAGTACTCTCGGCTTAGTGACAAACTTCTGGCTCTGTTCTTGGTATCATTAAACAGAGGACAACATGTGCTGGTTGAGCTCTCGTGCATGGGCTGAAAGACAACTACACTGTCTTGTGTGGTGGTGTCTTGGTGCTCTTCCATTGGTTACATACGTGGTTCTACATGGTTCGAGGGATTTCATATTATGGAGGCAGTCTTTATGGGAGAAACCGTGAGGGTTGCGTGTTTCGGTGGTGTGGGGCCATTCCAAACTGAGTTGGGCAGCATTGGGCTTGATGGAGGTTGTAGAGGCGGTACCATTGACATGCTAGGAGTCTTTAGAGGTTGGCGTGTTGTTGTGTGATCATGTGTGTGCATAACCGGCTCTATTGGACTTGCTAATTCGTGCGGTAGGGGTTTAGGGGGTGTGGTTGTTGCAGTGACTAGTAGTCGAGAGAAATTATAGGGCTACTGATGAACCCAAAATGATAAAAGGGGCTGGGTAGCTTGATGAAGGTAAACAGAGAGTTAAAACCTTAGAGCTTGAAGAAGAAGATGAAAGTACAATGCATGGGGCTCTATTTATACTGTGTGGGTCATGGGTTTTGTTTGGGTTGACCCATGAATTTTTAGGACTTTTTCTTGGTCTTTATTTGGGCTCATGGGTTGGATTATAATTTCATAGGCTAAGTCACTTAACAATTCTAACATGTCAATCTTAAATTCTAAAATGGACCTAAGTCATCCAATAAATATCGTTGGACTTAACAAATTATTCTTGAGCCTAATACCAATTAAATAGGGCTCACTTGGTCCATAAATATGAGATGGGCTATAATCAAATTATTGGGTCCAATAAAAATCATTAATCCACCATAATAAATTTTGGGCCCGTGGCATATGCAAAATTATCCAATAAATCTCAATTGGGCTTTCCAAAAATATTAACTTATTAATACCATCCAAAATCATTCACTCAAACTTAACGAGCTTTAAACTAAACTTTTGGGCCTAATTATAATTGTTAGCAAACCTCAATAAACTATAGTCTGTGGGCTTATCCAAAATAGCCCATTAAACTTAATTTAGGCACATTAAAATTATCCTTATATTGACCTTAGACATATTAGATTGGGTTGTTACACATGTAAATTGCAAAGCCTAATGTGGAGCGGCAATCATCCCACAAACTTGCCCAGTTGGCATCATAATACTCATAAAGTGAAGTTATAGGAGTTTTTACAAAATGAAAGCCAAAGCTGAGAGTACCTTTTAACATAGTTATTGAGCCCAATTAAAACTCGTAATTAATCTCAATAATTTATCGTTTGTGGGCTTATCCAATATGACCCATTAACTATAATTTAGATTTAGGCCCAATAAAAATTATTAATATCTCGACTTTAGGATTATTAGGCCGAGTCGTTACACAGGTCATCCACATACACCTCTATATTGCACCCAATTTGTTTCTTAAACATCGAGTTCACTAGCCAATGGTACATTGCCTCTACATTCTTAAGGTCAAATGGCATAACTCGATAATAGTAGAGTCCCTTGCTCGCGATGAAAAGATGTTTTCTACTAGTCTTTCTTGTAGATCTTGATCTAGTTGTACCCCAAGTAGGCATAAATGAAACTTAGCATCTTTTTCCCGTCGTTGAATCCACTATCAGATCTACCATCAGTAAAAGAAAACTATCATTAGGGCAGGCCTTGTTTATGTTTGTGAAGTTTACGCACATGCGCCACTTCCCATTTCCTTTCTTCACCAGCACCACGCTTGACATCCATTCGGGATAATAAGACTCCCTTATGAACCATCCACATACACCTTCATATTGCACCTAATTTGTTTCTTAGACATGGAGCTCACCAGCCAATGGTACGTCACCTCTACATTCTTAAGGCTAAATGACATAACTCGGTAATAGCATAGTCCCTTGCCCGTGATGAAAAGATGTCTTCTACTGGTCTTTCTCGTAGAGCTTGATTAGTTGTACCCCAAGTAGGAATCAATGAAACATAGCATCTTTTTTCCCGCCATTGAATCCACTATCAGATTTACCCTCGGTAAGAGAAAACTATTCTTGGGGCAGGCCTTGTTTATGTCTATGACGTCCATGCACTCGTGCCACTTCTCATTTGCTTTCTTCACAAACACCACATTCGACATCCATTAAGGATAGGAAAACTCCTTTATGAACCCAACTTCAAGTAGGCATTCTACTTCTCCGACTATTGCTACACACTTCTTGGCTCTGAAACTTCTTCACAGGGTATATAGAGAGGTGATGCTCCATTACCTCTCAGTCTATCCTGGGCATGTCTTCATGGCTCCAAGCAAAGATGTCTTTATGCTCAACTAGAAGTTGTGTCAATTGTTCCCTAAGGTCCATGCTCATACATGTTTCTGTCCTCGCAATAGCTCCTGGCCACTTAGGTGCAAGACAATTAGCTTTAGAGGCTCACCTACTTCACCCTATTTTAGCTTGTTCTCATCCTGAATCTCGATCATCCAATCGATGAGCATGGGTGGCTGTGGAACATGACTTCATGTTCGCCCCTCCGGTGTCAGCGGTGTAAACTTCTCCTCCTTCACTCTTCAAATGTTGAACATAGAATTATTGTGCTAGCATTTGCTCACATCGAACTTTCTCTACTCCTACTTTGGTAAGGAACTACATTTCAAATGGTAGGTTGACGTGACCACCTCCATTTTATTCAACGTTGGGTATTTGATAATGGCATTATATAAAAAGATGCTTCTTACTACCAAAAGTTTGTCATGCCGGTGGTGGTGCAAGGCCTGGCCCCCATGGCAATCGGTAAAGTAATGTCGCCTACAGGTTGTATTGTCTTGCCTACAAAACCCTTCAATAGTGTTGGTGTTGGTCGCAACCTATTGTCCTTAATGCTCGTCCTCTTGAAGGTGTCCCAGTACAAGATGTTCACTGAACTCCCATTATCAATTAAGATCCTAAAAGTTGTGTAGTTAGCGACGAGTAGTGTGACTACCAAAGTAATATCATGACGGTATAAGACACACTCGCAATTGGCACAATCGACGTATACAAAGGATATGTCGCTAGCTTCAGGGTTGCTTAACCGTGAAGACTTCTTTGTACCTCGTCCGTTGGGTGTGTGCTTTACTTGTGGTAGAATAGGCTCCCCCGCAGGCAAAGCCACCCTCTATAGTTCTAATTTTTCTAGGGGCTTTTGCTTCCCGAGTGGACTACGGCACCGGGTGCGCCCTCTCCTTTCATTCTTATCTCTCCTCAGGGTCACACTTCTCCTCTAGGCTCTTGGCAACCTTTCTCTTTGTGGTCTTATCTCTCCTTTAGGCTCTTGGTGTTAGGTGATGAAGCGCTCCAACTCCTCGTTTCTTTGCATCTCTTCTATTTGGTTCTTGAGGATATAGTGTTATGTTGAACCCAAAGTTTCAAGGTTCATATAATTACATATCTACATATGGAATTTGATGATAACAAATGAATTCAAGTATAAAAGAATCTCAAACTCAAGTTGCCTACACAATGAAGCCAAGCACATCAATAAACCAAGCATGAGCAAGAAAGGGATTAAGCTCGCAAATGAAACTCTTAGAGTAATTTTGTACATCTCCTGATAAAATTTGAAATTAGATTAATGCTCAAAATTAATCTTTTTTCATAAAGTATCAAATTGCATTTTTCACATGTGCATGATATATTTAAAAATTAAAAGTTTGAAATTTGAATTTTTGAAAGATGATTGTTTGTCATCTTTCACATGTGCATGACATAATTAAAACTTTGAATTTTGAAAATTTGAAAGATGATTGATTGTTGTCATCTTTCACATGTGCATGTTTTGTTTGAAACTTGTTAAAAGTGAATGATGTTGTCTTTGACAATTACAAAAAGTAAAATTTTGATTTGAAAATTTTTTAAAAGTGAATGATGTTGTCTTTGACAATTGTGAAAAGTAAAACTTTGATTAAATTTTAAAAAGTGAATGAGGTTATCTCTGACAATTGTGAAAAGTAAAACTTTGATTTGAATATTTTGAAAATTGAATAATGTCGTCTTTGACAATTTCAAGAAAGTAAAACTTTAATTTGAAAATTTTGAAAAGTGAATGATGTTGTCTTTGACATGTGAATCTTTTTAAATTTGAAAATGAAATCTCATATGCCTATAAATAGCTCATTTCAGCTCTTCAAATTTAGAACAATATATATAACAACAAGAGCATACAACATTCATTCAAAACTTTCAATCTCTCTTCTCTAACCATTGAGCCTTAACCCTTGTTCATTTTGAGAGATGTATAATTTGCGTTGTATTGTTTTTATTTCACTCATTGATGAGTGTTTTTTAATGACCTACCCACTATCAGCTCTTGTATTAGTAAAAGGGTGTGTATAAACCTTGTACGTGTAGAAAGTGTTCTACACAGGGAATAGATGTTGAATCACCACGTGTAAGGTAATTGCAAGTATAAAGGATGTTCTACATGGATTCTTTGTTGCGATACTGCTCAACAGTACAATAGGTTTCTATCTCCATATGAAGGAGATTGGATAGTGAATTTGGAAATTCTCTAGGGGTAGCTTGAGGCGAGGACGTAGGCAATGTGACTGAACCTCGTTAAAATATTGAGTTTGCTTCCTCTTACCCTTGCTCTTTTTACTTACTGTAGCTTCGTAGTTTGTTCATATTTCATATTGTGTATTTAATTTATAATTGTGAATTTTTAAATACAATCAAATTCACCTCCCCTTTTGTGCTAGTCATCTGAGCAACATGTTCCTTAGTGTTGTGGCTTCATATTCACAATAGCCACATGCGAAGCAGAGAAACAATCTTGCGTGATCCCAGTGAGTGAGGGATATCTTCAATGATTAAGTCAGTTAGAGAAGTAAGAATATATAAATGAATTAGTATCCATTATAGTGTATTCATGAAAGCATATTTATTGGGTCTAGGATGCACAATATGGAGAGACCGTTAAGCTTGAGCACGACATGAAATATGGTGGTATCCATTTGAGAGGATTGTCTTTGCTGCACCTTTTTTGTTGGCTTGAATATTGTGATGTCATCGGCCCCCGTTTGTGATTTGGTAGAAGGCTGCAACATCGGGATGTGCACCACACAGGTTATACGCCTCACGTTTTGTGGAACATTGTGTGCTCGTATGCTCAGCACACTTGTGTTAAAAATAATCACAGTAGAAAGACTTGAGATATGTCATAATTAAAATATCAGTACCAAAGAAACAGATTTTAGAGCATCAAATTTAACATCATAACTATCCAAAAGTAAGGGTGTAAAAAAAAATTAGAAAATTGGTTGAATTGGTTCGGTTCAATACCGATTCTTAAGAATCAAAATTGGTCTGAAATCGGTTTGGTGTCAGTTTTTATATTTAAAAAATTGGTTTGAACCGAACTGGATCGGTATTTTTTATATTATATATAAAATACTTTCTA
The DNA here is from genome assembly GCF_004785595.1 of Juglans microcarpa x Juglans regia. Taxonomy (NCBI): domain Eukaryota; kingdom Viridiplantae; phylum Streptophyta; class Magnoliopsida; order Fagales; family Juglandaceae; genus Juglans; species Juglans microcarpa x Juglans regia. The sequence goes on from NC_054604.1 coordinate 12,585,396, forward strand.
TATTAAGTTAGACACTAACATACATAATTAAGTATAAAAATGAGTTAGACACTACTAATAATAACATGAAATTAGATACTATAATATAAGTCTAGTATAGAAATCAGTTAGACACAACTTACTAGTATAGAAACAAGTCTAGTATAATAAGTTAATCTCACTAATTATACTATACTAAGTTAATCTCACTAATAAGTTAGACATTATGAGGATACCTGTAAAAAAAAAATCCTTTGAGGAGAACAATCATTAGAAGAATCGGCTCTCAAATCTCAACTTATGTAGTGCAACATGTGTAAACAGTAAATCAAAAAAACTAAACCAAATCAGACCAAACCAAAACCGAAAAATCTGAAAGTTTGATTTTGTTGAGGAACCAATCCATATTGGTTCTTAAATTTTTCAAAACCAGTCTATACTACTTGTTGATGTCGTGTTTCACAGCCTGGACAAAGTATTCAAGAAGTAACTCCCTTCTCAACTTAGAGAGGGGGCATTTATACCTGGTCGAGGGGATCCCAGAGGTGATAGTGACTGGTATGCTGCTCCATACCAGGATCGGGTGTCCCTGCCAACTTCCTGCTTCCCTGCAGACTTGCCAGACCTAACCATGGTTATCGTTGACACCCAGGGGGCATGCTGTTGCGTGCCAACCCCTGGGACACATTGAATGCAACGTGGCCCTTACCATGGCGTGTCCGCTCCCGTTCTATTAAATATGGCGTGGTTCTGGTTAGGCACGTTTGTCCTCTTGCGCCTTCCGGACAGCAGCGTCAGGGATAGGGGATGTCTCTGACGGTCGACCAGTTATGGTGTCAGGCTGTCCTGTCCACCTCCTGTCCTTTTGTCAATATACCCTGCCCGGTGCTCCTCCTCCTGGGCCTCCCAGGCCAACCTGGCCCAATCTAGGCCTTATACGTGGGTCTGGGCCCTGGCCTTATCCCGAGCTTGGCTCCTAGGGATTTCTCCCCACACTACTCTTTAACTGCATTGGGTCTTCTTGCTCGTAATCTACCTCGTTCCCTACATCTACATCAAAACTTACAGATTCAAGGAGCAAAATCTTAGTGGGACTTTGTGCCATAAGTGAGATTTCGAGAAAATCTTACTGATCAGTTATATCTCATGAAAAACTTAAAAGGTACATAATTGACAATGAATATAACAAGTATGGACTTAGTAATAAAACACATGTTGAGGCGAGAGCACATGCCTATTTTTTTTTTTTTTTTTGAAAATAGAGCACACACGTAATTGAAATATAAATAGAGTTACAAAAGACTTGTTGAGGATCCAATGCTCAAAACGTTACACAAGAAGATTTCCTCCCCTTGCTTCATGTCGGCTTCTCGCAGTTGCTGCTTTGGTCACGTCACGACCTTTCATCGGTCTTAGCACACACTTTTACCCAACAAATCCTGTTGTAGAGAAATGTTATTCAACATCTTAATAACTATAACTCCTTCATCATTCATTGATGGTTATCAAATGATTGGAAAACTATTATTAATATTTTATTATTTATCTACTAATAAATTAATATCACACATCAACAGATCATGAAATGATTATAGTTAAAATGATGATTAATAGTATTTTTCTTAAATTATACACATCTGAATGGTATAATATTTTAGAATTACATTGTATAACCACTTTTATTTAAACTGCATTTATATTATGAGTAATTAATATCATTTTAAATATCTTATTTATCATAATCCAGATGAATGAAGCAAGGTGACTAAATATGATAAAAACATAATAGTAGAGATGCTAAAAGATCTTATTATATAAAGTATAAACTTCAATATTAGAATTTAAATAAAAAAATGTGAGTTAATTGATATTTATTACATTTAGGATATATAACCGTCAAGACAATTTATAAAATTCTTATAACAAAAAATTATAATAAACTTAATATTTTTGCAAACAAAAAGTTATGCCCTATCGCCTTACAACACTAACATCCGATACCTTAGAGCACTGGCCAATGACAGTACATCTCTAAAGTTTGGCTAAATATCAATAAAATGATCTGTATTGGAGTAGTCAAATGAGGAAGCTCTACATATGAGTTACAGTACCACAAAAGTTTCCTTCATATTTGGAGATACACTATTTGATATGAACCCGTAGGAATTAAATCCAGGTTCCCATCATTATTCATCTTAAAAAGAATTAGTATATTCTAAAAATATACATCAACTGCACATTGGGACATTGCTCATTTTCTTGCTACTCAGTTGGGCCTTTCACATTGGGATGCTGGATAAAATATTGAGTTATTAAATTATTAATTAACATATAGTTAGTGTAATTACAAAATATAAAAAAAAATATTATATTATTATTTTGGCTAATCCAATGTGGGGTTATATCTTGAATAGTTTTTTTATAACAATAATTATATTAATCAGCAAAAAACATTACAAACTTTATTTATTAAACCAAACAACAGAACTAATAAACTCACGAAAAATCTTTCCCACACATTTATATCATCAATGTTCCAAGCAAGCTTTGCCAATTTGTATGCTCCCTCATTGCCCAAACGTCCCACATGCAGAATATTGCAGTGGTTAAAAACTCTCATCAATTTTTGAATCTCCTTAATCACATTACCAACCATAGACATAGAGGAGGAATCATTTCTATGAATAGTATGAACCATAACAAGAGAATCTATTTCAATAATCAGATTTGGAATGCCCCTATGTAGATAGAATTGTAGACCTCTTAGGATAGCCACCAACTGAGGATCATTCACTGCAAACTCTTTCTTACTAGCTGCCAACACAACTTCACCCATGTCATCCTTAAGCAAAACTCCCACCCCTGCTCTTTGTTGATCAAAGAAGATGGCCCCATCAATATTTAGTCTTAAAGATCCTCGTGGAGGAGAAACCCAAGTACCCTTACTCTTCTGTCCAACACCCCTTACTTGCTTCAAATCATACCATAAAGCTAAAGCATTGTGTATTTTTGCAGCATGGTTTAGGTCAATATCCTCAAACATTTTCTTATTGCACCTATACCAAAAACCCCATGCAATGAGAGAAAACTTTTTCAATTGATCTTGACTTCCTCTAGCTTTGACTTGTCTAGCCAACTCAGCAAAATCCACAAAATTATCCTCATTTTGCAAACAAAGGCCTTGATCATCCCAACTCTATCTAAGTCTGTGGCATTTAAAAACAGCATGCAACACATCTTTTGCGCTATCCTTACAAAAAACACAAGTATCTTCCAGCAACATTTTTCTTTTCTTTACGTTTAATTTTGTTGGGAGACCATTTTTGCAGGCTCTCCAAGTAAAAACTTTCACCTTGCTTGGAATTTGTAAACTCCACAGCCCTTTCCACACCTACTTCTGGTCTGTAACATTTGATGATTCTAGTCTGCCTCTAATCACTCTAACCACAGAACTAAAGAGCTTATAAGCACTTTTCACAGTAAAAACTCCATTCTGTTCAATCTCCCATACTAACTTATCTGCATTCTCCCTTGAGCTCAATAGAATTTTGAAAATCTCTGTTGCTACTAGGGATGGAAAACCCTGATTCACTTTTTCAACATCCCACCAGAGTGTATCCTTATCAGTAAGATCTTCTACTTTTTAGTTAGCATTTAGCAACAACTCAAGAACACATTGTTGGAGTTGTCTATGATTTGGAACCCAGTAATTTGTCCAAAGTTTAATATTAGATCCATTACCCACCCTCCATTGATAGCCATGCTTTAAACTGTGCTTTGCTTTTACCCCTCCAAGCATATGATGGCGTGGAACCCAACTTTGAATCCAAAAAATCAGTGTTAGGAAAATATCTTGCTTTATAGATCTTATGCAAAAGGGTAGACTTCTCATACATAATTCTCCACCCTTGTTTTGCAAGAAGAGCCACATTAAAAACTTTGAGATTTTTAAACCTCAGACCTCCATCTTTCCTGGGTCCACACATCTTCCTCCAACTAACCCAATGGATCTTATTTTCTTCATTCTTTTGTCCTCACCAAAACTTTTCCATCATGCTCTCCAACTCCTTACAAAAACATCTGGTAGTTTAAAGCAGCTCATCGTATAAGTTGGTATAGACGTAGCTACAGTCTTATTAGGATCTTCTTTTCTCCTGTGAAAGCAACTTTTCTTTCCAGCATTTCAATTTCTACCAAACTTTGTGTTTTACATTTGAGAAAACTTGATGTTTGGCATGCCCCACTACTAGAGGCAACCCCAGATATTTGTCATATTTCTGAAAGTGCTGAACTCCCCACAAAGACAGCAGATCCTCATGTGGTGAAGTTGAAAAATTTCTGCTAAAAATCACATTTGTTTTTTCTCTATTCACTTGTTGACCAGATGTCTGCTCATAACACTTGTAACATATATTGAATCTTCAAATTTTCCTGCATGTTAGCCTTGCAAAACAATACACAATCATAAGCAAATAGTAGATGATTGATTTTGGGTGCACCTCTGCAAATCTGAACGTCTTTTATCTAGATCTCAACTACAGCTCTTTGTAGTAAGCAAATAAATCCCTCAGTCCATAACAAGAACAAATATGGAGATAAATGATCTCCTTGTCTAAGACTTCTAAAAGGAAAAAATGGTCCTTTAGGCTCACCATTAATGAGAACAGAAAAAGAAACCGTCTACACACAAAACATAATCAACTCAACCCATTTTCTATCAAAACCCATAGTAAGCATAGCATGTTCAACAAAAAACCAATCAACTCTATCATATGTTTTATTCATATCAAGTTTAAGGGACATAAAACCATCTCTCCCAACCATCTTCCTTCTTAAAAACTGTATAAGTTCATAAACCACAATCACATTATCAATAATAAGACATATACTTTTAGCTAAATTCTGGAGATGGATTTGATGAAATCAATGCCAATACTCTTATAATTAATTGGACCTTAGTTAAATTATAGGAAAAAAATATAAAAAGGGAGGAAAAAAGAGCTACATCCGGTTCCCTATAGTAACTTTTGATTTTAGGTACACATCCTAAATCATTACTTTGATTTTTTTATTCTAAATTTAATAGTACATTTAGATATATTTATTATTCCTACTATTTTTTCAAAATTAGAAAAAATATCATAAAAATAAATTCTTTTTTATTTTTGTTAATGTGAGGATGATTATATTTTTATATCTTTCAATAATATTAAATAAAATCATTTATACTAAACATTGAACTAATTTTTATTAACAAACACACATTTCCACAATGTTATATATGATTTCAATTTCCTACTCATTTTTAAAATTTAGCCGTTACAAAATATATGGTTGGCAAATGTGAATTTCGACAAAAAATTATATTTTTCTTAAAAACATAATAATTTTGAAAATATTTATCGTATTCGAAAAAAAAATTAAATTTTTGTTTAAAATATTCACTAAAGAGTAATAATTCAAAAAGAAGAAAAAAGATAAAAGAGTGAGTAGTAAATATTATAAAAAGAATTAAGAAAAAAATAATAAGTAAAGAATAAATAAAAATCACTTTAATAAAATAAAAAAAGAATAAAGCGTGATATGTCGAAAGTTTTGAAAAGATGAATAAAATTTAAAAATAAAATCTAGCTAAAATTTAAAAAATATTTTACTCATCCGGACGCGGACGGAAGGTTGGGAAGAAGTTTCTCTCGGAAAAAACTTGAATTTTGAATGTGACCCACCGACGACTATACACGGTCATATGGGACCCACTTGCCAAGTAATAGGTTTGTTGATGAATTATTATTGGTTCTGAAAATCAATTGTTGGCCAAGTTCATACTCAATCCCTCTCTCTGAAACCCTTTCTCTCTGAAACCCTAGAATCGGAGAAATCGAAATTTGAATCCAGGTTGTTCAGATCGTCGTCCGACCGACCATGGGAAACACTGAGAAGCTCTTGAATCAGATCATGGAACTTAAATTCACTGCCAAATCTCTCCAACGCCAAGCCAGGAAATGCGAGAAGGAGGAGAAATCCGAGAAGCTCAAAATCAAGAAGGCCATGGAGAAAGGCAACGTCGACGGCGCCAGGATCTACGCTGAGAACGCCATCCGGAAGCGCACTGAGCAGATGAATTATCTCCGCCTTTCCTCTCGCCTTGACGCCGTCGTTGCTCGCCTCGACACCCAGGCCAAGATGACCACCATCAACAAGTCCATGGGAAACATCGTCAAATCTCTCGAGTCTACCCTCGCCACTGGCAACCTTCAGAAGATGTCCGAGACCATGGATCAGTTCGAGAAGCAGTTTGTCAACATGGAGGTCCAGGCCGAGTTCATGGAGAGCGCCATGGCCGGCTCTACCTCCCTCTCGACGCCGGAGGGAGAGGTCAACAGCCTGATGCAGCAGGTCGCCGACGATTATGGCCTCGAGGTCTCCGTTGGTCTGCCTCAGCCGGCCGCGCACGCTGTTCCGGCCAAGGAGGCCGAGAAGGTCGACGAGGACGACCTCTCCAGGCGCCTCGCCGAGCTCAAGGCTAGAGGTTAATCAATCAGACAACGATGAGGTTGTTTATGACTTCTTATTATGAGAATGTGATGTGTATGATGCATAATACTTTTTATATTTTATATTCTGTAAATTTGACTGAAATATGTCTTGGATTATTTTTATTGCAGACTATATTGTTATTTATCTGGGCGTTTGATACTTTTCACCTGGTTTTTTTGATGTGGTAGGAACTAGTATGTTTAAATTTGATTGAAGAGTAACCTTTTCATTTTGGTAGCGCATGAACTATTATCTTTGATTGTTTCATACCCTTGTTAATTCATGAGTTTTAATATATGAATTAGGAATTGGTTTTCAGGGTGTAAAATGATCTAACCCTTAGGGGTTGGCTCAAGTGGCAAAGGCCGTGGTCTAGGTGATATGCTCCCTCCAGGTCTAAGGGTCAAATCCTCTTAAGTGCAAACAATTTCTAGGGGCCATTGGACTGGAGGAACTTTCCCTTGAATTGCCCGAGGTGCACTTGCTGAAAACTCCTTACTGAGGGCTTGTGCCATCCTCGGGAGTAGTTAGGACTTTGTTCTTGGACACCTGGTGCCAATAAAAAAAGAAAAACAAGGGTGTAAAATGATCTTTTTGACTTGTGTGCTTAGTGCACTTTGATTTTATTATGGTTCTGATTCGTTTAGTATGTTTAATGATTTACTTTATGAGATTGCAAGCAGATGGGGATGTGGATGCTTACCTGTAAGATATGGATGGCCGTCAAGGGTCTTTAGTCATCTTAGTTTCTTTAGCAGTTAGTTTTCTATGTTGTTGTTGAATGTTGTGATTGTACTTTAGATGTTTTGCTGCAACAAGACTAATGAAAGAAAACTGTGGGAAACAACTTATGGACTTTCATGAAGATTATGACTGGCTACTTGAGGAAGAGGACATTGGATACATGATAAGAATATTTTTAGCGCTTAAGTAATAAAGAAGAGTTGAGTTACATCTAGGATTAGGTAGGTAATATGTAATGCTAAGCATGCCTGGCATGTTATGATCAAATTCATAGTGGTATCTTGCTCTGATGCGGTTAAGAGTTCAATGAGTATAGAAATCATAATACCTTAAGTTTACTGGATATTCGACAAGAGAACTAATTTCCAACAAAACATTGAATGATCTGTGTATATGGATGGGTTTTCAGAAATTAATGTTGAGGTTGATTTGAGGCTTAGAACCAAGCTTCTGGAGAGCACTCATGTGAAGCTCTCAAAAAGTTCTGTCACATATCTAATGTAGTTGCTGACTTGAAGCAGCAGAAGTTTGCACATGGCAGTGAAATGAAACATTTAGTTTTTTTTTTTTTTTTTTTTTTTTAGGTGGAAAGTTAGGATGCTTATAGTTGTTGAAGCTGTTTAACTTGGTTTGCCTTCTATTATGAATAACTATTCAGATTGGGTTCGGAAGCTCTACATAGGTTTTTACAGTTAGGATATTGTGGATGGCTTGAGAAATTTTTGTTGCTTGCTTTGATGGACTTGTTTGACTAAAATATCACATCTAGTAAAATAAGAGCTTCCTAGATGAATATTTTGCATGTCAAGGATAGGGAGCGGGAACAGCATTGGGCCGTGTGTAAGTTAATATCATATTCTTTGTTAGTACTATCAAGTAGGATCATTGGTGGCCATTGTGGTTCTAGCGTTTTTCAACATGGTTATGGATGGTGGCTTCTTTTGATTTTTATGCTTTGGAAGACATTTTATTTAATTAATTTTATACAAACTGACGTTGTTTTATGTAGTTTGTCAGATTGTAAAGTTATTTTTATTTTAAAGTAGATCTAACGGATCACATGAAATCACGTTAGTTTGTGGGATTACTTTTGTGTAATCTATTTGTGGCTATAATAGTTCTCTTTTGTAAATAGGGTGCTTTATGTTTGTCAGAGGTCAATATTTTGCATAGTATGATTGTGCAAGTCTTGTCTAGATTGAAAAGATGCAAGAGAAGGATCTTGCAAATGTGACCTTATAATGCACATATCAACAACATTTGCCATGAACAAAATTGTTGAAGCTATTTCTGTAGAAAGAGAATTTACAAGCCAAGAAATTATCATATCAGTGCATCATATCCAGGCAGTAAAACAAGGATCATCTTCTGTAGGTCTGGGCAGGCTTCCATTCACTGTGATTCACAAAGCCTATTTTATTTTTAGCACTAATCGCCATTTTACATGGACCTCTTCCATGTATGAGAATTATCTTCTTGTATGTAATTGCCTAACGAGCACTGATCCTGGGTTTTCGCCCAATTCTTGAAAGAAAACCTAATCTTGAAAAGTGAATTTCATAAATCTAAATTTCTGGGCGAGAATATTGAAAGAAAATTGCAGAAATCTATAATCTTTTAGCACTTCTGATGCAATATCAAAGTCTATACCTAGTTTAATTTAAGACCGAAGAAAAATAGTGGTGTTAGTAAGAATCTTTAGATGTTTAAAAGTTTGATGGTTGCTCATTGACTCGGTGATATTATTTCTCGGGTGGAGAGATAATATGTTAAAATGTGCCATGGAGGCATAGGATGATAGGTGTGAAAGTTTGAGAAATTGAAAGTGCCTCGCTAATGAGATCCTTCTTTTTTATTTAGCAATCAACTAGAAAATGCAATATGAATATTTTCTATTTTAAAGTTCCTATATATGCACACTAGGGACATGAAATAAGAATTATTGTCTCATCATATAAAAAAATATTTGTTTAACCAGAAGGAAAATATAGCTTTCAAGTAAAATGTTTTCTCAATCGCAATTGTATGAGTTATATGATAAGAGAAATTATTTCACAAATTTATGAATTGTTAAGAATGGAATTATAAGTGAATTATGATGCAAAACAATTGTTACATCACATTTAGATTGATGTAATATCCCGTTGTATCATAATTCTAACATGTCGTCTTTTGATCAAGTTCATTCTCCTTTTAGTAAGGCTTAGTGATTGCATGATTATTTTTGTGCAAACGTGAATCTAATTAAAATGAAAATATGGAGGGTTTAAAATGGAATATTGTTTGTTGAGTAAAAAAAAAACTACTTATATTTTCAATGAGGGTGGTGTATTATGGATTTTATTGACACTTATTTTTTGAAAAGAATATTTTATTTCACATTACCTTCATATTAATATTTTCAAATTTTTTTTATAAAAGATCACTGAAAATAGTGGAAGAAATTCACCAATTAGTGGGAGCATACCTTTTAATGAGGGTGTACCACTAGTGATAGTGACTCCCAAAACACACTAGAACATAAAAATCCTCATAAATAGAGTGGTAGCTATATATCACTATTCTCTCGTTATTTAGAGATTAAAAGAAAATATTTGTAATTTGTGCTCTGCTAAAGGTATTGAATTCACATGTATGAGTCTCAGCATATAATTTTAAATTCACTTCACTTATATGATCCAATCTGAGGTTGTTGATCTAATTGACAAAGGAAAAGTAGAGTTGATAGAGGTACAAGTCCATCTCTTGGTACTAATTGAGTTGCCTATTGAAAACAATTGATCTCACATTTGATGAAACTTTTTTGGAAGGAGTTAAGTAATTAATTCTTGAAGGAGAATAAATGGTTAGCTTTCGTAATGTTTAGACAAGAAGTACTCTAAGCGCATGATTGTTGCTTGTACTGTTTTGTACAGAAATAAAATAAATGCTGCTAGTACTATTTTCATGCGACCTAAATCAACTATCTATTCAAAGATACCCAATGCACCTAGTTGTTATTATTGACGACCTATTGAATAAAATGGGATCTTTTGGACATTGTTGACAATCCTAGAAAAGTGTACTCTTAAGAGAGATGACGATCTGGTTGTCTTAAATTATTAATTGTCGCCTAATGAGTGGCTTTCTATATTATGAGGTAGTGGACATGAGTTTATGAAAAGTAACTCAGACTTCATTCTTGTAAGACTATTTACAAAAAAACCAGTTTTTACGAGTTCATATACAAATTTTATTGACAATTAATGAGATGATGAATACTAAAGAAACTATTCTTTCCTATACTATTTGGTGTTTTTATTATGATTTGATCATGTGAGTTAGAGGTTGAGACTTCGTTAGAGGGTAAATATGGCTTATTTGATTAAGTGAGTTTGTGATGTGATTTGAACAAGTTATTAAAAGTAATGGTTAGACTATTATAATTGTCCTTGGACTCAAATGCCCTAATCGCTTTACCCTTAATAAACTCAAGGGTGGTTATCTCACATGTTGTTGAGTACAAGAGACACATACAAACCCCTGAAGTCGCAAATTAAATTTGTTGAATGATATTTGTGGTCACCTTGTAAATTGTTAAAAGTTGCAGTTGTACTTGCTGACTAGAATTTAAGGCTTATATCATGAGTTTGACCCTAACTGAGATTCAAGATGAATCATTGACTTTATGAATGTGCAAAGGCTTTTTATATATAAAAGCATAATCTCTTAGTAGGCACATGTTTTTTGGAAGGTTAACACACATGAGATTGCGCATAGAGGGAAATAGTTCTAAAACACCATTATTTGTAGTTGACAATGTACTACACTTGAGAGTTGCACATGATAGTGATATGTTTTATGATCATGTGACACGACTGGGAGCATTTAGTGAGCACACGCAATCACCATGAATTTTGGAATTGTGGTGAAAAAGATATGTTGACAGGCTTACATCGGCTCAGGCACACAAGCAATCACCTCTGGCATTTATGTGACCAACCACTCATTTTCCTCTCGATTGGTCATGAACCTCACATATACGTTTTAAAGGTCGAATATTTATTTTTAAATTTAGCAGATGCTTTTTAAATGGATCCAAGTGTTTTAAAATCTTCTAAATATTTTTATGGGTCCAAAACTTATGTTAGTGGGGATATTTTAGTGTTATTGAACCAAACCTGATTTTTAAAGTAAGCCTCTTTAATTTTTGGAGCCATGAAAATAATAAAGTTTTAGAAAATTATTTTATTTAAGTTATTTTATTTCGTTAAAAGTATTATTTAATATTCATTTTTTTATTTTATGTTAAAAACTTTACTTATTTAAATGATTTTATTTCTCTTAAGAAATATTTGTAAAAACTCATCATTTTATTTTATGATGCAAAATATTATTTTGGGATTTAGAAAACAAAGTTGGATTTGAAATTTAGTCCAATTCCATTTTATCTTGTTCGCTCTCTTTTTTCTTTTATTCCCTATGTTTTAATTCAGCCCTTAGAGATAGCTCAGCCCAGCCCACAACAAGGCCCAAGGTCTTAAGGAGAATAACACAGCCCATCCAAAGAGGAGACCCAAAACTATGTCATTTTGGAAAAATCCTAATTTTCCCCTCCTCTTCCACTTTTCCACTTTCTTCCCCCTCCCCCCCAAGCTGAGACTGCACAACTTACCTCCCAACCAGGCCATGCTGCCGCTATTGACAACACCATCTCCACCGTTGCACGTTGCCGGCCAACTACCCTTCTCTCCCTTGACTTCACCCTCACCCTGTAGCTCTCTCCCTACTCCCTCGGCTTCTCTCCTCATGTTGCACCACCCTAACCAGTAAGCTCCTCTCCCTCTAACGACCTCCCTCCCTTTCCCTCTTGGTATCTCTCTCTATTTCACTATTTCTCTCTCAGTAGCCTTTATGCTGCCATGCACCACCACTATGATCTCCCAGCACCACCACAAGCCTTTGTGATTTCTTCCTCGCGACCGCCTCCCCTTCTTAGATTTTCTCTCTCTCTCACTATTTGTCTCCCTCTCTATTTATCTCATTTTAGGCAGCCATCCATAGCCGATTGTGGCATTGCCAACCATAGCCGGTTGCAGCACTGCCAACCATTGTCTGCGACGCCAATCCATGGCAACCAAATGCCCAACTTCAATGCCTCAGTCTTCCTCTCCATTTCTCTCTCTCTCTCTCTCTCTCTTCCCTCCTTGATGGGTACCAACATGGACCTAGTTTTAAAGTTGTAGCCGTCCAACACAAGCTCTTTTTAAACAATATTGAATTTTCATTGTGAGTTGAGTTTACTCATCTTATTCTTGATTGAATTTTTGAATTTATCAAAAGTAAATCACAACCTTGGTGGCTTTGCTCCTTGTAATCTGGGTTCTTGAGACATGTTCTTCAACGGGTCTAGATTTTAATATAATCTAGGTTTTTTAAACGAATTCTCAACAGGTCTAGATTCTTCATCTATTGACTTGATTTTTACTTTCTTGGGTGAGTTTTCAAATTGATTGTGAGCTCAAGGGATTCCATTCTCACGGGTTCATATCACTCTTCCCTCAATCGGCCTCCAGAACACACACACACACCTTCCTCTCTCCACCATCCATGGCAGCCTACCCACGACAGTAGCCCTCATGGCACCATCAGCAAGGGATGAGCCTCCACCATACTTGCACCACGCTAGCCACGGAAACTACCCCTCTAGTCCATGACAACACACACACATCCATTCAACTCTAACTTAGCCACCATGAGCATCATATCCATTCACCAAACACCATCGTGAGCCACTAAGGGGATAATGTTGTGCACCAAACAGCCCACCGAGAACCACCACACAGCATGCCTCGATTTAAGGTATATTTTCTATCCCTTTACATTTAGAATTGTTGTGTTTGTGAAGCTGCAGTTGTGTTGTAGTTTGTAGTATGGTGGTATGATATACAATGATGGAATATTGTGTTCTGAAGTTGAAATGGAATGTTATGAAATGTGCTCTGTGTTGTGAGTTTTAGATTTTGAATGGTGTAAGTAGAATGGTTGTGTAGTATGAAGTGATGGGGATTAAATGTGAAGTTTGTGATGTAGTTGTGATTTGTGAGGTGATGGAATTATTGTGAACTATGCTCTGTGTTGTGAACTGTAGATAGTGAATAGAGTAGTTTGTGATATGGCGGTATGTTGTGAAGTGATAAGATTACTGTGTAGTTAGAATGTGGTTGTGAATTGTGTGAATTAGTGGGGGGTGATGGTATAGTTGTGAAGTGGTCGGATGCCAGTGAAGTGATGGGATCACTGTGCAGTTTGGAAAGTGGTTGTGAACTATGTGAAGTGATGGGATGTGGTGTAGTTGTGATGTGGTTGTATGTCGTGTGAAGTGTTGAAATAAACTATGTAGTTTGGACATGCTATGTGAAGGGATTTGTTGGTTGGGATTGTGTTAGCTTGTAGGAAGCTTGTAAAAATAAGTGGATGTTTAAGGTAGATTGTATGTTGAACTTAGGTGATAACAAGGCAAGGTATATGTGTAATTTGAGTTGGATGTTAGTGTCGGTGTGTATGGAGCTTGTATACACAAGTGGGAGTTTTAGTGAGCTATATGTTGATCTTAGATGATAAAATGGATAAGGTACATGTGTGAATGGTTGGATGCATGTATTGGATAGATCTACAATATGTAATGGATAGCCTGTCTTAAGTATAAGTTTATAATGTTTAAGCCTCAAGGTTGGCTTAAAGTTGTGTATTATGCATGAATAAATGGAGAAATGAAGTTGATAGGATTGTGCCTTAACCTTTAAAGTGAACCATGGAGATTCACTTTAAGGTATAAGGACATGAAGTTGAATGTCAAGTGTTGGAAGTGTGACTTGAATGGGTCTAAGTGAAGGAAGTATAAGTTAAGAGTAGTTTTATGCATTTCTAATTTTAAGTTGCATATGCACTTAAAAAGGCAATGATGTTAAGGTTATGTATACATGTAGGTTGCCATCTGACACGCATATGAATGTATTGCATGAAATGAAAATAACATGGAATCCAGGTAAGTATTATGTTCATACTCTTATAGAATTTTCTAAATGATATGAAAATGAAACTTTTATGAGAAATGTTCTTTTTATACAATGAAGGAAAATGAAATGGTGTTTATGAGTATGCTAAGTAATAACGTTTTAAGGTATATGTATGTAATGGCCTTTCTTGACAGTCCGTTTTTATGCACCTCAAGAATATTTGTATGCATGTGAAATAGATGTGGTATGTAGTAACTATTGTCTTTATGTTCTTTGAAATGAAATGTTGCAGCTTATGTTTGATGCTAAGAAATGAAGTCTAAATGATGCGATGAAATGAAGTTTAAATGATGTTACGAAATATGTTTAAATGATGTCGTGAAAGAATGTTTAATGGATGCTATGAAATGATGTTTATAAAATGAAATTGACTAATAAATGAAAAGACTGAAAATGAAAGGACTGAAAGGAAAAAAAAGAAAATGAATGTTTTAATGTATGAAACTACGTAACAACCATGACTGAATGAATAATGGTACCCATGGACTGGACATATTGCAATGCTGGGTAAGTAGCATTGGTAGTGCACCCAGTGCTACCCCTTGATTGAAACAAATTCTCAACCTGTGGCCATGAACGGAAGCCGGATCCAAAAGTTCACTAACCCCAAAATATAAGGCGTAACAATGTATACAAGCCAGATAAAAAGTGATAAGAGTAATTGAATGTATGGAACGATTTAGTTTCTTTATGAAGGAATGTACAATGTGTGGAAAATGTTTTATGAGAAATGAAAACATATGTTAGTATATTTTTACAGTATGAAATAATGTTTATTGAGTATTCAACTTATTTTATTTTTATGTATGTCCATCTCCCTTCCAGGAACAAAATGAGGACGGAGTGTCAGGACAGACATGGCCCAAGAGAAGGGTGATAGAAGCCTAGGCATGTTAATGTAATGTATGAAATAATATTTTTTTTGTAAAAGGACTTTCTGATTAATTTAATGATTTTCGCTATAAACTCTCTTTTAATATACAAAGTAGATTTTAATTTTAAATATAGAATCTTTTATATGCTGGGAAGGAAAAAAAAGATTTTAAAAGGTTCAATAATTCCCGTCTCATTTTCTAAAATTATTTTTTAAAGTCCCACCACAAGGACGAGCGTTACAGCTTAGGTAGTGAACAAATATGAGACATTGTGTTCCTTGATGCTTATGTAGCATATAGAGATGGTTGACACAAAATATATATATATATAAATATATATATATATTATATATCACCTTAGTTATGCTAAGATGAGATCTTTGTTATTTGTTAAGACCGTACATGGATAGCCCACAATCTGTGTAACATGTGGTTTAGCTAGATGCGATATCCTCTTTGGCATTTTGGATAGCGAGCAAATGGAGGAACTCGGGTTAGGCATTGAGATAGCGACTAGACTAGGATTTGTAGGATGTATTGAAATTAGACATAGCACTTTTGGAAATAGAACTCCACGGTATCATGTATTTCATACTACATATACTTTTACAACCAACAATAAAGGTGAATGAATGAGATCATTACTTCCTCATCGTGTGAGTCCTATAGATCATGATTGATGACCTTAATTTATTTATGTTTTTTTTTAAAAGCTTTTGACGATGTCAAGAGGTTGAGATTTTAGTGTCTGCTACTTTGGCATGTTGTCTGACCATGAATAATTCGATCTAAAAAGATATTGCTAGAAAAGCGACTAGACTAAAACTAAATGATATGAGGGTGAAGGAAAACTATTTGGTAGCACATCAATATTGTGTTTATACTGACTGCTGACAAGTTATGTTACTTCTTTGAAGTAGTGATACAGCTGTGGGTACATCCTGTTTTATGGAAATTAAGTATTGCTCTGAGTCATTCAAACTCGAGAGGGATTAGTGATGTTTTGTCTGATTTGACCAAATGAGTCAGGGTATAATGAGACACTTTTAGAAATATTGTTATGATGGTCGTACAACCTATTTGTCAGTATGATCAAGATTGAGAACATATTAAAAGATACAGACTTGGGATTTTGCCTACTATGTGCTAGTAGGAGATGTAGTAAAGGGGCGCCCATAGTGGACACCCTTTCCCCTTCTCTTGACTAGGGGTTATGAAATAGCTTAATAGCCACTTCATGAGTCTTGATGGTTGGCCTTTAATAGCCAGCCAAGGGTTACACTTGGGCTATTTATATAGCCCATCTCCCCTTTGGATAAGGCATTTGTAGCACAAAAAGTAAAAATTTCTCTCTCAAGTGTGGTTTTCTTTTGTCCTAGGATTTAGGCTATGGAATATGTGAGTAGTACTATGATCTTGTCACATAGCATACTCCACTATCGACGATGATGATTTTGGATGAACAATTACAATGAAAAATCTGCAGAACAATTGCACTAGACCCAAAATTTACTACTCGAGATAACATCGCTTCTACTGTGTATTCTGATATAATATTTCTAACAATTTTATTTTATTTTAGAAATCTATCGTTATTTTATTTTATTTTAGAAATCTCTTGCTAGCCTGGAAGTTGGAGTATGATAGAAAGAGAAAATCTGTTATTATTTTATTTTAAAATAAAAATTAATCACTACAAAATAATTTACAGCTAATAGAAGAGATATTATGAGCGTAGAAAATTATAAATGAGCTCTCCATCTAGGGGCTAATACCTACAAAACTTACAAAAAAAAAAAAAAATGATTGTACTAGTAGAACTATGTGAGATGGAGAGGCTATCATCCAACTTTTCATTTGAGTATATCAACGGACAGGCTATTATAATAATAATAATAACTATTTATTATCTTTGTACTGTATATAATTTTTTAATTTTTTTAATAAATATATAATATATGGATAAGAAATAAAATAATTTATTAATTTAAGAGGAATAAAACTAAAATAATTTTAAAAAAATAAAAATAAATGTGATGTGTGATGTGTGAAATAATAAATAATGAAAATTTTATAATAAAAATAATTTTATAATTAGATGAGTAATATTAAATCACATCAATTTATATAATTATTTTTATGTAATTTATTTATAATTAAGAGTATTTTCCTTTTGTTATATGGCCATAGAATAGATTATAGACAGAGTATCGCAAGGATCGATGGACCCAACTTAATACTAGGTGGCATGGCTCCCCAAAACTTATAGGAAAATAATATACATTGATCTTTTATAGTTTATAGGGATGTGATTAATTTGATCTTGTGATGGCCTCTCTTCCAAAATCACCTTGACTCAATCGACTACTTAATCATAAGCTTAAATTCAGAAAAATTCAGCCCAATTTGAAAACCAAACAAAAAAATTATTTCTTATTATAAAAATAAGTTATAATAAGAAATAAAAAAAATTTATAAGGTGCTGACACGTTTCACCCTATAGATTGTCTACGTGAGGACCTACCTAATCATTTTTCATGGAGAATTACAGTGTGAGGATTATGTTTGCCAGTTTCGGTGCTTGTTTGGGCTTTGTAATAATTTCTTATTATGTAATGCAATAATTCCCTTATGATTTTTAATGATAATAAGAATTAAGAAAAGATACATTGTTCCACTTATAAAAAAGATTATTCATCTCTAACTTCGTAAATTTATTTATTAAATCAAATCCTAATGCATCTTTCCTTATCTAGTTTTAGCTTCTAATTATAATTTATCTTGCTACTTATGCAATAGATTGATTAGTACTTCGTTTAACTATGATTATACTTATTGAATGACTGTTTATTTTGAGGTTGTAATTTGACTTTAAAATCATGTCTCATAAGTAATTGAATTTAAACTTCTTGAAGTGTGGTTGTGGTTTGCAAAGAGACCCACAGTCATTCGTAATCCTCGTTCTTTACTCAGACTCAGATTTGTTGTAGTAACTTGCTTTCGTTGTTTTATTTTTTATTTTATTTTTTATTTTTTATGGTTTTTGGATTTGTTGTGGACGGATCTAAGGATTTGTTGTGGATGGATATGTGATTTTGTGGATTTCTTGTTGTTTTGGACTTTTTTAGTGTTTTCCGATTATTTTTCACTGTGGGTGGGCGAGGTGGGATAGACAAACGAATTAACAATGTCAATCCTCCCCCCAGCATGCAGAAGGGACACCCCATGCCCCGTAGTGTGTGGCTGGAGTCCAAGGGGCAAAACCTCCCCCCGTCCATGCCGAGGAGGGGTGCTAAAAGGGGACCACCCACACCATGCTGTTAGCACTCCTATGAACGATGGCCCATATATAAAAGAACAGTTCTTCTACATACAGTCAGGGGTGTAGCCACGGGGGAGTCGTCCTACCACGTCAGCCCTATGAATGATGTTCCATAAATAAAAGAATAGTTCTTCTACGTACAGTCGAGGGCGTAACTGCAGGGGGGTTGTCCTGCCACGTCCTCCTATCATTTAAAAAAAACAAAAACAAATGAAAATAGAAAGGTCAGAGCTGCATTCAGAGCTCTTCTTCTTCGAAGGGAGGGGTCTCTCATCTTTGTGGGTTATTATCGTCTTCGTGGGTCTTCGTTCACTTCTGATCCCCCGACCTCCACCACTCTCTCTCTCTCTCTCTCTTTCCCTCATCGACGAGACCCACAATTCTCGAAGACGTCCGATCAAGTTTCGTTCACTTGCGATCTCTGAATTTTATGGCCGAAAAGTAAATAGAGAAAGCTGTTAAAAACTACCCATTAATTCTGTTTCATTTCTCCAAAAAATTTGCAGCTCCTAAGACTAACCAACATCTTGGGTGTTCTCACATTATCATAATTAACGACGCCGCCATTCATGTCAACCTCCAAAGGCAGTCTCAAACATTTTATTAGGTCCGTAACGAGCGCCAGCCACTTGAAGAATTTTGATCAGAGGCGATGCTTTCGTACCATCACGGCTTTTGATACACCATTGTCGTTGGTCCCTAATTTCGTCAATGGACTCAATGGTCTTGGATTTTCTCTCAGGAGTTTGTTTCATAATAGTCACACTATCCAAACGAGGCCATTTCATTTTCCATGTGGGCACCAACTTCCCCGCAATTACGCCCCCCGATTGCAGATAGCTTTTTTCATAAAAGAATATTGTGCTCACATGACTCCTTGTTAACCAGGTTACCCTGAATTTTTTGCACCCATTGGATTTCTGTTTAATTGTTTGTGTAGTTCCGATTGGAGCTGAAGTTCGTTATATTTGTTTACCAGTCTTTAACTTGGATATGGTCTTTAACTTAAATAGAGACCTTTGATATTAGTCTCTATTTAACCAAAAGATTCTATACTCCAAAAGCCCTGGGTTGTTTGACCATTTTTTTTTTTTTTTTTTTTGGGTTGGAACGTCGCTGATTTATTGACATTGGTTCTCCAGGCTTCAATGACAACGATGGTAGTCTCAGACATTTTATTAGGTCCGTAATGAATGCCAGCCACTTGAAGAATTTTGATTAGAGGCAATGCTTTCGTACCATCGTGGCTCTCGATACACCATTGTTGTTGGTCCCTAATTTCGTCAATGGACTCAGTAGTCTCAGATTTTCTCTCAGTAGTTTGTTTTATAATAGTCACATTGTCCAAACGAGGCTGTTTCATTATCCACGTGGGCATCGACTTTCCCGTGGTTACGCCCCCCGACTGTAGATAGCTTTTTTTTAAAAAAAAAAAAAAATTATGCTCACATGACTCCTTGTTAACCAGGTTACCCTGAATTTTTTGCACCCATAGGATTTCTGTTTAATTGTTCTTGTAGTTCCAATTGGAGCTGAAGTTCGTTATATTTGTTTACCATTGTTAAGTCCTTAACTTGGATATGGGCTTCAACTTAAATAAGTCTCTATTTAACCCAAAGATTCTATATTCCAAAAGCCCAGCGCCTGTATGACAAATTTTTTTTATTTTATTTTATTATTATTATTTTTTTAAATCTTCTAGCAGAGCTGGAACGCCGCTGATTTATTGGCATTGCTTCTCCTGGCTTCAATGACAACGGTGGTACTTAAGAGTTTCTTGGGTTCAAAAGACCTCAAATTTGAAAGGTTTAGGGTTTGATCTAGGGCCAAAACTCTTTGTTGAACATCCTCCTATGAGTCCTATCTAGCTCTCCAAGCAGGATGATCAACTTCAAAGCTAAATTTGAAGTCATGTCAGGTACTTCTGCGCAACCATCGTTAGCACATTGCAGGCTGGTTAACATGATACGATTCGAGAGATGCTCAGTAATTAGTCTAATGTTTACTTACATATGCTCACAGCAATGGGAGCACTGAAATTAACTCCCACTGGTCAATGTCCAGATTGTTGTTTCAATCAAAGCAAGTAAACGCTTTGGGCAGCCTAAATATTAGTTTAGAACTTCTAGTGATATTCCGTTCAGACATGCTGCTTAAACTCATATACGAACAGCATCGATTTTAGATATTAAATGCTAGCTAGGGCTGGTAGTAGTTAATTTCATTTAAATAGCACTTTCTTGGTACATGTCCAGGAGTTCTGTCAAGCATAGAAAGCCGTCCTTGTGATCACTGATCATTGACTTCTTCGAATTCAAGTTCAGAGCAACAAGTTTTCAAATAACTCCAGCTTTTTAAAATAATGCATATGCAGCTAGGTTTCGACATATGATCTTACAAACTTCAAATCAACTTCAACTTGCATGTGGACTTAGTAGCGGTACTTGGTGGAGTAGTCCTTTGGTGCAATAACCAAACCACGACCCTTCCTTGCGCCACGATACACCGTCTCCACAATGTCGATGAACTCTTGCTTGTCCTTCATAGCCCAGTTAATCTTATTGTTGTTTCCAGTGCCAAGGTCAATCATAATGTGCTTGTTTCGGAAGAAGAACATCACTGTGGATGGGTCATAGAGCTCGTACATTGTGTTGAAATCAGGCACCTCGGTGATGTCCACAAGATAGATTACAGCAAAGTTCTTAAGTGTCTCAGCAACAGATGCTAGCACTTCATCCATCTAAAATCCAAAACAAATAAATTGGACCAAAAGCAGACATTAATCGAGGACAAAGACAGCTTTCACAACAAACTAAAAGAGAAATAGGATCATTTACTCATCCAAAAAATACAGCACTGATAATCACACAGAAAAGATGGAGCAAGGGATAATGATTTCAAAAAATATTGTTTCCATTTAGGCTTTTGGAACTTAGAAAATCATCAAAGAATTATAAAACTCCTATTTTGTATTGTAAGAGCCCTGCCTTGGTGTTCCACATCATCAAAAAATCATGTATTTTGTATTAAATCAAATGAAACCTCCTAAAAGGTTACACTAGTGGCAGCAGGGATTCAAATTCCCCTGGGGGTATTACTTTTAACAAAAAGAAGGAAAACACTATATGGAATCATTTTGGCACACCCCTTGCGCAGGAAACATGACGCTGCTGCGTTTTGGCATTTTGAAACCAGTGTCTTCTCTCCCCTTGTCTTCTCTGACATCAATGATACCCCTTGCACCTTTTTCTCTATTTCCTGCAAATTTTCAGCACATCGTTCGGTACAAACAATTCTCAAGATCCTTCTCCATATTTTCTTCCAGAAAAGTGCCTTTTACCCTTCCATATTTTCTGTTTTGGCTCTCTAGACTCTAGTCTATAAGACTTCATGCCCAACCCAAAGTTTTCCCACACGAGTTTATCTATAATTTTTCAAAGAGAGTACAATTTTTAATATCAGTCTGAGTCCTTCTCTTCTTGGTTGGTGAGTACCTTTGTTCCCCATCGCCCCAAGCTGTAGACGACAACTACTACCAATTGTTGGAAGTTTGGAACCCAAATATTTAATTTGTGTGTATTGGGTTCTATCATTAAGGTTTTTTTTTTCGGTTTAGTACAAAAAGTTCAGACCTTCCAAATCTGCATCTCTAACTATTTAGGGTGAAATTTTTTCAGTTTTGGTTTTCCACGGTAAACACTGTTTGTGAAACAGATTCATCTGGGTCTGAAGTATAATCCCAGTTTGCCTACTCTGCAAGCCGTCAAAGTCCACTGATTTGATTCCTTGTCTCAAACCAGGAGATTGAGAGAAATGTTAAAAGGTATCTAAAGTATAACACTTTCTGCAAGATTTTTGTGTTCACATCTGAATATTTAAGATTTCTGTGTCTGGGGTTTTCAGTCTAATGCAAATTGAAGGCCCCGAACATGGCTCATCTTGTTCCCAGTGTCCTCCTCAGGCTTCTGCAGCACATGAACACAGATATAAAGGTTGCCAGAGAGCAGAGGTCGTTGCTATTGCAAGTTGTGAGCATTGTTCCGGTGCTTGCAGGCGGTGAGTTGTTCCCAAACCAAAGGCTTTTATCTCAAGGTTTCGGATTCCTCTCATGCCACTTATGTATCCCTCCCTGATGAGCATGATGAGCTGATTCTTAGTGACAAGATCCAACTGGGTTAGTTTATTCACGTTGAGTGTGGCTGATTCGGAGATCAGAGAAGAAGAGAAGGGGAGCTGAAAATCGGAGCTGATTTCGCAGAGGAGAAGAGAATAAGGGGAGAGGGCATGGCTGTGCTCTCATATTCTGCATAGGAGAAGAAAAGAAGGGGAGATGATTTTGCAGAAGGGAGAAGAAGGGGAAAATGCTGGTTTCAAAACACAGCATTTAATATTGCCACATTATGTTTCGTGCGTAAGGGGTGTGCCAAAACGATTGCATATAGCATTTTCCAAAAAACAATTATATTACTGTTGCTTGCCTAGCCATTTAACCCCACAGTACCTGACAGCATCTGTTTAGAACTGTGGTGCCCTCAGAACTAATGGACTTTTTCGTGTTTTGTATTTCAAAATGAGTTGCCAACCCAAATTCGTACTCCATTTTCTATCAAGAAAAAAGTCTGCGTCTCCCTTGGGCATCAGGCCAGAGCATCTAAAGAACTCTAAGCCCTCTCAATAAAGCATACAGGCTCAATATAAAACTCTAGAACACAATTGTTAAGCCCAATTAAATTGGGGATTGGCTGTATCAAGTCATATTTCAACCAAAAAGATCCATTCATATAATGTGACCGAATTCCATACTGGCTAACGGCTGTCATCCTGTTACAACTCTCAACCTTACTGCTGGTTTAGAACGGACTCCACATCATGTCCCATCAATGCATGCAAATAAATATTTACCATGACAATGGTTCCCCAAATTCCACTAGCCACCAAATTAACTACAAAAGCATATTGTTTGTATAGGGTATGTAGACGCGTATGGTATGGCATGTGAAAAAATTACCACTTCAAACGATCTAAAGTAAAACAAAACTTGCAGGCGCGATATAAAGAAAACTTTTAGCAAAGGGAAAAAGTTTAAAGCCTTTTATGCCAAAAACACTGATCTAGATTAGCAATCTTTCCTATTAAACAATAACGGTAGTTCTTTTAAACAAATCAAATGACGAATAAACTCTAGCAATCAGAAAATTGAAAAACCATGAGTATTAGCCTTGTTGAGCAAAGAAGCATCGCACTAATGATGAGACGAACAAAAAACTTAAACAAGAACAAGTTCTCCATTGCCAGGAGTACCCACTAACCTAAAGATTACAAAACTTTATAGCGAAGTCGCAGTCAATACTGTGGGTAAATACAAATTTCAGTTCTTTTGTTCTACAATACAGTGGGTTTACTAGCAATATACGTGTTATGTAAGAATAGGGTTTCTGAGTTCGTAATTAGTGAAATAAGATACATGAATTTCATCTAGTAAAAAAAAAAAAATAGCGTTAAACCCCGAATTTCGAATAACCATCTGACATAAAATAGATCTCAAAAACACATCGAGAGAAAGGGAGAGAGAAGGAGAGGAACCTGCATGCAGGTCTCGTCCCAGTCATGACCGAAACGGATGACAACGAGTCGCTCTTCCTCGGCCAGGATGGCCTGATCTACAGCCCATCCGGAGTGCAGGTGCGGCAGCAGGTACGACATCCCACCTTCTTCTTCTTCTTCTTATTATTATTCTCTTCCTCCTTATTCTTCAATTCCTGTGAACAAAAAATGAAGATGACGACTTAAATAGTAGCAGCCGGCAAAAGCGATTGAATCACAAAGGTGAGGGGGTAAAATTAGGAGTATAACATGTCTGTCCGGTTTTAGATAAAATTTATGATCGAATCAGTATGTATTAATTTTATATTTTTATAAAATTAATTACGCACTAGTTACCTCTTAAATTGATATTTCTAGTTTTATTGGTTTCGATCCAGTTCAGTTTAATTTTTCAGTTTTAATCATTTACTATAAAAAAAGCTGCCATAAAAATATTGCTCCCATGTAAAAAATTTGCTGCCATAAAAATGTGCTATAACAAAAAAACTGCTATAGAAAAATCTATAATAAAAATATAAAATCTGATATAAAAAAAATCTGTAACAACAAAATAAACCCTAAATCAGAAGCCTATTAAAGTTTTTATAATATGCAGTTATGCACATATGATACCAGTTCACAAAAAATACACAAAAAAAAAAAGAAAAAAAAAAGAAGAATCAACCAAAAATAACTTTTTTTATAAGTGTTTAATAGACACCAAATTAAATTGATATAAAGGAATCTCAAGTACAGGAATTGCAACAACAAGCCAAAAGGGCAAAGTACCCTGCCTCTCGTTACATAGCACAAGAGAAAAAGCTTCTGGATTTCTTATATCAATACACAAAATAAAGATTAATAGAGAACGGAAGATCATCAATGCAATAACAGAAAATTCAAATAGAGAATACACACAAAAATAATATACTCAGAATTCACACATAAAGAAATTCAAATAGAGAATATACACAATGCAAGAAACATTGTAATGATTCAAGATAACACAGAACACACAAGAAAACCAAACCAGTAGAATCACTGATTGACATTCATTCAACTCAAAAAAATTTATTAAGTTTAAATCTACTAACAGATATATATGAACAAACAAATAAAATTACCCACAAAATCAAAAGGAAAAGAAATCAAGCTATTTTCAGCTGGATGGAGAACTATACATGTTCATCCTTGATGGGGGAGCCATACAACATATATAAACCCTAAATCCTATAATATAAAATTATACCTTCCACAATTATAAAATACAGATTCAGCCTGATGGGGAGCTATACAAAAAAATTATAAAATATAAACCCTAATCAGATTTCAAAATCTGTAAAAAAAACCCTAAATCTTAAATCTGTAATTTCGATTAAAAAAAAAACCTAAATGAAATTAATCAATTAGAAATGAATTGAAACATTGTAATGATTCATGAAGTAAATGTAAGATTTTGAAAATTAAAAAGCATATATGTTCACATACCGATTAGCTCGCCGAGAGAGAAGAAAACTATATATGTGATTCTATAGCCTAGGGAACAACTCGAAGTGGAGAACAGAACGGACCAACAGTGTCAACGGCGAGGGGTTGTTGACGGCGTGAGAGAGGAGCTGAGCGTGAGAGACGGCTACAGGGACTTAGGAACTCGAGAGGCAGAGCAGAGATGGTCGCGGCGCCGGTGGGGGGTTAACCATAATATATATATATATATATATATATATATATATATATCCCCATTAAATGACACGATTTTGAAAACTAGATAGAAGCAACCCAGGCTCATATTAAACAACGGCGTTTGGCCTTTGGGACTAAAATTTAGTCTATATGCATAATATATAGTATATATTATGGTAGTATCACTATAATAGTATATATACTATACTAATACTATAGTAATACTATATATAGTTACATATATTTTGTTATAGTAATTTAACCTATTAAAAAAAATTATTGTGATTTATATATAATACTATAGTATAATATTAGTTATAGTAATTTAGTATAACTATTTTAGTATAAGTATAACTATAGTCCATATTAGACTATTAATATTAGTATATATATATACTAGTATTAGTTATAGTGATTAGTAGGGGTGCTACCTGCCCTCCGCCCCGCATGGGTGGGGTATGGGGAATTGTTCCCCATACCCCATCCCTGCCCATGTGGAGGCGGGGTACTCTGTCCGTTTGCTGGGGCGCAGGGGTGTACCCCATCTGTCCGCCCCCTACTGAGCCTTCAGCCCAGCTCAGTTTTCTGGGCCCTAACTGGCCCAAAATCTATTTTTAGGCCACTTTGGGTTCAAAATCTGTTTTTGGGCCACTTTGGACCCAGAATTTAACTAAAAAAAATAAATATATTTCAAAATTAAAAAATATATATAGAACTATTAACTATATACTAAATTTCAATTATTAACTAATTAAATAATAATCATCACTAAAACACTAAGCTATTACAATTTATAATTATATAAATTAAGACTCTAAGAGAACTAATAAACTATTACAATATTACAAACTCTTCTAAAAATATTAAATATTACAAATTATACTATTAACTATTGTAACAACATTACACTTAATTATAAATTAATAATTATAGCTTATAACTTTTCAATTTGATCAATTTGGGGTGGCGTTGTGGCAGTGAGTTCACTGAGTGGTGAGTTGTGTCGATTGTTGTGAGACTGAAAATCAAGATCATAAAAGTTAATAAGTTATAAAACTTGAAATATTAATAAATTAAAAATAAAACAAATTAGAATTATAAAGTTATAAAATGAAACAAAAATTAAAAAAATTAAAATACAAAATATTAAAAGTACTAACGAAGATGAGATTGAGATTGAGCAATTGGAATTTGAGATGAAGATGAGGTAGATGAGCATAGATCGGTCATTAGGATTCGACATATGTATATTGAAAAATATAAAAGCTAAAAAACATACAAGAAAAATAATTAGATATTAAAATATGATATAAAATTATAAATGCAAAAAACAAATAAGGTATAAATTGTGCAAACCATGGCAATGGTTGATCCAATACAAAGTCATACTACATCGGAGGTAGCTGTAGACACCGTCTCATGTATCATTATAACAATTAAATTTGAAATGAAATTAATGAATATCAATTAAATGAAAACAAATAAATTAATAAGAAATTAGAAAATGAAATTAAAATAAATAACAAATCCAGGTTGATTACCACCCTCCCCTTCGACGTCGGCCTCCTCATACTCAAGAACATCCGGAATTGGAGTTCCCTTGATTCAATTCTGCGTGCAAATCAAAGCCTCCACAGTGATAGGAGCTAATGATCTTTGAAATAAATTAAATACATACGCTCCGGTGCTAAAGGCCAACTCTGAGGCTACGGTGCTAGCATGGATGGCCAAAAGACTGCAGGCTATCTCTCCAATGATGGAATACTTTACAGTATCCACCTTCTATCAACTTAATATATCGAAGTCTCGTAAAAATGGTAGAAGCTTCATTGCTAAGTATCTGTCTATCTCTGACTAAGCCTCTACATAACTCCGGATGAAAGGGGTCTGCTCAAACCTCTCACCCTAGTCTAATCTACGTCTTTTATCAACCTCGACTTCTTGAACCGGTGGGGGACAGGTGTAGGTGCCGCAATATTACCACCCCGTAGGATGGTAAACTCATCAAACAATCTACTAAGGGTTTTTCAAACTCTTACTGCAATAAGCTTCGCCCATGTTTGCCCTTATGCAAGGCCCAATCCAAATACCATGTCATCCACCTTAAATCTCGGGTCAAGGACGACAGCTACATATAACAAAATATTAGCCCTAGTAATATCTCCCTAATACTTGTCGTATTTTGACCTTATAACCAATGCCATCTCCCGCAGCCTTATGTGACCACCCGCGACAATGCCATCTAATTCTTCTTTTACCCTGTATATTTGCTAACAGAATTGATGGGATGCAGGGTATAAAGTTTTAGATATCGTCATGGTGACCTCGTAAAAAAACCTAAAAAACTCTACAAAAATAGATACAATTTCCAAATCATCATCTATGGATTTCCCCAATCTCCTGTGATCATCAAAATATTTAACATATTAGATATCTTCATCACCCAATAATGCAAATGCCAGTTTATATTCTTGGGCCGCTTCCTACATAAAAAATATCAAGTTCCATCGTGTAACCATATCAGTACAAAAGCTCTTCTTGGATGTTAGGGCCGCAGACCTTGTAACAACCTTGAATTTCTCCAACCTTGAAGGAGAAGATCTCACACATCTCATAGCAGTCCTGACCCGAGCAATCGAGTCATGAAAATCCCTCAAACCATAAGTGATAATAAAATTTAGAATATATGTCATACATCTCATATGTAGACACTCACCATCCAAAATTGTCTTATTTGCCTTTCTAAGATAGGTCTTCAGATGTCCTAATACGATATTGTTAGATGAGACATTATCAACTGTGACTGTAACAACTCAGGTCAACCCCTACTCCTTTATTGCGGCCTCCAAGGCCTTCTTAATTGTCTCACATTTGTGATTGGTGATTTGACAAAATTTTATAATTTTCTTATACAATATCTAATGACAATCAACAAAATGCACAGTTAAAGACATATAATTAAAATTTTAGACTGATCTCCAAGTATCAGTGATAAGACATGCCAATTCACCCATTAACTTCTTTTTTTCAGACCAAAAATATTTTTTTACATCCTTTGCCACCATGTGATGAGAATAAATATTAAACATTGGTTCTAAATAGCGAGAATACACTTGGAACCATTTTCCATCAACAATTTGAAAAGGTAGTTCATCCATGATGACTATACGAGCTAGGTGTCTTCTACACTCATCAGGATCATACTTAGTATACCCCCTCAAAGTTGCAACCCCACTAGTCTCATCCGCCATTTTTTGAAGTCCAATTTCTAGTCTAGATTAACTCTTCTCTTGTAATGATCTTAATATTAGACTTTTTTTACATTGCTATTCTAAGTGCACATTTAATTGTGAGGTGTTATTTCCTATAGTGACATCCATAAATTTTTTCACAATGGTTATACTGGGCTTGGAGGTTATTGGGGTCACCACTCTCTAATTTAGTCAAATGAGCCCAAACTATGGAAGTATGTTTCTTGCTGGGTTTAGGGGCAAGGCAAGGTACTGTAGGAAGTAGGTATTGGGCCATGAGTAGGGGTAGAAATAGAAGTAAGAGTAGAGGTAGGTGTAGGGGTAGGGGTAGGGGTACCCTGGATATGGAAAGGAGAGCTTGCACTAGAATCTGCTGGCATATCCATAAACTCAAGTAAACAATAAATCTGAAATTATAACAAACATAGCAACAAACCAAACAATTAATATCCAATCATTAACATATATATTGGAAGTTGGAAGATCAATCATCAATGATCAAACATCAAACATCAAATATAAAAAAATGAAATACCCAAATTAAAAACATCAAACATAAAAAAAATGAAATACTCAAATTAAAAATATCAAACATAAAAAAATTAAATACCCAAATTAAAAACATCAAACATAAAAAAATTAAATACCCAAATTAAAAATATCAATTTTACACAAGATTCTGTAAGATTTGCAAACTTTAAAACAATTTTCACTATGGTTAATTTAGAGATAAGAGTTTTGGTGCTTTTTCGGGCTTTAGGGGGAGTTCATTATGCTGCTTGTAGTATTGCATAATCTCTTTTGGGGTAGTTGGTATATGTGGGATAGGGCCCGGTGGTTTTAGGGCTTAGTTTGGTGGTTTTTTTACCTCTTTGATTCGATGGTTTTCTTGTATACATGTATTTTGGGTAGATTTCATCCTTTCAACAAGGTTTTGCATGACTATATGCCCATGATCACACAAGGAAAAGATAGCCATTAGCATGATTTCCAATCATGGACTATTATCCACATTGCACATTACAACTACAGTTCAAGAAACTATACCATTGGATTCTTAGTTCAATAAACTATCAATGGTTTAAAACAATTTCGCCACATGCATAGGAATTGGAACATATGCTTAGCATGTTTTTCAGAGTACATTAAAATTAAGACACACACACACACGTAATTAGAAGACATTTCATACAATTATTTCGAAATACCCTAAATTAGGGTTTGGGATTGGAACCCTAAAGTATTTCGAAAAAAATGAAAAAATAAACTATGGACAAATTCACACACAACTACGCAGTACACATCGCTCATCAATCATTCAAACCACATGCACAATCAAGTCTCCACAGCACACAATTTACAAAATTTCATCCTCCATTTCCGATTAAACTTCATCCTTCCTCCAATCTCCATTCCATAAAATATAAATAAAAAAATTAAAGTAGATTTAGGGTTTCTTACCTTCGACAATGGTGATGAAGATGGAGTCACAGAGGGCTACGACAACAGTGACAGAGACATCAATGGAGATGTAGATTGTAGAACGTAAGCGACCGAGCGGCGAGCGAGACACACAAACACAAAGATTCTGGGTAGGGTAAGCTCGTCCAGGGGGGTGGATCTAAACAAATAATGAAACGACGTCATTTTTCCATTGACGAAACGACGTCGTTTCGTTATTTGTAAGTAAAAAAACCAGGCATGAAACGATTGTAGGGCGAGGGATTTGCAAGGCAGTGGTCGCCCCTGTCCTACCCCCGCCCCCACCTTGGGGGTTAGATGCTGGCGGGGCCACCCGCCCCTGCATCTGACGGACAGGGGACTCTGCCCTGTTAAACGGGGGCGGAGTGGAAGTGGGGTGGGGGCGGGGCCCCGCTGCCCACCCCTAGTGATTAGAATAACTATATGTTAGTATGTGTTATATAATAGTATAGCTATATAATATATTAGACTATATAATAGTATTAATATTAAACTATTAGTATTAGTTATAGTGATTTTGTATAACTATAGTCTATATTAGACTATTAGTATTAGTATATATATTAGTATTAGTTATATAATATATAAATTGATTTATATACCAATTTATATATAGACTTAAAGTATATTACTAATAGTAATATAGTATTAGACTATAGTATTATTATAAATATTAGTATTAATTATAGTGATTTCAATAACTATATATTAGTATTTGTTAATTTTTATAGTGAGTTTAATTTATTATAACTATATTATTGATAGACTATAGTGATAGTATTAGTATAGTAATTTAGTATTAGTATTACTATATCATTATTTTATATGTGATTATTTAGTATAGTGATTTATATACTAATTTATACATAGACTTAAAGTATATTACTATTAGTAATATAGTATTAGACTATTAGTATTAGGTCCTAAAATGTAAATTTTAATTAATATAAATTATATACTAATATGCATTACTAATCTACTAATGTCTTATGTACGTATCAAAAAAAATATTGAGAATTTATTAGGCCATCAAAATTTAATAATAATATTTGAGTGATTTTCTTTCTTTTTTGTTTCTTACTTCTTATGATAAAATGTTATTAATAATTTAATATATATATATATATATATATTTTATGTTTAAAGCATATGATCTCGAAATCGAAACTGGACTGGTTCCTACCGGTTTTTCAATTCCAGAAACCGGTTCTGGACTAGACGGGTTCAGGCTAGTTCAGTCCGATTTTTTGGGTTTTTTTTTACACCCCCTAGGTAAAATACATTGGGCTCAAAGTGATTTTAAAGACCGAGTCCATCAAATGACTATCACTAGAAGATAAAGGAAGATAGAGGAAAAGGGGATAAGAAGGGACTAAGGGACTAAGGGGTGAGGGTGTCAGGAGACAAGAATGGGTAAGGAGAAAATAGGAAAGGGAGAGAGGGTTAGACACGCCAAGCAAACATCCTTCTCCACTACCGAGGCGCACCCAAGCAGAGAGTCAGATAAAAGGGACAGGAAGCCTATGGTTTAAGGGACTTTTGGGTTGGCTTCGACTTCTTTTTCAATCTCAGGACAAAGAGCTCCAGAGAGAATATCTTCTCAAGCAAGTAGATTTACAGCTCCCATTGTGCAGTAAGAAATGAGAAGCTACAAGAGACTATAAACAAGCATATTATAGTAGAATCTCTCTTTCCCATACCCCGGTGGACGTAGGCTTAGTGTCGAACTACTTAAATCCGTGTATTCATCTCTTCCTATTTTCTCTACATTTAAATATTGTTCACAATCATCGATGTATGCATTGACACCGTATAGCCGCATCGAACCACAGCAGGGGACTCCAAAGAACACCAATCGAGGCCCAGTCCACCTCAACATGACACGGGAATGGATCTTTCTTCCTTTTCAAGTTGTGTCGTTTTTGGGCGTTAATAGTGGTGTCGTTTGTGGGATCGAGATTATTTTTTCACCAGAAGCGGAAGAATAACGATTTCTCGGCGCGCTAAATAATCTCTGAAGGAGTAGATGAAAGATTTCTAGATAAGTATGTTCAGCCTTTTCACTTTTATTTTTATGAAAAGCACTACTATAGAAAAGGGGCGAGTGGACTTTTCCTCGCCCACAAGATTAAGTGCACTATACTTAAATGCTTTTCTATGCACGCAACGTGTAAGCTGGGAACTAAACTTCCCGGCCACAGGATGTAAATGTCATTACTTCGTGTACTTTAGGTACATAGTACATTTGGAATACACTGAGTGCATACACATGCACAATGCTTGAATGGGTATCATGTTCCGACTGGACATGACATGCACAATGCATGTGCGTCCGATAGTTCAACGAGGAGCTCATGACAGCTTGTAGTGAGCTCATAGGACTTGCCTGTGGCCATCGTTAGGTCCTCCGACGCCCTCTGTCCCAACTGGTGGGGCACCCTACACCCGCAATTGGCGTACAGTAGCAAACGGCCACGCACCCGGTGCACCTTAGCATGCACTCAGCCAGAGGCTCGAGGAGAGCTTAGTTGGCCCGTGATGGACACTACTTGGACCGCCGGCGCCATCTACCTTCGTTGGAGAAACCCGCGACAAAGGCAGCAAGAAAGCGGCCACCACAGCTGCGCAGTACAGTACACAGCAACGAGCAATTAGAAGCGCCACGGCAGACCACGAGAGCGACACCGGCAATCACCTGTTGAATTGCCCTCATCATCTATCCCCTTGGGGATGGTTCACAACCGCCCCTCACAGTGGGGACCTCACCGAGCAAGTCCCATGCCCGAAACCAGGCATGATTAGCATTCTCCTCGGCCTAGTCGCACCATGGCACGATAGGGGTGCCACTTGAACGTTGCCTCCACGGCCATGCACTGTGGGCAGCACTCCATGACCTCCTCTCCTAGGCTAGGACACTCCACAACCTCCTCTCCTCGGCCATGCTCAGTGAGCAGGACTCCATGGCCTCCCCTCCATGTCCACGGGCTCGTCGCTCAGTATTCTCAGACTATTTTATTACTATTTATTACTATTCACAAACTACTCTCTATTATTGTACTATTATTCATAAATCATTTGAGATACTCTTAGTATCAAACAGACCTTAATTAGAATTTGAAAAAATTGAATTATTTTTGTGTTTTGTTATAAAGTTTGAAAAACTTGTAATGATTAAATAAAAAAAATTAAAATTAAAAATTAAAAAGTATTTGTGTTTGAGTGATGTTCAGAAAGAAAATGAGATGATACACTTTCAACGAGATGATATAAAAGTATCTCTATTCCCAAACAATCCCAATAAGAGCACTGGCATCAGTCTTTTCAAAATTAATGGATCTTCAAAATTTGAAGAGGTTTGGGGTTAAAACGCTGGCATTGGATTCGCTAAACCGTAAAGCTTTAACTTTTAGCTATAGTATATTTACTTTCATCTTCATATTTGAAGACCCACTGTTCACCATCTATCCTATTATTTTATTACAAAATCGTTTCTCCAACTAGCTTCTCCATTTTCGCCCGTGATTCTATTTCTTCTCCCAGACCCTTTCTCTTATTCTCTCTTTCTTCCCTCCCAACAGCCTATGAATCCGTTTTAACATTTTTCATTTTTCTTTTAATCTCATTCCTTTCCTTCCCCATTTCTATCTCCCATCTCTTCTCGACTTGGAGTGTTGACCAAGTAGGCGAAACCCTATCTCCAGCCCAATTCAAGGTCCATTTTCGTCAAACATGACCCAAGATAGAGATGAATGAGCTCCCAACTCCCTCTAATTCAGCTTCTTCCTCTCCTTTGTCAACTCTCCACCGTAAGATCATCCTTTACATTCCAGTAAAAGTATATTATATGTATTCTGGGTCTAAATCTATGTTCTTCTTGTTAAATTTCTAAATTGGTTAGTTGGGGTTTGATTGTGTTTTTCATACTCGAAATTTGGTGTTGAAGTTTGAATGTCTGATTTGGATTGGGCAAAATCTGTATTTTATGGGTAGTGCTTCAGCTCATCAGGAATTAACCACGCTTGTGAATTAGAGTGCAGACATAGATGAGAAAGTTATTAGGAGGGAAAAACCAGCAGATTTGGTAATGGCTCTAGCTGAAGTGAAGGCATATTTAATTGTTAGCTCTCTCTAGCTGTTGAACCTCTAGGAATTGGAGCTCAATTTTAATTGTATGCATCTGTGTGTAGTTACCTTGTGGTTGTATAATTTGAACTCATTTCCCTGTAATTTCGTTTACATGTATTAAAGTTTTCAGACCCCATAAATTATCATGGGAACGTGATTTGTTCCCCATCTTTCTGTGATTTTGGGTACATTATTTGTGTTATATACTTGTAAGATGATAATTTTCATTAAACCTTCTTATTCTGGGATAATTTTCATTAAATAATTTTAGATATTAGCCTTATGGTATTCCTTAGGCCTTGGTGGATTTTTTTTTTTTGTCAAACCCATAGTGGAGAATTGGGAGAGAAGATGCTTGTTTAACCCATAGTATATTTTTCTTTATCAATATGGAAATGGTTTTCCTCTTGGTAATCTAGTTCATCCAAATTTCACTCTTCAATATTTTTCTATACTATAGAATAATATACTCTTTTCAATTGTTACATGAATTGCAATGCTTGTCGGGGCTGGCTTCTTTGGTTTATATGCTTGCATTGCTGCAACGTATAGTGAGTACAATTGTGTCTATCCATAATGTGAGTATTTAATGCTGTCTTCTACTTGATGGAGATATCTTGGCTGTGTTTGGAAGTTGAAATTTTTTATCCAGGAATACCTTCCAGTCTAGTTTTACATGTTGTACCTAAAGAAAAAGTTGTTACTTGTAAGCAAAATCTATTTGGTAAGATGTAGGAAAGTAATATTTGTAGTACTGTTTTCACACCATGATTTCATGATATGCATATTACTGTTTTGCATAAGGAACTTTAGCATGCGAGTAAAAGTAGACACATATTTTTAAGTCCAAAATACTCCTGTATTCTCTTGATAAATCTAGTCTCCTAACACCTTTTATGACGACATGAAACAGTCAGTCACCTTTTATCTCATGCTTTTGCAGGATCAGGATGCAATAGATCCCAACAGAAGCATCTAAAGTCAATCAAGCTACCATTAATCCTAACAGAAGATGAATCAGAGAAGTAAGAAGAAGACTTCTTTGGATCTATTGGAAAGCTTCTTATCAACACATGGGTGTTAATAGTGGAGATTCTATCGACATGGCTATTGATGCTAAACATATAAACAATTCATAGTTCTAATCACATTCCATCTGAATATCAATTATTTATTCTGTAAAAAAAAATGGAGTGTCTGTTGGGAGCTTTGCCACTGTTTGAAGTTTGATTAGCACTGCTGTCTGGCCCTTCAAGGATGAGTTTTTAGCTAATGCTTGGATTTGCTTCTATAGAAAATTCTCGTGTATTTCTTTGATTTCTTCCTTGACATCAGATTTGTGAAATGATTGCTCCAGAGAAGATGCTTATTATTTATTTTGTATGTTGGCGGCAACTTGAGTTAGTTAGATTTAGGGAGATACGCAACAGCAGACTACTAGTTTGGGTTTGAAAATTAGTTTGCAAAATGTGTTTGTTGAGTAGTTAGGTTGAAGAAAAAAATTAATTGAGAAACAATAATTTAAGTATCAGATTAAATTATTAATGTACATATGGTTAGTGTAATTCTAAATATAAAAAAAAATATTATTAAAAAAATAATATTATATTATTATTTTGATGAATCTAATGGCTAATCCAATGTAGGGTTATGGATATAGAGGTTTTGAATTTATGAAAAATATATACTTTTCATCAAATTTTAGAGATGGATTTGATGCAGCCAATGACAATGCTCTTATCTCCCAATATTAAGCTCAGTAGTACCCACAATTAGTAACACGCATAGATGACCAGGCAAATTTTTCTGAGCAAGAAGAATGTTCTCACTCAACAATAGAAGCCAAGTATACGTGCATCCCTCACCACTATTCGGACAACGGTAAGCTAAAAATGGCTCTACGTGCATCCCCTATCCTCATCCCTAGGTAATGGTTAAACCTGCATGTGATGTGCGTAGAGCTTACTTTGCTACTCCAATATGTCCAAGATAAGTGCTCAGAATAAGTGCTCTTGTTAACTCGTCATCTCTTCCTTCGCTCGATAGCTCTCCCTCGCGACTACCTTTTGCTTAAATTCCTCGCATCTTCGCTGAATATCATTAAGAGTGTGTTTGGATGTTGAAGTGAGTTGAGTTGAAGTGAGTTGAGATGATAAAATATTGTTAAAATATTATTTTTTAATATTATTATTATTTTAGAATTTAAAAAAGTTGAATTGCTTATTATATTTTATATTTGAATTTGAAAAAGTTGAAATGATGAATTGAGAATAATTAAGAAACCAAACGAAGCCTAAAATAATATTCTTTTAGGAAGTCAAATATCGTCAAAAGCACATAATCCTTAACATTTATAAAGAGATACTGGATTAAAACCAAGACTAATCACATTTCTCTAATGGGATGTTTGGAAAAATTTGTTATCTCATTTCATCTCATTTTTTTCTCAAACACTATTCAAACAGTATCGTTTAGATACCTATCCAGTGGACTGAGTTGTGTTGAAACGACATCGTTTAAACGTAAGGGTTATTAAATCCTAAATGTTTTTCTCCCAATCCTGAGAGCATTAGCATTGGATTGGTCATCTTATTCTTCAAATTTTGATTAATATATAGTTTTTTTTTCACTTTTAGCTAATCATTTAGAACTTGAAATCTACATTAGATTAGTCATCACACTCTCTATAATAATAAAATATTATTATTTTTTATTTTTTTATATTTTTTTAATTAATTTTTATTTTTTAATTACTTATTTATTTTATTTTCATAATCTTCAATAACCTTCGCTACTGGCTAAGGTGAGATTTCTTAAATTTATCTGCTTGAGCTTAATTAGGGGGTAATATTTTTTATTTTTCGATGTAAATTTTGGTAATATGTGAGGAGCTCATCTTATTGTTGTAGAATTGTTTGTCAAGTAATATTGTGATTATTTGATTCCTGTATCAGCGGATTGTTGTAAAAAAAATTATTTTTGACCGAATAGTTATTACATTTGAATTGATAAATATAATGCTATTATACTATTACTGCCATTGACGTACTAGAAAAAACCATTTCATTTTGAAAAAATCTTAGTAGCAGCTACTGTTTGAGAGCATCCATCGCATACTATACGTGTTGGCAGCACATTTTTTTCCCCTCTCTCAGTTCACAACAAACTTTCCATATGAAAATCTTTTCTTCATCTCTCCCGCGTCGCCCAGCTCTCCTCCATCCCCGTTGTCCATCTTCTTTTTTTCATCTCACCCCACTGCGTCGCCCTCCACCCCCACCCCCGTTGGTTGCCGTCGACTCTCCCTCTGCCCATCCTCTGATTGCACAGTTTGAAGACCGCTTATTTCTGCTGAAGAGATCTGCGGCCAGCACAGACAGTTTCTTGATCGATTGCAAAGCCAGAAAATCAATCGGGTCCAAAATCGCAAACACCCAAGAGTTATTACACTGCAACAAACACAAAGTAAGCACAATGAAAACCCTCAAACCCCTTAAGTTAGCCATGGAAGAAGTGGCTACTGAGCTAGTGAATGTGGGGGGGGGGGGGGGGGGGGGGGGGGGTGGGGGGGGTGTTTATAGGACCGTGAGAGATGGTTGAATGGGGAATGCATTTTTGTGAGAGGACGGACCGATTTATTGTGGGAAAGGGCGTGAAAGCTTTTATTAATGGCGAAACACCAACATAAAAAAGAGAGAACTTTTCGAGCTATTGGCTTGGAAAGCAAGCTATGCTTGAATCTCCTTGATGAACCTTCTTCAACTTGGGTCTAGTTCTCTGCCTACACTCTCTCTCTCTCACTCAATGTGTTTACTTTTTCATTATTTTGGCTTTGGAAGGAAGATGAATTACTGCTATGATACTTCTGTGTCTCTCTCTGGTTTGTGAAGCTCAAGGACGTGCGTTTTGTTAAAACAGAAAAAAAAAAAAAAAAATGACAGCAGCCACATTCGCCTTTTTCAACGCCAACATTTTCTGCACCCACAAAAAACCGAAGTTGCAGATAGGGAAAAATAATGTTAGATGCTGGCGCGACATGACTAGCAGTTGTTTGGTGATGGTTGAGGTGCGAGTTTTTGGTAGTTAGGTTGTGGTAATTACCTGAGCTTCGGCTTCCATGAATTTGAGAACTAAAATGGGTTTTTTTTTTTTCTTTTATGCTAATTTACGAGATTGTCTGTTGGCAAACGTAAGGGACAAAGAACAAAGAAATCAAGAAAAAACGGGAAAAAGAAGACAAGTGGGTCTCATCTAAAACCAAATCCAACTAAACGTGTAAAAGACACGTAAGGTGTGCTATGGAGCAGCCGTAAACAGTGGCAACATATTTGTGAATTGAAACGTGTATAAAGCCTACCATTTATGAACCGATAAGGCAGCATATTTGTGAATTTAAAATCTCTAGATAATCATAATCTATGAATTTAAACTAATAAACAGATTTTCTAAATTTTTTATATAGGTTAGACGAATATAAATATAAGAGTTATTCTACTCATCATTCTTTAATCACACACACCTGCTAAGAAAAAAAAAGAATAAAAGCAAGCGTGTGGTGTAGGGATGATGAGTAAAATTTTTCTAAATATAATGACAGATTTGTTTTGCTAAGCTTATAGTACTTGCTTGTTAAGGCTCGGTTAGGATTGAGAGGAGCTCTCAACGCATCTCGCATTATTATAATTTTCACAAATTCTTACATAAAATATAATAAATAATTTAATTTTTTCAAATTCTAAAATAAAAATAATATTTTAATAATATTTTATTTAACTTTCATCTCAACTCACTATTCAACCGAACGTAAGTTAATTAATTTTTGTCTCATTCTTATTAACAAGTTGAATTTCTGTTATCTTACAACATGCAAAGCTAATAAGAGTTCACACAATTTATCTATACAATCTTCTGAATATTTCACAAGAAGTCGTTGTAGTATAGTGGTAAGTATTCCCGCCTGTCACGCGGGTGACCCGGGTTCGATCCCCGGCAACGGCGCTTTTATTTTATTTTTCCCTCTCTTATAATTCTTACCTATCGGTTTGATCAGCACTTACTGGATGGAAACTATCGATCTGGATGCCATTGAGTAAACAGAGCAGCAGCATCATCATCCTTTCGCAAACGGATCATGGAAAACAAAAACAAGAAAAGTAGGCGAAATTGGCAAAACATCTGTGCAGCTGCCACTGGGATCATTGTGGAAGAATGTTAATACTTGAATGCGGATTCATTGCCAGAAAATCTAGCAGATAGTAATTTCCTAGAGAATTAATAACTCTTCCAAGCAACTTTTCCATCAATGCAGAGCACATCCAGCATTATCATCCTTTTGCAAACGGATCATGAAAAACAAAAACAAGTAGGCAACGTTGGCAAAACATCTGCAGCTGCCACTGGGATCATTGTGGAAGAATGTTAACACTTGAATGCGGATTCATTGCCAGAAAATCAAGCAGATAGTAATTTCCAAGAGTATTAATAACTCTTCCAAGCAACTTTTCCATCAATGCAGAGCATATCCAAAGGACGATGAAAATGCACAATTTTTGCCAAAAACAAAAGACTTAAAGAGCACGAACAGATCAAACCCCAAAAACAAACTAAAGTATATAATTAATGTTCCTAGATACAACACAAGCTCACCCTGTTGGTCTCTCATCCTCTGCTCAAGCATCACAAGCAGCAAGCTTTGTTTAGGATTTATTCTAAGTCTTGTACATAAGACTAGTGTTGCCTGTGAGCAATGTAATTCGCCAAAGCACAATGGCGCTGCCTTCTCTGGGTAAAATCCAGAGAGCTGGTTCTGGGCATCCTTGTTCAGTTTC
Source organism: Juglans microcarpa x Juglans regia (assembly GCF_004785595.1). Classification (NCBI taxonomy): domain Eukaryota; kingdom Viridiplantae; phylum Streptophyta; class Magnoliopsida; order Fagales; family Juglandaceae; genus Juglans; species Juglans microcarpa x Juglans regia. The sequence goes on from NC_054604.1 coordinate 12,625,863, forward strand.
TTGGCAAATTCCCTCGATTTCTCGATGCCCAGTAGCTTCGGATACGCAACCTTATCCGCCACCAAGTTCTTCCCGGCCGTCTTTCCCAATTCCTGCGCCGATTTTGTCACGTCAAGGATATTGTCCACCACCTGAAGCTGAAAAAGCAGCCCGATGTACCTCGCGAATTTCCTCAGCTTTTCCACCTCCTCGTTGGACCTACCTCCCAGAATTATGCTGATGAATGAATTCCAGGTGCTCTACATCAACCTCGGAAAGTCCGGCAACAAGCCCTTCGGTCCCAATCGACCTAGCTAGCTCCCCCCCGCGTGGACAATCCTTGCGGACACCACGATGTGCTCGAAAGCGAACGAAAAAAGCGCATCGCCGGCGAGAACCGCAACATCTTCACCGAAGACCTTGTAACCTTTCCTCGGCAGAGATTGTAGTTGTCCATGCAAGGAAGATCGTGGTGGATCAGAGATATGGTGCGGATCATCTCGACGGCGCAAGCAGCGGGCATGACAATTGTCTCTGTGTCGCCGAGAATCTCGCAGACAGTGGAGAGCATGGGGCATAATAATTCCTAGCCAACCTCAAGAATGCGTATATCTTAAGTTCAGCTACAACGTAATTTCATAAAATGATGTAGAAAGTGCATTTTGCTTGTGTTTTTTGAGAGCAAGCTAGTGATAATTAATATGATACTAATACTTATAGCTGGAGTATCTACTGTAACTCATCTATTTTATTTATGGAATGCCTAATTCAACGTGTGTCAAAAAAAGAAAACTTTAGCTATTTTTTTAGCTAACTCATGAAGCATTGGTATTGGCTTAATCAAATTCAAGATGACCCTTAAGGCACTGTTTCGATACAGAAACACTTTCAATCTATCTCATATCATCATTACAACTTTATCAAATTTTCATACAAAATATAATAAATAATTCAACATTTTTAAATCCCAAAACAATAATAATATTTTAATAATATTTTATTCAACTCATCTAAAACCATCTCATCTTATCTCACTATCCAAACGAGCTCAAAATGTATAATATAGGCTAAAATAGATCTCCATTGGCTTAGGCTTTATGGAGGTAATTGTTGAAGTCCATGCCCTCAGCGCTCAGCGCCCATTAGCTACCTATTGAATGCAAATAAATGCATTCATACATGAGGCGATACTGACATTCGCCTATAAATTGAAGCTCCCTGCGAGAGCTTCAAATACACCCAAGGAGAAAAGAAAAGAGAGAGAGAGTCGGGAGAGCTTTGAGAGAAAAAAAGAGAGTTGAGTTGAGTGGAGTGTAATCCTCCTCCTCTGTAATATTTTCTTGTGTTCAACTATTTATTAATGAAATTCTTTTCTGTGGATGTAGGCAGTTGCCGAACCACGTTAAATTCTTAGTGTCACTGAGTGCGTGGGTGTACTATTTTATTTTCGCTTTTATTCCTTCCGCTGTGTTGATTTCCCAACAAGTGGTATCAGAGCAACTGTTGGAAGGAGTTTTTTTTTTTTACAGAAAACTTGTTTTTAGTGTGTTGCTCAGTTTGAAAATTTGAGCATACCATTGCATTCATCTCATTGAGACAAGAAAAGCGGTGAAACCCAGAGGCTAGACAGATGATGCACGCTCCCCCACGTGTCGTCTAAAGATCAGAGAGTGAGCCCACTCTCGACACGCGCCACACGCGCCCAGGAGAGGCTCGAGCGCGTGACCCCCACGCGCTGCAAAGAAGTCTGTGCGCGTGACGACCACGCACCTGACGCGCTACTGACCCAGAATTAGCGAGTGAATAACACGCGCCTACGCGTTTTTCTTGTCGCACGCGCGACAGAGTTCCTGTTTTGGTTCTTTTGCTCATTCCTTGTGTTATTTGAGTCCAATTTTGACAAAACAAGACTCGTTTCCAACAAAATTAGGCTTTCTGGACACAACGGTGCTATTCGTTTTGCAATATTCCACCTCGAAGATCATGTACTTGCATTTTGTATTTAGAATCAGTCTAAATTCATGGAGGATTCAACATCAGGTGCATGATAAAGCTGACTGCCTCAAACTATAGTCTTTGGAGATCTCAGATGGAGGATATCTTGAACTGTAAAGATTTGTTTGACCCCTTGGAAGATGAAGGGAAGAAGCCAGATGAAGTTACGGATCAAGTGTGGAAAAAGATGCACAAGAAGACTATCGGTCAGATCAGGCAATGGATCGACCATAGTGTCTTTCACCACGTGGCCCAGGAGACAGATGCATATAACCTCTGAAAAAAGTTAGAGGATATGTATCAAGCTAAGACTGCTCGAAACAAGGCCCTCTTGATGATACGGCTTGTTAACTTGAAGTTGAAGAGCGACACCTCTATTGCCGAGCACACTAGTGAGTTTCAAAACCTAGTTAACCAGCTCGGGTCCGTCAAGCTGAATCTTAGCGATGAAGAACAAGCTCTGCTACTTCTCAGTTCATTACCAGACAGTTGGGAGACGCTGGTGGTCTCCCTAAGTAACTCTACTCCAGACAGTAAAATTACCATGACGATGGTTAAGGATGCCTTGTTCAATGAGAAGGCCAGACAAAAAGAGACGAGCATGAATCAAACTCATGTCCTTGTCACCGAGAGTAGAGAAAGGCCTCAAGGTAATGATAGAGGGAGAAGTGGAGGCAGAAACAGAGGGAAGTCACAACCACGTGGAAGGTCCAGCAATAGTAGGAACTAGCAAACGAGTAACATGAAGAGTTACCATTGTGGCAAAGAAGGCCACATAAAGAAAAACTGCCACAAGTTTTTAAAGGAGTAAGGTCAAAGCAGTAAGCTGAAGAAAGAAGATGGTGAAACCCTTGCCACTCTTTCGGGAGATGTGACAATACTCTCCGCCAATGACGAGACTTGTCTGCACGTTGCAAGCCATGATATTGAGTGGGTGGTAGACACAACAGCATCATACCACGCCACTTCCCATAATGAATTTTTCACTACGTACAAAGCAGGAGACTTTGGTACGGTAAAGATGGGGAATGCCAGTTACTCGAAGATCGTGGGTGTTGGCGAAGTGCAGATAAAAACTAACATTGGTTGCACCATGGTGTTGAAAGATGTTGACACATTCCTGACCTTCAGCTCAACCTAATTTATGGAATAGCGCTTGATCAATAGAGCTATGACAACTACTTCAACAATGGCACTTGGAAGCTTTCATAAGGTGCCATGGTTGTCGCCCGAGGACATATTTGCCGTACATTTTACAAGATCCATGTGAAGATCGGTTTCGATAGCCTCAATGCAGTGGAAGAAAAGCATCACTGAATCTGTGGCACAAGAGACTCGAACACATGGGTGAGAAAGGGTTGGCTACGCTTGTGGAGAAGGCACTCATCAAAGTTGCCAAAGAAACAACTTTAAACCCTTGTGAGTATTGTTTGTTTGGCAAACAACGCAGAGTCTCGTTTAATTCCTCTACGAAGAGAAGATCAGAGTTGTTGAGTCTGGTACACTCTGATATATGTGGTCCCATGGAAGAAAAGTCATTGGGAGAATGTAACATTCGGGCCTAGCGCCAAGGTATTTATTATTATTATATATTTTGGGTTAAGAATGTGAAAAATCCAATTTAAATTTTTTTTTAACATACTATTTTATGGGCCGAGAAAATTTAAGGCAAAACCCATTTATATTTTTGATTCACTACATTTTTTTTGGACCATAAAGCCCAAGCCCGTGTTACCTTAGTTTCAAACTCCATGATTCTACACAGTTTTACGTCGGTTTTATCCCTATACATGCACACGCACGTCTCCCTCTTTTCTCTAGGGTTTTTTGTATCGCCCTTTGATATATATTTAAGCACTGATCATCACATGCACATACGCCTCTATATCCTCCTCATTTTGTGTTTGTTTTTTTTCAAACATCTTTTTATTCACACGACAACTTCACAGTTCATCGGATAGCCCCATAGTTTTCTCGTCGTGCATGACTTCATCTAGTGCGTTTTACTCGTCCGTTTCTCCATGGCATGAACGTCCCTATCCCCACATCATTCACAGCAACTGTTGTGTAGTAGATATACATATATATACTCACGTTTAGCAGTTCCTCAATTTGATAAACTAGGGTTGCCGCTTACACTTTTCTATCCCCAACAAGTCGCGGCCTATCTCTCCTACTACACACTCCTCCCCACAAATAAACAGCAACCACGATTCCTCCGCAGCACAACCCTTTTCCACCGTAAACGACCATCGCCCAGGGCCCAAAGCCTCACCATAGCTAGTTCTTCTCCTCACTGTGAGACCTTCCCCTCAGCGCAGCCGTGCAACACCCAATCACTAGCCAAGCCAGTAGCGCAACACGGGTTGATTCTTCATGACGCCGCTGCCCTGCCACACGAACTCACAGATAGCAACTCCTCCTTGCAAGCAGCACACCACCCTCCAGGCCGTCCTCACCACCATGGAAAGCCAACCATCGTCGCCCAGCCGTTGAAGGAGGAACACACGGCATACTTTGTTTTTCCACTCCCAAAACAGAGCAGTCTTTGCTCAAGCCATTCCATTGAGCTCCTCCATTGGCCTCTCCCTTTCCTTGTGCCCCTCGCTTTTTCAACCACGTTACACGACGGAAACCACCACACGTAGCTCCCGACCAGTCGCACGCCTTCTCGCTGTCCCACTGTGAGCTCTCTCCCCTTCCGCATGCCATACTCTCGCATCGTGTTTCTCTCTCTCTCTCTCTCTCAGTGCCTCACCACCATGACCTTCTTAACCGCATTGTGCGCAGCTCCTCCCTTCGCGGTGAGTACCTCGCGTCCCTGTCCTCGCTTATTGTTGCATGAAGTGTTTCCTTTAAAGTCTACGTAAACTTAGATTTTGCATAGTATTTGGATATGGAATTACAGTTTTACCCTTATTATTGGATGGGTTCAATTTGAAATTTTTGTTTATATTAAATATGTTTTTACGTGGTATATGCAGGTGGTATAAGAAATTTTACAGAAAATAAATAGGATTTTCAAATTGTACTATTGGTAGCAAATTATTTTAGTAACTGTGTAATTTTATTTTAAACTTTTAAATTACGATTAAAGCTATTTGTTTATTATTATTTAACGACATTTTTACTTGTACTTACCTTAAATGTTGAGTATTATCAAATAAATTTAGAGAATGAGGATATTTTAAGGTTATGAGGATTTTTAGGTATTGAAGGATTAAAATAGGTTATTTTAGAAGCTTAGGATTAAATATCGAAATGTGTGATTAATTAGAAATTTACAAGAATTACGTGATTATTTTATAGGTGATGATTAATTATTATTCGACATTTTGAGGAAAATTTTGAAAAAGTTAAGAAGTCTAGGTAAACGGGATGAAAATCTGCATGTTTTGTTATGAAAGGAAGTCTGAAACGACTTCAGTTATTTGTTCTGCACTACTCATGAGATTTTGTTTAAGAAGAAAGTATTTTTATCATGACTGGTGTGGACATGAGCTTATTTTTGAGATTCTGTTTTTGAACTTTAAAAAAGAGAGCGAATATGAAATTTGTGCATAAATTATGTTGTGATATGATTTTGTTCTATTCTGAAGATTTTCTGTACTCTCATATGATCTGATGTGATTTCTGAAAACCTCTAGCATAACATTCTATTTCTGTTTCTGTTTCGTTCTGACCTCACCACGGGTGTAAAACTGTGGCCTCTGTTCGGGTTGGTACCAACTTTTCTGTTTCTGGTGCACCCACTTTGGAAACAAAGTGGTTTTCTGCGTGATATTTTCTATGTGCACACTCAAGGCTCTGAGAATGAATAAGAGAAAGATTCACATTCTGTTTCTGCTCAGTTAGCTACCGGGATTTGCACAACCCTACCATAGGGTAAAACATAGTATTTGTTCTGATATGATAAGATAAGATGTGATGTTTCAGTTTATGCTATGCCAAAGGGATTTTGGTTATGAATATTTTCGAACTTTCGCTCTGATATTTTTGAAAACATGTTCTGACGCTGCATTTTGAAAACATTATTCTGATTCTGCATTCAGAAAGAAAATATTTTGTTTCTGCATTCTGAACTTTGTAAATGCTCATGTTTACACATTAGTATATGTCCTCTGCTTATTGAGTTGTTGATACTTCACCCCTTATCTTCAATTATTTTTCAGATAATTTTGATGGTTCAGCTGGAGAACAAGAGTAAGAAGTTTAAGCAATGTGTGATGTCCGAAATGGAATAAGTGCCCGAGAGTACAAGTGCTTACTTGAGAGTCGTAGTTAGAAAACTGTTTTATTTTTTGTTATTAGGATTTGATGAGTTAAGGATATTTTTAAGTTTTGGAGGGTTTTAATTTATGTTATTGAGAATTTCTTGGTCGTTCCCATGAAGGAACATAGATATTTGGGTTGATTAAATGAGTTAACATTTTATGGAGTTTTTTAGATTTTATACTTGTGTTATTGATGTTTGATGTTAAGTATTAAGAGCTAACTCTCCGAACCTTCGGGAACGGGGCGTTACAGGTAACAGATATTTCGTGATATTCATTGATGATACTTCACGAAAGGTCTGGGTATATGTTTTGAAATCAAAGGATTAAGTCTTCGAGCACTTCAAGAATTTCCACACCCTAATGGAAAGAGAGACGAGAAAGAAGTTGAAGTGCCTGCGAACGGACAATGGAGGAGAATATATTTCCAAAAGGTTCGCTGCATACTGCGCTGATCGCGGTATTCGACATAAGAAGACTGTTCCATATACCCCTCAACACAATGGTGTAGCCGAAAGAATTAACTGGACCATCATTGAAAGAACAAGATGCATGCTTAGTATGACCAAGTTACCAAAGCCATTCTGGGGTGAAACTGTTCGTACTGTCTGTTACCTGATCAACAGATCACCTTCTGCATTACTGTAATTTGAAGTTCCTGAGAAGATTTGGTCTGGAAAAGATATCTCTTACTCTCACTTGAGAGTGTTTGGGTGCAAAGCCTTTGCACAAGTATCCAAGGAGCTGAGACAGAAGCTCGATGTCAAGTCAACTCTATGTATCTTTGTTGGATATAGAGATGAAGAATTCAGATACAAGTTATGGGATCCAGTGACAAAGAGAATTGTCAAAAGTAGGGACGTTGTGTTCCATGAAAACCAGCATATAGGAGCTGAAGCTTCCTAGATGTTAGTAGAGCTTAGTTCCTATACTCCACATCCTGCACCATTACAATTCGCCACAGATAATGAGGATATGCAGGATCAAGATCCAGAAGCAGAAGAAGAAGCTTAGGGTGTTGAGTAGGGGGAGCAAGAACCCTCTCCACCAGTAGCTGGTGTACCACAATAAGGGTTAGATGGTGATGAACCTCCTTTGATTGATGAAACTTAACCAAGAAGATCTGCAAGAGGCCGCCTACTGATTCCGTCGAGGAGATAGATTATATTCTGCTTACTGATGAGAGGGAGCCGGAGAGCTTCCAGGAAGTTCAAACTCATGCTGATAGAAGTCTATGGGTGTGGGCAATGCAAGAAGAGATGAGTTCTTTGCAGAAAAATCAGACCTATGAGTTGGTGAAACTTCCTGAAGGAAAGAAAGCCCTAAAGAACAAATGAGTGTTCAAGCTAAAGAAAGATAGTCAAGAAAAGCTGATAAAGCATAAGGCCAGATTGGTTGTCAAAGGATTCCGGCAAAAGAAAGGAATCGACTTTGACGAGATATTTTCCCCGGTGATAAAAATGATGTCAATCCGAGTCATACTCGGATTGGTAGCCAGCTTGAATTTGGAACTCGAACAGATGGATGTGAAGACAGCCTTTCTCTATGGAGATTTGAAGGAGGAAATCTATATGGAGTAACCATAAGGGTTTGAAGCTCCAGGGAAAGATCACTTAGTCTGCAAGCTAAAGAAGAGTCTCTATGGCCTTAAGCAAGTGCCGAGACAATGGTACAAGAAGTTCGACTCATTCATGATGAGTCATGTTTATAAGAGACTTGTTACAGATCAGTGTGTCTATGTTCGAAGGTTCCAAGATGACAAGTTTGTCATACTCATTCTTTATGTTGATGATATGTTAATCGTTGGTGATGATAGGTCCATGATTAACAAACTAAAGAATGAAATATCCAAGTTCTTTGACATGAAAGACTTAGGCCCAGCACAACAAATTTTGAGCATGAAGATTGTTTGTGATAGGAAAGCCAAAAGAGTGTGGCTATCATAACAAAATATGTTGAACGGGTTATCAGACGTTTCAACATGGGGATGCTAAGCCAGTCAATACTCCACTTGCTAACCACTTCAAGTTGAGCAAGAGTTCGTGTCCTTCTTCAAAGAAAGAGATTGAAGAAATGGAAGCAGTCCCTTACTCATCAGCAATAGGAAGCCTGATGTATGCAATGGTTTGTACCAAACTAGATATTGCTCATGTTGTAGGCATGGTGAGTAGATACCTTTCAAATCCAGGAAAGGATCATTGGGAAGCAGTCAAGTAGATTCTCAGGTACCTAAAAGGTACATCGAGATGTGCTTGTATTTTTTGGGAACTAAACTAGTTTTGGAAGGCTATACAGATTCAGATATGGCAGGAGATCTGGATAGCAGGAAATCTACTTTGGGATTTCTCTTCACTTTTGCAGGAGGAGCTGTCTCTTGGCAGTCCAAACTGCAGAAGTGTGTTGCTTTATCAACAACAGAGGCAGAGTACATTGCCGCAACAGAAGCTAGGAAAGAGATGTTGTGGATGAAGCGTTTTCTCCAACAACTAGGGGTTAGTCAAGAAGACTACAATATACATTGTGATTGTCAAAGTGCTCTAGACTTGAGCAAGAACTCAATGTACCATTCCCGCACCAAGCATATTGATACCTGCTATCATTGGATACGTGAAGCGATGTAACAACAGCTATTGAAGCTTATGAAGATCCAACGAACATGTTGACAAAGGTGGTTACAAGTGAGAAGCTTGAGCTATGCAGAGACATAGCTGGAATGGGTGGCATCTAGGTAAATGGGCATGGAGGGGGAGAATTGTTGAAGCCCATGCCCTGAGCAGTCATTGTTGACTGCTCAGCGCTCAGCTCTCAGCGCTTAGCGCCTAACGCCCAGCAGTTACCTATTGAATGCAAATAAATGCATTCATATGTGAGGCGATACTGATATTCGCCTATAAATTGAAGCTCCCTGCAAGAGTTTCAAACACACTCAAGGAGAAAAGAAAAGAGAGAGAGAGCCAGAAGAGCTCTGAGAGAAAAGAAGAGAGTTGAGTTGAGTTGAGTGTAATCCTCCTCCTCTGTAATATTTTCTTGTGTTTCACTATTTATTAGTGAAGCTCTTTTCTATAGATGTAAGCAGTTGCCGAATCACGTTAAATTCTTGGTATCACTGAGTGAGTGAGTGTATTCTTTTATTTCCACTTTTATTCTTTCTGCTGTGTTGATTTCCCAACAATAAAGTCTTTTAGAAAAAACTGTGTAAATTGTAAACTGTGTAAATTATGCCTGCTCATGTATTGTTCTTAAATTTAGCCCTAAGTTAATGCAAGGGGGCCTTGGCCGTGGGAACACCTACAAGAAGCCGTGGCTGTAGTTTAGTATGACTTTCCACTCATAAAAGAGGTAGTGAGTCACAAAGCTCCGTTCAGAGATGTTAAAGTGGGTTTGGGTTCCCGCCTTTAAGGGAAGTTGCATTCAATACCTTCCTTTAATTAAGTACGCATTATATAATAGCTTCAAGGTGACAATTAGGATGGTATCGTACGAGGCACCGTACAGACGAAGATGTCTTAAGCCATTCTATTGGGGACCAAGTTAAATGGGAGACAACTAGATTGACCATAAATTTATTTAGGATGGCTAAGAAAAATCGCTTTCATCAAATGAAAAATGAGATGACAATTCAAAGTTGTCAAGAGCTGTGACAGACAATGTCGATGAGAGCTAGACATCGTGTTTCTAAAGATTTCACGTATGAAGAGTGCAATGAAGTTCGATAAGAAGGGAAATCACAACATCTTCATTATATTATTGAAATAAAGAGAGAAAAAAATAATACAACATGTAATTGTAGAGTGCGCAAACGTCATACAGTCACTTTAAAAAAGAGTAAGATCCGTTATTAAAAAATTATTATTATTTCATATAGATCCTGTATTTATTCATTTTTTTTCAAAGTGATTGAACAACTCTTACGTACTTACGACTGTAATTATCATTTCTCGACAAAAAAACCACCTATGAAATTAAGGACCGCCACCCCCTCAAGCATAGTTGTTTTTTTCTTGCTTTGTTTCTATCTGTATTTACAAGCGTAATTGAGATTATTTATTCTTTAGGGGTGAGAGGAAGTTTTAAAATCCAATTAAATATAGAAATCATTTTACAAGCGATTAGATCTCTTGAGACGTAATGACATACAAGATCTGAAAACGTAGAACACAAATTGTTTTTATATTTGTCAATACAAACAAAGGGAATAGATAAGAATAAGATAAATAAAGGAAAGACCAAGTCTCATCTATCCTCCTGCAGTATCATGAAGCATAGGAATAGTAGCACGCACCGGTGAATGCTCCAGGTTATCAACCATGCTTGTGCTAGCTATAGAGTTGTATTGGTTGGTTTCAGTTCCTTCCGTTTCAAAAACACCCGTAAAGCTGTTTACATCATCAAAGCCCCAATCAGTCAAGTATCCGGGTCTTGAAGTTACAGTGCTCACTTCAGCATCTCCTGAAAGCATCGCCACTACACGCGACATTGATGGCCTTAGCATTGGTGATGCTTGACTGCACAATAGAGCCACTCCAATCACTCGTTTTACTTCTTCCTCACCATAAGTTGCTAATTTAGAGTCAACCAGTTCAATATCACGTTTGTTTTCATGTAGATGCCATGCCTAGGAAGCAGAAAAAGGACAACATCCATTAGTGAAATAGCTTTGGACATGAGAAATACTCGGGTCTTTTTTTGTCAGGAAAGTTTCACTTCGATCATTTTGACTTCGAGGGCAAGAAGTATTAAAACACTAGTTTCAGCACAATAAATTGTGGAAGGCACTTTGTTAAAGACAACTATCGGGGTGTTGCGGCTCTTCAGTGAATTTAGTGTCGAGTCGTGCTACACAAAAGCTCCACACTTTGCACACCACCTAAAAATATGTGATTTTATCATTAAAATCACATATTTTTAGGTGGTGTGCAGAGTGTGTGGCTTATGTATAGAATTTCTCTTTAGTGTCACGTCTTAATGAAGCTCTGTTAGAAAAGTTATAGAAGTTAATCATATGTCATGACTCTTTAGTGTTATGATAAAATGCATTACTATGCAAAATCTGCTAATACTGTAAAAAAGCACCCCGACCAAAATTTGCTATACTGTAGAAAGGAAAGCACTGGGAGTCTCAGACCCCGATAAAGCAATTTCAAAAGCTCAGGGAATTGAGCTGTTCCAACAAAAGGTCTATCTACGATACTACAAACCAAAATGAAAAAAAGAAGATAAAAGCAAGTCTATGAGATATTCTAATAAACTACTCTATTCTGCATGACGTATCACTCTTTTTTGAATGACCCCATGACAGATGGATTTTGGGGTGAAATCAAGGTTTTCAAAACATTGAGAAAGAAAGTCAGGGATAAATTTCAAAAGTCATGGACATCATAAAATGCAAATACGTATATAATAAGCAAGTAACAGAGCAATTATGTCATATCTTGGAAATCTAAAAAGCTTTACACATTCCATTAAGAGATGCTCATTTCATATCCCATCAAGTCCATAACTGGACTCTCATCAACTTCTATGAAAATAAAATAAATATCATTTCATTGGATGTGCAGAATTACCTCTTACTTTCTTTACTAAATAATGCATAATTTTTCGTCTAAATCCAAAAATAAAGGAGAGTCCGAACCATGATTATCATATGTCTGATGTGGTTGCCAGAGTCGGGATGATTTGGAACTTTTGAAAGGATCAGTATTTACCAGATGAGAAAGAGGAATCTAATAAGGATACTGTGATATCTTCTTACCCATTCAAGTAGATAGAACCTCTCTTCATCTAAGCTTGAGTCAGAGTTAGGCCTGCCGCTAATGATCTCCAGAGCCACAACGCCAAAGGAAAACACATCCACCTTCTCTGTAAGGTGTCCACGCATGGCATACTCCGGTGCAAGATATCCACTATATCAATAACAATTAATGCAAAAATTGTTACCATAAATGTCTGAAAAAGTAACACACCAATCGCATCATTCTTTCTTGAACCTATATCATTGACTCAGTCCAACCCGAACCACATAATTTGAAGTTTCAGACTTCAGTGTAAACTACCCTCATAAACAGTCAGTGTTAATTTGTTGCATAGTTACTGAATTGCCCTTTTGTATTCTCATGGCACGCATGTGAATGTACTAGTACTGAAAGCATTATATGCCCATTTACAGATTACAACGTCCATGTTGCCTTTGTTTGAAAATACAAAAATCATATCCATCGTTTACACCAACATAAAGATAAACAATTCAGAGGAGATTGCATCAATTTTGAAATAACCAACAAAGAGCAGTTCCCGAATCTGTGGTGCAAGAAACTGCAAAACTACAAGACATAAGTAGTGGTTGTGGAGAAGGCCATTGACAAGCTAAAATCCAGACCTTTATAGCATGCAACCACTAGTATATCAAGAAAAATATGCCTCGATCAAATACGTTTCCAAGTTCACCTAAAAACCACAATCTATCTATTACAATATATAAAAGCTGAAACATCCTTTTTGTAAAATATTGTGCCATCTCAGCATTTGTCTATTTTAATTTTAATTTTGATTTTAGTTAGTTTATTATTCCCTAATTATAGAACAAACACATTTACACTTCCACCATCATTTTAGCACTTTATTACCTTCCCACTTCATTAGCTGTCTCTTGCACTTCTTGTCACTTACAGCTTTTTATTTTCTTAAGTTAAATTTTACCTTAAAACCGTTTGGTTTCCATATTATCAAAACTATTCAGTTTTCAGGTTATTAAAGGTTATTAAAACAATTAGATAGTCATCTCATTATTAATTTATTTCCTTAAACATTATTTGGTTTTCAGGCTGTTCAGTTTCCTGGCCGTTTGGTTTCTAGGCTTAATGGGAAGTCTATTACACTTCTGCTTATTTCTTTGCAGATCATAGTCTTATATCTAATGTGTCATTTTTTGTTTTGTTGTCATTGGATAGCTGATTGTCAATTTTGAAATCATTGATGCCTCCAAACAACATTGCAGCTTTTTCTTGAAAACTCATATCATTGGGTGGTTGCGAAAAGTTCCAAAACTAATTTCTTCCCTATTAGAGATGAAACTTTTTGTGGCAATGTTGGTGGTCATCTATTTTGTGCAAAAAGCTTCAGGAACTGTGACTTTAGTGCCAAGCCCATCATCTAAAGATGTCACCTTTGTACCCTTTCTTTGCATTTCCTACAGCTTTGACTTTCAGATTGTTCTTTTGAGCTATAGTGGTCCAAGCCCATTGACCAACATAGATAGACAACACGATGGTTCATTTCTCTTTTGACCTCCCCCCCTGGTGTATTAATTAACCAGTATGTCGAGCTTCTCATGACTACGAAGAGAGGTAGGAGAATATATAACAGATTAATCCAAAGCACTGGTGTTAACCTAATGACCTATTCTTCGCACAAGGAATTATTCTCACAAGCTATCCTCCAAATCATTGAAAAATTGCTTCAAAGCTTATCTGTTCCAAACCAAACCCTCAGGAAACATACTCAATAGCTTCTCCTACTGCCTTAATGCCAGTTTCCTGAATGTGACCTTTGCAAGCAGTAAGAATATAATATAAACAGCCACATATCCTAAACTGAAGGGAAACACAAATTTCTTTTAGAAAGAACCCAGAACTCTCTGAATCCCAAAGAAAAATCGAAACAGTAAACAAGAAAGACACACAAATGGGGGTACAAAAGGTTTGTGATACTCATCAAAGAAGAGACAGGATTGAATATGACTGGCCGAGCTTGGTACAAAGTTGGTTTTTGCTAGACAAGTTTTTGTAGTGTTGGATAGTGGAGCTTGGTTTGGATTTCTGGGATCAAATAATGGCAGATAGGATGGCATCGTAGTTGAGGTTTTCAAGTTTGATGTAGGTGTGGAGGCCATGAATGTCTACTTTGAAGAAGGTGAAGAGACAGTGACGGAAGAGAGACTGGTATGGTAGCAACCAGTAAGTCTGGCTGTCATTTCAGGAAACTTCATGGATAGGGGGTAGTATTTGAAGTGCCATGATTCTGCCCCCCCTATAACATGCCTTTCAGTGGAAGGCTAGAAAAGCACATAATTTAGTCTTCCATTTCATGTTAAAGACATTTTCACCAGGGATATAAGGAGTGTGTAGCACGTGTTCCGTTTTCTGTACATTAATGCAGGCTTTTGTAAGGGGGTAACTGGCAATTGACTTCAAATACGAATCTGAGTTGCAATGAGTAGAAATTTATGACTGAGTGAAAATATAATTAACCCAGAAATATAGTTATGAGGGATCTTACATTGTCCCTGCAACGCGTGTGCTTATGTGGCTCTTTTTATCATCGTAAAGTTTGGCCAAACCAAAATCTGAAATTTTGGGAATAAAGTCAGAATCGAGCAGAATATTACTGGCCTTCACATCTCTATGTACAATTCGAAGCCTTGACTCCTCATGAAGATAAGCTAGACCCCTTGCTATGCCCATGCATATATTGAAGCGCGTTGGCCAATCAAGACTCAAACTTCTTTTTCCTGCCCCATGCGAACCATATATAATAAATTCAACAGTTGTTCTACTTGTTAGAAAAATAGATAGAAAGTTCAACAACATGTTATTCTCTTACCAAACAATGCTTGATCAAGACTCCTGTTCTCTAGATACTCATAAACAAGAAGTCTTTCATCTCCATCAATGCAGCAACCATGCAATTTCACAAGGTTACGGTGCTGTACTGCAGATATGGTAGCAATCTCGGCTACAAATTGGTTCTTTCCTTGGTGAGATGCTAATGAAAGTTGCTTCACAGCGACTGCTCTGCCATCATTAAGTGTCCCCTATACAGAACAAATTCAAATAGAATTTGAGGCAAACAAACACTCTTCATGAACAATTATATTATCATGTCAAATTCAAGTTGTAGGTATGATTTTACAAAAAAGATATCATGCTCTAATTTCCACTGATTGGATCTTGAGACATCTGGACATAAATAGAATCAAGCTATGCATAGCAAATCTGCACATCCATTTATGGTAGGAAATCAAACAAATTTACTTATTTTAGTTACATCGTAACTATTAGTCATTGGGTTCTATAGTCATTTAGTATTTTTATTACTCATAACCGCATCGTACTTTTAGATCTAGAAGACATGTCTAGATTATATATTTAGGGATCTTGTGGAAGAGAGAGATTGATTCTCATCTTAAACTTCATCCACCCAAGCAGTGAAGTTAATTGTCATCTTATTAGAGACAAGATACTTAGTGGGGATATTGCTACATCATTTGTGAAGTCAGTAGACCAGTTAGCTGACATGTGCTCTTATGTCGTAGTCAGTCAGAAGTCACCTGTCCAATCTTGGCTTATACGAACGAGAATTGTTACTCTACACAAGCTTTCTACAAAAGGCAAGCTACGTGCTGATTTCGCAATGACAATATCAATCTTGGCTTGGCAAAAAGTTGACTCCAAAATTCAATATAGAATAAAATTAATGGATGCATCGGCGTGTAAAATCACTTTTGCATGAATCCTGTGTATGCCAAGTAATTTCCTATATGATTTATGCTCTAGCTTGAGGGGACTGTTATAGAAAGTATTTTCATGAAAATTATATTTCAAGTAAGAAAAGTATACGAGGGATCTTTTGTAATACATATTAGGGCGCCTTTGATCTCTACATAATATAATGTTTACAGGAAGAAAGAATTACCTTCTTCTTCTCCTTTTCTATTCAAACTCTAATCATTACGTGTTACTAGTAATGACATCGAGGAGAATGAAAACTTGTCTCCAAAACATTTGGAGTTGAAATTGTATGTGGATGTAAAAAATATGTGAAAGAACTGAAGAACTGACTTTTTGGGTGTGGAAAAGGTATTGGTACTAAGGTATACAATTAAAAACAAAAATTGAGATTCTAATTTCATAGTTTTTTTTAATCTATGACTTGTTGGTTGATAGAAATTTACTTATGCAAAGATGTATAGTGCTGCTCCAAATATTTATAATAAATCTGAATGAATGAACATGTAGCACTTCTTTGACCTTGCAGAAACATTGAAAATTTCTCCAAGTACAAAGAGTTGCTGGTCAAGCAACTGATGAAGTATTGTTTAATCAAAAGCAAATTATCAGAGACGTATCATTTCAATACCAAAAACATTGTTTTTAGAAGTTCTGTGCAATTGATGAGATTGATCAGTGTCTTTTGCATTAATTTTTAGAGGAAAAACAGGGGATTAAACCAAGCTTTAAGGTGATTTCAGTAATAATTCCAGCACAAAGATGGATTTATTCCCCCACCAAATTCCTCACAGAATATGGAGTGTGGAGAACATTTGGTCATAAAGAACCATGGAAACCTTGTAAGCCCCAAGCAAAAAGAAAATGTTAAAATAGGTGTAACAGACTTTTGTCGTATCTTCACTAGGACAAGTTTGAATTGGGACAAAATTTGGGTGAATAAGTGAAGAGATAGAATGCATTTTTTTCTCTTTTTTTATTGGCACCGTGTATCCGGGACAATGTCCCAATGAAAAGAGATAGAATATGTCTATTTGTTATCTCATTGTGAACTTTTTTAGCATAGCTAAGAATTTAAGAAGTACAGAAGACTCTGAACTTTAATTACTTCTTAAGTAGCCACAAGCAGAAAAGGCATGTTTAGAACAAGAATACATGGGCATGGAAGCTAATAGTAGAGAAAGACTTCCAATTTGCATGTCAATTTGTTTTTTAATGGTGTCTGCCATAATTAACATGATAATGTACAGGTATTGCAATAGCCTGCATCTTGATAATTAGAAGCTCACAATATTGGTGGTAACAAGGGTGCACTTTCATTTTGACTTTTTTTTTTCGGAAGGGGGGGGGGGGGGGGGGGCAGAGAGAGATGGGTAAGAGGGTAAGAGTGAGAGAGGAGATGATGAAGAAGAGAACAAAGGGAAATTTGCAAGCTGTAATTGCTTAGTAGCAAGCAATTGCATGATGATAATGAATTCCGCCTTCATATTGGATAGTCAAATTTGCATCATTGACATGGTCTTCAAAACAGTGACTTACCTTGTAAACAGGTCCAAATCCTCCCTCTCCAAGTTTATTAGAAGTAATAAAGTCCTCTGTGGCAGTCTTTAGTTCACTGTAACTGAAAGTGTACAGTCTGGCATCTATCCCTAGGAGCTCTGCAGATTCAAAACAAACTCAGGTTATGGTTGTGAACTGCTTATCTGCATCATGAACTTTTTATTTAGTTATGTAGCACAAATTCTGTTAGAACAGTACTTGTGAAAAGTATCCGCAAATAGTGCTTCTGTTTGCAAATATTGTAAGGACTGTAGTATACGGTTTTAAAGAAAGAAAAGGTCTAGATTTCCAGGTTTCTTGGAAAATTATTGGGAGTTTCAAAGAAGAAAACATATATGAGAAAGATAACCCAAGCTTCACAATACTGTTTATCGACATCACACCTTGGAAATGGTTGAATTACCCAATCAAAAAAGTAGATGCTAGAAATTCCGTAGTCATTTTCTTTCATTAGTAATTAAAAACATTACATTCATAAACACACACACATACACACCCACACCCATGTAAAGACAGATAATGGCCAACTCTAATGGACTTGGGTTCCTTAGACTTTAACTAGTAAGCCCAAACCAAATACTTGAATTTAAGTATGCAAGGTCATAAGTAGGCTCCACATCATCTAACCTATGCCAACGTTCCCAAGTATTGAGGCATCACTTGGAGTTTCAACTGTTAACAACTCCACCAATACACAGGTGGTTACATACCTCACACATACACACACATCACTTAGTAACGTTTCGAGACCCTAGAAAGCTGCGCACAAACCATGGTATTAGAGGGCCTTAAGAGTTTCTAAAACTCCAAGCGCATACTTGCTGGAAATTCCTCAAGTCATGAGACCGAATGTAAAAGAAATGCAGTAGCTTTAATGACTCAAGTTAGTGACCTTATAAAACTTATCAATAGAAGGGTTGGAAATAAGTGAAGTTAGGTTTAGCATACTCAGATGCATAGAGAGAAATTAAGAAAACAAATAAAATGTTTACTAAACCGGTATCAAGTCCACCTCCTAGGTACGAAGTGATCATCAATGAACAAAAACATCGTTTTTTTTCCCTTTAAAATACAAGTGTCAAATAACTGAAAGTAGACCTGTTTCTTGTACAAAAGCATGAATAAAAAGACTCAAAACATTTGTGCAAATAAAAAATAAATATTAGAAATGGTTATGAATGCTTTCCCTAGGTTGTGAATAAAATGTTGATATTTTGAGAGTTAAGGAAACAAGTAGGATGGTAATACTTTCAGTGATTATTGTTATTATATGCTATGATATTGACCTTTCATGAAAGCTCACTTTTATGCAACTTCTATATGAGTACTAGCAAGAGGGTAGGACGAGATTTTATGCTACCCATCAGTTTCCCTATTCTCCATTATTTCACTCTCAAAACCCTAACTTTGGAATCATATTAGAACTAGCTGGCTTTTTTTTTAGGAATCGCACAGACCATTTGTGCAACATGTTTTTTACCCGATTAAATCCTGTACCCGTGTAACACATTCCCATCACATGGATAAGGTAAATCATTGATGAAATAGATGCCCGTCACCATAATGGGACATGGGAGTTTGTTTCACTACCTCCTGAAAATCA
The DNA here is from genome assembly GCF_004785595.1 of Juglans microcarpa x Juglans regia. Classification (NCBI taxonomy): domain Eukaryota; kingdom Viridiplantae; phylum Streptophyta; class Magnoliopsida; order Fagales; family Juglandaceae; genus Juglans; species Juglans microcarpa x Juglans regia. The sequence goes on from NC_054604.1 coordinate 12,644,777, forward strand.
GGCTGTTGGATGTAAATGATCTTGTGTAACATTTGAAAGCTTGCTTGCTTGCTAAGGAGTATACACAAAGCTATGGTACTTATTAGAAGGAGACCTCCTTTGCTGGTACCAAAATCTCTTACATTCGAGTATTGATATCCCTTGCAGCTAATCTTGATTGGTCATTATTTCAGTTAATTAAAAACAACTTTCTACATGGTAACCACCTGAGGAGAGCAAGGATACAGTGTGCAGGTTAAAGAAAGCATTATATGGCTTGATGCAATCCCAAAAAGCAAGGTTTGGGAATTTTTTGATGTTGTATTAGTGTTTTTTTTATTAAAGAGCTTACATTTTGTTGACAATGCTAGTGGATGATATTGTAATTACTGGAAGGACCCAAGTGATTGGTAGGTTGAAAAAGTTTCTGTAGGATCAATTTCACATAAAAGATTTAGGAAAACTCAGATACTTTCTTGGGATTGAAGTTGGTAGATCCAAAGAGGGTATTATTCTATTTCATAGGAATTATATACATGGCGGCTTGGCTTATTGGAAGGAATTGGTGTATTGGGTGCTTGGCCTATTGGTATTCATATGGATCCGGATTGTAAACTCTTTGAGGATGAGGGAGAGTTTTTTGAAGATCCAAGCATGTATGGTTGACTTGTTGGGGAGTTGAATTATCTCATTACAACTATATCTAGCATGTCTTACTCAGCGTGTAGCGTGTCAATCTTAGACGCTGAACAGGTCTCACATTGGGATGCTATAACACATTCTTTTCTATCATAAAAAAACTTATAGTCTTGGATTGCTGTATAGGCCAAATGGGCATCTCCAAGTGGAAGCTTTTTCAAATGTTTATTGGACAGGTCTCCTTTCATTAGAACCTTCAATTAGAAGATCTACTACTGAATGCTGTACCTTTTTGAGTGGTGATTGGTTGCATGGAAGAATAAGAAACAAACACTAATAGCTTGTTCAAGTGCATAAGTTGAATACAAGACAATGGCTCACACTACTGGTGAGTTGACATGTTCACAATAATTTCTTCAAGAGATTGGCTTACCTACTCCTTGTTAACGTATACAATTAGGAGTTTATACAATTTAGGACTTCTCTCTCTCTGTGTTGATATTAGCTATACAGATATATTACCATGTATATAGGCTGAAACTTAGGAATCAATTAGAGTTTCCCGTGTATAGCATATTATCTACTTTCCTTGTATATTTTGGAGGTTCACGTTGAGAAGGATACACTGAATTGAAAGAGCAGTTTTTCCAAACAAAAAGTTCTCGGTTTCTCGGTGTTTTGACATGGTATCAAGAGCAGGTTTCTGAGTTGTTGCCTGTTTTCTATTTTTTTTTTTAATTTTTATCTCGGGAGTCTCTTTGAGTTTTCGGCACCCTCTGTGCTCGATTCCAGTTCTGGTCTGGAGGTCGGCGACTACGGTGTTGGTTTTGGATTTCCCTCTCACTATCGGTGCACTCTGGTCAAGTTTCCAGGTCTGGGCTTTTCTATTTCGGTGTTTCTGTTGCTGGTTCGTGGTGGTTTTGACATTCTCAGCACCTCGGTTGTTTCTGGTTTCAAGGTGCATCTCGGCACCCTCTGTGGCAGTTCCTAGTCATACTCTGCACGTCGGTGAAGTCTGTTCCGTCTCTGATTTGTGCATGATTTTTCTTGTTGCAATTTTTTTGTTTTCTGATTCTTGCATGGCTTTCTTTGATGGCAACTTCTGTTTCGCTCATCGGGTCTGGGTGTTCTCGGCACCATATAAATTTTTCTGCTTCTCACGACAACCTTCTGGTGGGCTATTTTTTTTTGTTCGTCTCTCGGTTGCATTATGTCCTCAGATAAGTTAGAATCATTCCATATTAGATTTACTTGCAAAAATTATTCTGTTTGGGAGTTTCAATTTTAGTTATTTGTCAAAGGAAATGAATTGTGGGGTCATATTGATGGGAGTGATCCCGCACCTCGCGATAGGTGCGATGTCTAGGCTTGGTCAAAGTAGAAAATCAAGGATGCTAGGGTCATGACCTGGATCATTGGCTCCATTGAGCCTCACCTTGTTCTCAATCTGAGGCCTTATAAAACTGCAGTTGACATGTGGAATTACCTCAATAAAGTTTACAATCAAGACAACACGGCTCGGTGTTTTCAATTGGAGTATGAGATTGCTAACTTCACATAGGAAAATCTCTCCATTGATGAATATTTTTCTGGTTTTCAAAATCTATGGGCTGATTATTCAGACATTGTTTATGCTAATGTTCCTGCTGCAACTCTCTCTATTGTTCAAGCAGTGCATGAAACAAGCAAGCAAAATCAATTTTTGATGAAGCTTCATTCTGACTTTGAAATTGCACGTTCTAATATCCTATACCATCTCTGAATACTTGTTTGAATGAACTTCGTGAGGAGCAGCGTATCGTAACTCAGGTTGCCATGGAACATCGAGATAATGTTAGTGCACCTGTTATTATAGCTTATGCAGCACAAGGGAGGAATAAGGGTAGAGACAGCGTGCTGTCCAATGCTTGAGTTGTAAAGCTTTTGGTCATATTGCTCGGAATTGTCCCAAGAAGTTCAATAACTACTGCAAGAAACAAGGCCATATCATCTCTACTTGTCCCATTCGACCTGAAAGGAAGCAGGGTACTGCTTATCATGCCTCCACTGGTGCCTCTAGTTCTGCTGCATTGTCTGCTGCCTCACCGGTTGTTTCTATTCCTGCTCCTACAACCTTAGCAAACCCGAACACACTCACTCCTGAAATGGTACAACAGATGATCATTTCTATTTTTTCTGCTTTTGGGCTCTCAGGTAATCATAAAGTTTCTTCTAAGCCATGGTATTTTGACTCTGGCGCCTCTAAACATATGATTGATACTGTTATTCCTCTTTTCATTATTAGAAATTATGATGAAAATCTGAAAATTAACACCGTTGATGGCAGTTCTCTGCCTATCATTGTTGTTGGTGATCTTTCTTCTTCCTTAAGTGATGTTTTTGTGTCTCCTGACCTCTCCACAAATCTTATTTCTGTTGGTCAATTGGTTGATAATAATTGTAATGTCCATTTCTCTCATTCTGATTGTGTTGTGCATGATCAAGTGTTAGGAAAGATGATCGCAAATGGGCCTAAAGTGGGACGACTCTTTCCTCTCCACGTTTCTCCTTCCACCATTATCTCTAGTTTTCCTTCACTTTCTTTTGCCTGTAATGTTGTTGGTTCTGGAAATAAGATGTGACATAAACTTCTAGGCCACCCAAACTCTTATGTGCTTCGTACTTTGTTTCATTCTAGTTTATTGGGAAATAAAGAATGTTCTTCTCTTGATCTTTCTTTTGATTGTACATCATGCAAACTTGGCAAAAGTAAAGTTCTACCTTTTCCTCATCATGCATCTCGTGTCTCACAATGTTTTGATATTATTCATAGTGATGTTTGGGGGATTGCACTTGTTGTTTCTCATGCGCATTATAAGTAATTTGTTACTTTCATTGATGACTTTAGTTGCTTTACTTGTGTTTACTTCCTACGGGCTAAGGCCAAAGTTTTTTCAGTATTTCAGCGCTTTCTTGCACTTCTCGAGACTCAATTCTCTGCCAGCATCAAGGTCTTGCGCTCTAATTCTGGTGGAGAATACATGTCTAATGAGTTTCAGGACTTTCTTCACAGTAAGGGGATCATCTCTCAACGTTCTTACCCTTCGACACCGCAACATAATGGTGTTGCTGAGAGGAAAAATCGTCATCTTCTTGATGTGGTAAGAACCATTTTACTTGAATCATTTGTTCCTCCTCGTTTTTTGTGTGAAGCGCTTTCTACTGCAGTTCATTTGATCAATCGCTTACCCTCTCCTACGTTACATCATGTTTCTCCTTTTTTAAGTTGTTTCGTCATTCTCTTTCATATTCTGATCTTCGAGCATTTGGTTGTGTTTGTTTTGTGCATCTCCCTGCTTATGAACGACATAAACTTACTGCTCAATCTGTTAAGTGTGCTTTTCTTAGTTATGTCATACCTCAAAAGGGTTATGTTTCTTATGATCCCAATGCTCGTCATATACGGGTTTCTAGGAACGTGATTTTCTTTGAAAATCAATATTTCTTTCCCTCTCATGTTGAGTTGTCATCTGCATCTTTATTTCTTCTACCTAACTTTTCTAATTCCCCGACAATTGTGGAAAGGTTCAAACCTGGTTTTGTGTATGAAAGATGTAGTCAACATGAGTCTGCTTCCACTTCCTCTATGCCTCCTCACGATCTTGACCCAGTGCCTAATCCTGCTCTTGCTTCCACCACTATTCGCCGATCTACTCACCCTTCTCGACCCCCTGATCAGTATGGTTTCTCCTCCCCTGTCTCTCTTGTGGCTACTTTATCCTCTATTTCCATTCCCTCTTGCTACAAACAGGCCGTGGAACATAATTGTCGGCAAAATGCAATGCAAACAGAACTTCAAGCACTTGAAGAGAATCACACTTGGGATATTGTTCCTTGTCCCCCTACAGTCAAGCCTATTGGGAGTAAATGGATTTTCTCTGTAAAGCTTCGTTCTGATGGCTCTTTGGACTGGTACAAAGCTCGCCTAGTAGTTTTGGGTAACCAACAAGAATATGGGGTTGATTATCAGGAGACATTTGCTCCCGTTACCAAAATGACCACGGTTCGAACCATCTTAGCTATTGCTGCTTCATAATCGTGGCAACTGCATCAGATGGATGTGAAGAACGCCTTTTTTTATGGTGATCTCCAAGAAGAGATCTACATGAAACTTCCCTCTGGTATGACTATTTCTTCTCCTCATGATGTCTGTAAGCTAAGACATTCTCTGTATGGGCTCAAGCAGGCTCCTCGGGCTTGGTTTGAGAAGTTTCACAGTACACTTCTTACCTTTAATTTTACACAAAGTCAATATGATTCTTCTCTCTTCTTCCACAAGTCTGCATTGGGTATAGTCCATCTCATGGTTTATGTGGATGATATTATCATTACTGGCACTGATCGTGGTTTGATTACTATGCTTCAGCAGCTGTTGCATGCAACTTTCCATATGAAAGATCTTGGCCAGCTCACATACTTCTTAGGACTGGAAGCACATCATCGGGCCAATGATATTTTTTTAAACCAACATAAATATATTCAAGATCTTATTACCTTGGCTGGTTTGGAGGTCACTTCTTTTGTTGATACTCCTATGGAAGTAAATGTCAAATACAGAAAGATGAAGGGAACCTTTTGGATGATCCTACTCTCTATCGGGGCTTGGTTGGGAATCTTATCTACTTGACCACTACTCACCCCGATATCTCCTATGCCGTTCATCAGGTCAGTCAGTTTATGTCTTCTCCTCGGCATCTCCATCTTGCTGCAGTTCGACTCATCATCCTCTATCTTCGAGGTTGTCTACTCGTGGATTATTCTTTCCTACAGGCTCATCTCTTTAGCTTATTGCCTATAGTGATGCTGATTGGGTTGGGTGTCCGGATATGTGTCGATCTACTACGGGTTGGTGTATGTTTTTAGGAGATGCCTTAATTTCTTGGAGATGTAAGAAACAAGATCGTGTTTCTAAATCCTCTACTGAGGCCAAGTATCGTGCCATGTCTACTGCTTGTTCTGAAATTGTATGGCTACACGGTCTTCTTGAGGAGCTTGGGTTTCCTTAGACTACTTCTACCCCTCTTCATGCTGATAACACTAGTGCTATTCAGATTGCCACCAATCCCGTTTTCCATGAACGCACCAAGCACATTGAGGTTGATTGTCATTCTATCCGAGATACCTTGGAGAGTCGGGTGAAATCTCTTCCTTACATTTCTTCGGATCTCCAAGTGGCCAATGTCTTCACCAAAGCAATGACTTGACAACGACATCAATTTCTTGTTGGCAAATTGTTGTTGGTTGACTTACCAACATCAATTTGAGGGGAGATGTTAACGTATACAATTAGGAGTTTATACAATTTAGGACTTCTCTCTCTCTCTCTCTCTGTGTTAATATTAGTTGTACAGATATATTACCATATATATAGGCTGAAAATTAGGAATCAGTTAGAGTTTCCCGTGTATAGCATATTATCTACTTTCCTTGCATATTTTGGAGTTCATGTTGAGAAGGATACACTGAATTGAAAGTGCAGTTTTTCCAAACAAAAAGTTGTCGGTTTCTCTTGGTTTCTTAGTGTTTTGACACTCCACTGCTCTCCAGTTATATCGTGATAATCAAGCTGCATAATATACTTTCTCTAATACTGTGTTTCATAAAAGGACTAAGCGTAAAGAGGTTGATTCTCACATCATTCGAGATAAGATAGTGGTGATATTTCAACATGTTTTATGAAGTTTGTGGAACAACTTACAAATGTATTTACTATTTCCTTGTGTCATAGTGATTGAAATTTATTGGGGATCTAAGTTTATAGGACATGGATGCTCCAACTTGATTGATGGGAGTGTAAAAGGGTATAAATGTATTAAGTATATTCCTTGAGGGTGTAAATGTCAAATGCAAGCTGTCATATGTAATGCCATAGTATGAGTGTAGGACAAAATTTTGAGCTGTCCATCATTTCTGACTTTCAATTACTTCTCGCTCAAATTTCTAACTACGACAAAGGTGATGAACATGTTTATGTTTTGAAAGCTCTGTGAATACTTTTCGTATGAAAATTATTATTATTTTCATGTTATTAGTGTTATGAAAAAGTTCATTTTATGAGAAGGAATGACACAAAGCATGATGATGAATGAGTGTTAGAGTTGCATATTTTATATAGGAACTTGTTACTCTTAGAACTTGAGGGAATTTTTGTAATTATGTTATAGTTACTCTAGTATAAAACATGTATGCAGGCAGTCAATAGTAACAGACTCCTTTTTCACATTTCCCTGTATTTTTGTCCTCTTCTACACCTTTTCTGAACTCCACAACTCAACTTCACTTCTCTATTATGATGACGAGGACGAGTTGACATGCTAGAACTAGTAGTTGAGACCACGACCTAGTAGTGTTCATTTTATTTTGTTGCATTCCATACTATGGTTCAATAAAATTTTAAGTTATGGCCTGAGATATTAAAGTTTATGGATCTCTTATTTCCTGGCACTATATAGTGGTATGATGTGGCATTCCAAAAGAGTGAGTCAAACCATAAAACTAAAATAACTAGTGCATCCATTTTGGGTTGAACACAACCTGCATGGCACCAAAAGCTACCCCCATCATTAAAGAGATCTGATTTACATAGCAAAGAAAGTTTTCAATCTTTAGACCCCGCCACAATTGAGAAGACAGACAACTATAGTTGCAAAAGACTTTCTGCATTACCTTCATTTTTGTTGGCATGACGTCTTTTTCTTTTTTGAAGAATGCACAAAACTGCAAAAACTGCAAGAACGCTTATGAGTCCACCAACGGTGATGCCCACAATGAGACCGGTCCTATCATTCTTCCTGGTTGGAGGTGTGTTACCGACAGTAGGTCGGAAATCTGTATAAAAGTTCAATAAAAATTAAATCAAATTGAATCAGTGAAGCAGAAGGTGAAAGAAAACAAGCGGATGAGTGATTAGCTCTTCTAAACTTTGCCGAAAACTGGATATTCAGTTCTCCGCAACACGTCACACCACAAAAGACCTTTTGGAAATAGATGGCTAAGAAACCAGCATGTCATAACCACGGGTAGTGTTCAAAATGTTTTTCTTTTTTCATAAGTTATTTAATTTTTATTAATGGTCAAAAAAGACACCATTTAAGTATAATGTGAGTATACATCAGATGTACCTAACTAGAGAAAATTATAGGAACAAGAAAGTCATGAAGATTAAAGCTAGAGAAACAAAAATGTTCAGCCATACACAAGTATGGTGTGTTACGGAATAACGCTTTGAGATTCTCCCTTTCCCTTGTGTTGTCTTTAGAACTCTGATAATTTATTTCATGCCAAATGCACCACATAAAGAATATTGAAATCATTTTCATGATGTTCTGTTCTGTTCACTTTCAAACCGACCTTTCTAACTTGCTAATAGACCTCTCAAGCTAAATGTTCAAAATGCTGTGGCTCTCAAAAAGGCAGAAGCATTTATGGTGTAAATTGCTCCTCATCGTTGTATTGACCAAAAATAAAGGAAAAGCTTCTTCCGTTTTATAGTTTCTACTGAAGGCTGTTTCCAGAAAGCACTAAGAGATTGTGACTATTTTCTCTTCTGTTTTCCTATTTTCATTTCATGTTTTTATTTTCCCTAGCAATATGAAATCAAATTGCATGTGTTCAAGGTCTGTTTTTTTTTTAAGTTTCTTGTACACTATTTGGGGTATTCTGTGGCTTTAATAAATCCTGTCTTTAGCGGCTTCTCTCATTTCTCTTTGATATTTTTTTATGCCACTAAGGCTCCAGGCATACCATCATAGGGAAAGGAAAAAAAATTATTATAGTCTTCCAGAAGGTCAATCACCTTTTCAGATCTTCTAGAACCAACCCTTCCCTACTGACTCCAGCTGAATAGGCAGGGTTTCTTTCATGACATGATACTAAAAGGATGTCGTGGGCAAGAGCATACAAGAGTGATGTAACTCAACAACAAAAAAGCAAAAGCCAAAGCTTTAAAAAGCCATGAACGTCCAGAAGGATAGAGAGAAGGGGTGCATGCGCCTCTCAAAATGCCAATAACCCTTGGATTGAATGGCATCACCTTCTCCTTAGAGGGTGGAGGTTGAGGTTATTCAGTTCTGTGCAGTTGTCTAAGTTATTGTATTTGTTTATTAAAAAAGAAGTAAGAAGGAAAAAAAATTGGTCGAACCAGTGAGAAGAAGAGAATTGCAAGAATACCTAAATGCATGTCACATGAATGCAATATTGTTCAGAAAATTGACCTAATACGTTATGTGGTAAAATGCATGAAAAGGAGGAGATTCTGATTCCACAACTGTAATATGTATAGCCACCTTTTATTCCGAATGGTCTCTAATGCTATCATACTAGTCGTTTATGCCACCAGAACTTCAAATGGCCCAGTCTTGTGCTACAAGTGTTTATATACATGGGAAGATGCAGTAACATCCGCCATTCTAGGTCTCTTTGATGTTGCATCATTTCATAAAACGAATTGGAAACCCAGTCCCCCTTACAAAATTAAATATAGTAGAATCACAAAACTAGTCATTAAACTCCTAAATATATGATAGCAATTCCCAATCTTTTACCTGGGGTAACACTGATGGCAGAAATAGAAGGCCCATAAGTACCTACGCTAGGTATGCAGCAAGTCCCTTTCCCAGCCCAAAATAGATGAATTTCAAGATAGTTGTCCAATACTTGAGCCTTAAACCCCTTTCGGACAGCTCGAAATGTGACCCCATTTGCCTCTCTTTGTATGTTAAAATCCTTCAAAACAAGATTCCCCTGGAAAATAAAGAAATTCAGAATTTTGTCTGATGATGATGATGATAGTAGTTCAAATAATATATATAATAAACTTTAAGAACTTTAGGGGATTTATTGTGTTGAACTCTCACTAATTATGATTGGGTTGGGAAAGTAAGAGCATTTTACAGGTCTTTTTGTTTAATTAAATTTTATTTCATTTGTAAAACTTACATTTGTTACAGACAAGGAATAATACTTGAGAAAGATAATTATAAAAGTAAACAAATCATAATCAACTACTAGGGTAACAAGGAGTGTGTTGCCCAAAAACCTCAGTACAAGAGACAGTCAAAACAGTTTCAAAATAATTCAACGATATAATACAGACCTGGATATAAATATCAAACAGGCGTGTCCCAAGAGTATTCCACCTAAAAGAACCTTGGAAAGCTGTTTCTGCAAACCGGAGGCTCACAGTGTAATTGCCATTCTCTAGCCCCAACCCATAATATCTTAAGGAAGAAGCAGAGATTCGTGCCGTCTGGAAGAGCCTTACGTCTGAAGTATTTGTAATTTGAGAAGATGTAGAACTTTTATATTGAGGATTGTTGCTCTCAGCAAAATATCCAACATTGCTAACTGCCCACCTCAAATTCTCAGTAACATAATATGTAGCAGGGCCAAGGGTCTCATTATCCCATTCATATGCAATGTCAGAAGAACTGATCTGTGGACCACCACAATTGATAGAAAAATTATAATCTGCATGGCAATGTAAAACAGCTTGTCAAAGTAAGTTCAGAAAGCTCTTCTCACGTACAGAATTGGCATCATCTTTATCCGGATTTGCTTGAATACATGTAAGAAAATTTGTCAGGACATTATTGAACTTGATTTTAAATCCTATTCAAATCCAGGAGCCCACTTTCCAGATCTAGAATTTTATGCATGGAATTTAGTAGGCCATTTGACTGATAGGATTGAATTTTGTTCATAGCACTAATAATAGTTCCATCACTTATCAACTGAAAACTTAAAATATTCTCATACAGCTTCAATATTTAAAAACTCAGCCTAAAGTTAATGGATGAACCATAGATCTGTGCAATAAGGGAACTCATGCAGCTGACAATTTTGTAGATTGATAAAATGAAAAATCTTTTGCTGCACATGTTTTTTTATAGGTAATCAAGAAGTTTTATTCATAAGAAAAGAAGGCATAGCCCAAGTATACAGGATTTTGCTGCACATTTATATTCATAATGAGAAAACCATTGCACCAGTAAACAATTGCCTCCGCCATATAAATTGAATTTATGAGTTTAAATGGAGGACCTCAGTAGCAAAAGAAGTGAGCTTATACCATTAAAGTGGTGAACCTAAAATGCTTTAGTTAGTTGGCAGAGCCAAAACATTTAAGAATTAATGGTACGTCTACTCCTTTCAAGACGCAGGTTTGAGGTTCACCTATTTGAGTGGGGATCTGTAATTTAAAATGAAAAATAAGGTGAATTGTATTACATACATGAAAATAGTATGATACATGTTAGAGGGCATCATTGTACTCTAAGTATACCCATCAGGGTATATTTAATACAATGATGAGGAAGCTTATACTTGGCTTAATGAAAGAAACTGGTTTAATGGGTGCTCAACCTATTGATATTATCGATCTGAATTGTAAACTTTTTATGGATGAGGAAGAGTTGTTTGAAGATCCAAGTAGGTATAGTCAACTTTTTGGAAGTTAAATTATCTTACCATCACCAAAACTAACATTTCTTATACAAAGAGTCAATTCTTGGAAGCTCATGGATTCCACAATGCGATGTTGTAACACATATTCTTCTCTATCTTAAGTGAGCCCCCTGGTCTTGGATTGCTACACAGGCAAACAGACGTTTCTGAGTGCAAGATTTTTCAGATGCTAATTCGGTAGGGTCTACTTCATATAGAAGATCTACTACTTGAGACTGTACCTTTTTGGGAGGTAGTTTGATTACATGGAAGAGTAAGAACAAATAGTTGTAGCTTGTTCGCGTGTAGAAGCTAAATACAAGGTAATGGCTTATTCCATTAGTGAGTTCATGTGAGGACCTCACCTATTCAAAGGTAGGAAATCCCCACAAGCGGGCAAACATGACCGGGAGAAATGTAAGGAGGGTGAACGAGAATGAGAACTAAGCGATTCGAAACACTAGGCGAGCAGGCACAGGTTGTGGAGTTCAAGTGAGCAAGTCAAGTGTCACCTCGGGAGAGCAACGAACAAGGCAACCAAGAAAATACGTGTCCTACATTGGGCGAGTAAGGGACGTACAAGCGATACGTTAGGTGAGCTACAGGTAGGCAATGATATGGGTGAGCAATGTTTAAATGCGAAAGTATTTCCGGGTAGAGTATCAAAGGATGCGGTACGAGAGCTGGAGTGCTCAGAGAGTAACAAGTGACTTATCGAGGCCTGTACTCCAACGACGACATTCTACTAGAGCATGCGTGGGAGAAAAGGAGTACAAATTCGAATATCATGTGACTGACCACACAATCAAGTTTAACACCACATGGGCAAATTTCATAGGTGGCAGGCTAAGCTTTTATTTTCGAGGCGGACTGCAGGGACATGCAAGACTTGTCCACTCAATCAACTCAGCTTCTGCCACTCTTCAATGCAGCGTACACTTACACGATCAAGATTCATGGCTTCCCTCAGCCAATTAGAGACCAGAGTTGATAGACATTTGATAGACATAACTGTCCATATAAAAGATATTTTTCCATCAGTCTTCATCTCACGTTCGAGATCTCCAAGTGTTCAGATACTCTTTCTCTCTCTCTCTCTCTCTGAGATTCTAAACTTCAAGAAGGAGAAGGCTAAGCTCAAAGTCTTCATCGAACAAGGAGGCTAGCATCTTCAGTGCAATGCTAGTAATGTGGGGTGATGTCTATGTGGGATATGTTCAGGATGCTTATCTCCTACATTTCAGTCTATTTCTCTCATGATTTTTCTACGTGCATGTTTTCTTATTACGATTTACTGATTACTTTGATGTTACTCTTTCAAAGTACTTAATATTCAGTTTTAAAAGAAGTTCTAGGTGTGTGAGTGGATCACAAACTCTAAGCCGGGATGGGGCATTATCTCAATGGAGCTTCTTTGGTTACTCGAGAGCGCCTAAGAATTGAGTAACATCCCTTGGATTGTCGTTGGGTGAAAACAGAATCAAGTGAGATGGTAACGCTCTCGGGTCGACGTTGTTACCTCTTATGGCAGAGGCTAGATGACACTAGGCAACAAATGCGCCAGACGTTGAACTGGGTGTTGCTTGTTACGAAGTCATACGTCTAGTCATTACCGACAATGTGGCAAAGGGAGACAGGTGTGTGTGTGGCCAGTTTATAGGGAGCAATAGTGCATATGTTAATAAATGAATATGGTTGGTGTAGTGATTTTATGTGTTAATTTTGGAGTTCGGGAAATGATATGTTATGAGATGATTTAGAAACTGGGTACTCAGTGAAGTTTATTGTGTAAAGATTTGGACACTAGGTGCTCAGAGATAGTTACAATGAATCATGATTACTTTGTTTTGCTAGGAGGTTGGTACCTCGGTATGCTTATGGTAAATGTGATTTCCCATTTCATTTACTTGAAGCTTCTACATTCATTTTCATCGCCATTTCTTATATTAATTGTGTTGTCTTTGGTTTTAACTTGCCAAAGTCTCACCATGTCAGTCCCATTACGGTTTTGTCCCTTGGAATCGTAGATTTTGATGCAAATGTAGCTTAGGAGGGTTAGTTCAAGGAAGAAGGACCAGCACAGCCCGAGGAATAGCAATGGGGGCCTGTCCCCATTAAATTTATAATGTAATTTAGGATGTTTACTTGTATTGGGTGACAAACATGGGTTCAATATTATTTGTGCTAGGTGATGAACAAATCTTGGTCTGTAATTTGATGTGATTGTGACTTATGGAAAATGTTATTGATGGGTGAGTTATGCATAAACCTCTAGTACTATTGTTTCTAGTTTCTGACTAATACCCTACTCTTTTCCACTGCGACATTTGTATACATGTGTGCTTAGCGTATGAGCACACAAGACTCCTACGTGTGTAAGGGAATGCAAACGTGTGGCGTGCAACCCAAGAACCGCGGTTCCTTGCCAAACCACAACCAAGGCCCAGGGGCGCCACAATTGACATGGTTACAACACTTTCTTCAAGAGATTGGCTTCCCGTCTCCTCCTCATCAATTGTTTTGTGGCAATAATCAAGTTGCAATACATATTGCCTCTAATCCAGTGTTTCATGAAATGACTAAGCATATAGAGACTGCCATTTCACCCTAGATAAGATATTGTGTGGTGATATTTCTACACCTTTGGTGAAGTATGTGAAGCAACTTGCAGATGTATTTACTGAGTCCTTGTATCATAATCTAGCATAGCACAAGAGAACTCTGTGAAGGTATTAACCTCCCAATCACAAGCCACTCTTAAAAAACTTTCATTCTACTAAGGAGAGACATTTGAGAATTTCAGTAGATTAGAGAGTAAAGCCTCCAGTGCATGCACACAACTATACACCTCCAGGAAACTTCCTTGAGAGCCCAATAACTACACTATAAGTCATGCTAGAACTAGTCCTAGAGCCATCACCCATGTCAATTCTAGTATGAATGGAAAAACATCCCATATTTTCTCTTGATATTTCTCCATATCCCCACATCATGTAGCCCATGTACCTCATTAGAATGCAACCCACCTTGAACAAAATCAGTTAGGGGATATTTGGAAACATATATCATCCTATCTCATTTCCTTCCCCAACATCATTCAAACACAAATACTTTCAAAATAATCATTACAACTTAAACTAATCATTACAAATTTTTCAAATTTTCAAACAAAAAAAATTCAACTTCTTCAAATTTCAAAACAAAAATTATATTAAAAAATTATATTCTAACAATATTTTAATTTCAAAATATTTTTTATTCCCTCCTTTCCCAAAACAAAATAAATACTTAACTCAAACTATCTTATTACTATTCACAAAATTCTCATCTCATCTCATTCCTCAAGCATCTCCTAAGGCCCGGTTTGGATACAAAAGTCTCCCCAACTCATCTCAACCCATCTCATCTAATCATTACAACTTTTTCAAATTTCCACACAAAATATAATAAACAATTCAACTTTTTCAAATCCTAAAACAATAATAATATTAAAAAATAATATTCTAACAATATTTTATTTAACTTTCAACTTTCATCTCAACTCATCTCATCAACTCACTACCCAAACCTCCCCTTAATCTCCACTACAAATAATTTCCACAAGGCCTTCCTTTCATTTTGCTCATGTCAAGTCACTTCTCTAGAAGGACACAATTCAAGAAAAAGAAAAACATTTCAAACTCCCCAATCTCCCCTGAAACCAAAGTTCACACTTAGGCCTAGTTCACTATGCGATATTTGAACTCTTCACCTGATGCGCTCCATAAAAAGTATTGTTGTAGTTCCTTCATTCAATTAGTCATGCTAGATGGAAACAGCGACAGGAATATTTCGGCATATTAGAGAGGGTACTATCAATCAAGATGATCCTACCACCTTTAGAAAAATACATCATCTTTCAACCAACCAATTAGTGCTCAATTTCTTAATCTCGCCATCCCAAATAGACTAGGCTTTGAAAGAGGCTCCCCAAAGGAGGCCCAGATATTTCATATTAAAATACCTTACACCCTAATATGCTAGTCAAACAATATTGACCCGAGGAGTAACAGCCATATCTGCTATGACCAAAAAAACTAGTCAATTTGATGCTTCTCTAGAATCACATTTAAATCCGAATTAGTAGTAGTCAACATGTGACTTAGCCCTCATGACTACCTTTATAATAACTTGGCCACTCTAAGTGAGTTCTTCATTTTTCCAACAATAGGAGTGGGGTGTTACAAACTGCCCCTCTTAAATTCCCAGTGTCCTTATTAGGGCCATATCATATGGTGCTCAAGTATCACATGGCTGGCCTTACTTGGTTGCTTTGATACTATATGTAGTAGCAATGCAAAGAAAGCATTAGCCATATCTACACTATAGCCCCAAAAAGACTAGTCCATTTAATGCTTCTCTAGGATCACTACTCCCATCAAGACCATATTATATGGTCCTCCAGTATCACATGGTTAGCCGTATAACCTGGATCTGATACCATAAATGACCCAAGGATAGCACTAATCACATCTATCTCATAACCCCAAAAAGACTAACAATGAGAAACTTCACTAAAATCACTTTAAAACCCCAATTTCACCTAGTAAGTAGCCATAGTGAGACTTTTCATCCTGACTACTTCTATAACTTTTCAAATTTGTGACCAGGGTGTTTCAAGGAATGAAACCATAAACTGCACTTAAAAGTCCTCCATGATAACCACACACAATGTTGAATTTCCTTCACTTGTAATGCCTAATCTGATGGTGTTGTACCAGGACAAGCCCCATTATCATTGGAGGGCAA
This sequence comes from Juglans microcarpa x Juglans regia, assembly GCF_004785595.1. NCBI lineage: Eukaryota > Viridiplantae > Streptophyta > Magnoliopsida > Fagales > Juglandaceae > Juglans > Juglans microcarpa x Juglans regia. The sequence goes on from NC_054604.1 coordinate 12,660,665, forward strand.
GAACTCAAGGGGACAGGATTTCCTCTAGAAACCCTTTCAATTTCAAACTGGACAAGAAGTCACCTCACCTATTCAAGCCAATACCACCAATCTCAGCCTCTTCACAAGGTATCACCTCCTTACCTTTATCCAATTTGGTGCTATTCTCCATTAACTAAGCAGCAAGAGCCACCCAAGAAACTCAGCAAGGGGAGGGAAGAATTCTGTCAAGGGGAATCATGTTTCTCCATTGTCAAATATGGTTCATTCTGAGCATTGAGAGTCACCCAAGGGCACTAGACTTGAATTGAGGATCTTCATGAACTGACATCTACACATTTATGGACCACACCTTGACACAGTTTCCCCACCTCTAAAGCTCTTTATTGAAAAAAGTTGGGTCAGAAAAAGAGGGACCCATACCAGAATATGTATCATCATTTGCAATATTGCCAGAGGGTTCCTCCGCCTTGCTCCATGGGGTCAAGGTTCTTCAGTCAAGCACTCAACTGGGACATAAACTCATTTCCATGGGAAGAAAAGCATGAGGTCTGTTTTCTACTTTGTGTTTTTCCTAAGTCTTAAACAGAAAAAAAAAATCAATAAACGCAAAAAGGGGAATGAATAGCAGCGTTAGAAATTTAGAAGCATCTCACCACAGGCTTTGTGACCTTGCATTACCATCTATACTGATTATCCATCACTTTTCATGGATGTAAATGTGTATCATTTGCAATGCTACTCGGTCATATTTGCCGAGATAAAAAGTAAGTATTTTGTTTTTGATAAGTAAGAAATTTATTGAAACCACGTAATTAGGCGTAGCCCAAGTACACAGGAAGTATACAAAAGAAAACACCTAATTACAAACTGAAGCTGAAAAACAGCATGAAAGTCATTGGGACTAAACCCATCCATTACAAGAACAGAAGCCCAAAGCAACAAAGAATGAAAAAAGAAAGCCCTAATCCCATCCACTGAGCATTCTCTATTATCAAAACAGCAACCAATGCTCTCATTCCAAATACACCACATAAGGCAAAGGAGGAACCATCTTCCAAACAGCTGCTATTTGATGATTTCCTTGAATCCCTCTCCAACAGGCCAAAAGATTTACCACACTCTTAGGCATCACCCAAGCAATGCCAAGCTTGGCAAAGACCTCATCCCACAAAGCCCTTGACACATCACAAAGAAGAAGAAGATGGTCTGCCGATTCTCCACACCTTTTGCACATAAAGCACAAATCCATTACTACGATACCGCGCTTTCTCAGCTCGTCAATAGTAAGGATTTTCCCATGAGAAGCCAACCACCCGAAGAATTGGACCTTTAGAGGCACTTTGCGTCTCCAAATATTTTTTCGAGGGGAAAAATCAGTAGGAGGCTGTGACACCAATACCTTGTATAAAGATCTAACCAAAAATTTCTTATTACCAAGTTGAAATTTTTGGAGAACTCCCCCATCCACTACGAATGAATTTCCATAACCCCACTCCATATGCCCCTCTAACTTCGTTTGAGCACCAAGCTCCCCAAATACTCCCATATTTGGCATCAATAACAATCCTCCAAAGAGCATCCCCTTCTCGATGATACCGCCAAAGCCATTTCTCCTTTATACTTGCGAGGTTTGGGGATTAGAAAGCTGAAAAGTAAGTAATTTTTGTTCAGTTGATAATATTACTAGTATTTTTTCTTTAGAAAATTTAAAATCCTTGAGCAGATTGTTTGTCATGGGTGTTAAGGAAAGGGAGCATTGGATGGGAAGTATGCAGTAGAGGTATGCAAGGCAAGAGGAGAAGCGCAGTGAAGTGAAGTATTGGGGCACGAGGGAGCATGTGGGAAGCACGTGATTCATTAAGTGGGGGAATTTACTTTAGTGTCCTTACTGTAACAGAATTAACTGTAGATTGAATTGTATAAAGGAATTGTCATGAGAGGAAATAAACACAGAAGGATTTTCATAAATGCAATCTGCATTTCTTGGAGGCGCTGGTTCCTCGAAAACCAGAAGTTCATTTCCTTGATTCTCATTCTCTTTAGATACTTTCTTTCTTGTTCTTTCTTGTATTTTTCACGATCTTGGTTGAAGAAGCAGCAGAAGATTCTTGGGTTCTTAACATTGTTCTCCTTCATCGAACTCAATGCGAAATCATCCATTCCAATCTGAATCTTGGGAACTAAATGGAAATAAATTGTACTTACAGATTCCACGACCTCGATTGCATGGGAAGTTTCGCTGAAGACAGTTCAAACCTGAAGGCAAACCGCTGAAAGCAGAAAAGAATCAGACATAAGACAAGGTTAAGCATCATTTTAACAATAATCCATATATTTCTACTGGGATTAAGTAATCACTGCTATAATGAGAAAAAGTGCAATGGTGAAAAAAACAAGCATTCTCCTTCTGTATGTGCTCCAATGATGACAATTGGTTTGGCTATTATATAGGGTATCCACAGCACAAAAGTAACGAATCTTAGATGATTTTAAGTATCAAATAGATTCCTTTCTCTCTCTCTATCTATCTTTGATGACTATGAAGTTAACTCCATAATAGGGCATCACACTTCCATATAGAAAAAAGGATAAGAGCTAGAATTCTTTTTTTCCCAAATCTTAGTTGTTTTATACACCCAATCAGTTCTTTTCATATTCAGAAACAACAATGCTACAGAATGTTATGTCCTAGATTTATGTCAATCCTTGATTTGCTCCATGTAAGTAGCATCGTTTGTTAAATTCCAACAGTAATGATTTGCTCCATGTAACCTATTTTTCATCTATCTTAACAGTCAGTATTGAAAGGGGGGCACTCTGTGCCAGTTCATGATAGCTAGAGACTGCAATGTGCCCTGTTCGGTAATTTGGAGTAAAATTGCAAAACCCTTGGTAATTCAAAAGTGAAAATTTACTTTCTCTGTATATCATCTACAAGTTTTTTTTGCTAGACAGCAGAAAATATTATTTATTTATACTTACTAATGCAGTATATTGCTCATAGAATAGAATGACTTATAATAATGTTTTCACAAAACCGCAAGAAAATATCTATCAGAACAAATAAGTATATTGAGAACCTCAATAATACTGCTTACAGTGTGAATAGCCATAAATAGAAAGACATCCACAGCAAGTGCAGAATAAGACAACAACATGGTAGTTGAAGTGCAAAGTAACTATTTACCATGGAAGACAACAGAGAATCACCTGTTGTTTGAACTTGTAATTGTGAAGTTGTTGGCAACTAAGTTACTGCATATTACATCCCATGAAAAACAAAAGTTAGTTACACAACCATTTAAATGGATGCAGAATAAAAGACCATGTAGAAAATACAACTTTTTGGAATCGTTATTAAGAAGAAATAAGTTATTCCAGAACTAGAATATCATACTATTGAAAAAAAGGCACATAGAAGCATTAAGTACCACAACTGGAAAACAAAGGAATAAGTAACAGTAAACATACAGTTGTAAATTTTCTTCATTGGCCCAAGAAGGAAAGCTCCCAACTAAATTATTGTATGACAAATCTCTGCAAGCAAAAATAAAAGAGAACATCAGCACATTCAAGTAAATTAGACTTTCAGAGAATAGTCAACCCATCAAATGTTTTTCTTATAAGACACCACAGGAATTCAGATCTAAAACCTTTATTTATGTGTATTTCCTTATATACCTACGCAAGTTGGTCATACAAAAGGGATATCCAAACTTTCATATATATATATATATATATATATATATATAGGGATATCCAAACTTTTATAATGCAAAGAGTTTCAAGACAACCAATAGAATATGCTTAAAGAAAAGTTCAACGAAGAGATACTTCGAAACAGATGTAACCTATTGTTTTAAAACAAACAGAGAGCCAATTTGATGTTAAAGTTTTCAGTCGAACTAACTGACTATTTCACCTTGCAATTTTATATTGAAAACCAGTCACATTCTTTTTACATTTTACCTTTCTTTCTTTTTTCTTGGTTTTTTATAAAGGTCATTAACCAAAAAGAATAATGGGCCCCAAGAGAGTTAATATCATCACATGAAATTACTTTTGGTGCACATCTATATTCATAACTGATCTCTCCAAGTGTAAAATTATCTTCTTTTGTACTTTGTGTTTTTCTAGCTAGCTATTATTATTATAACTTCACTATAGAACAGCCAAAAGGAGCACAGTGGCAAGAAGATGTCCATATTCAGATCTGAACATAAAAAGTTACATAATTTTCCAAAGTCAATTTAAAAGGCCATGTCTCCTAAAAAAATTAGCACCTTTCTAATGTCTCGCCTTAAAAGCACACGTCTTCAAAGAAAATTAGATATATCTACTTAAAATCTAGGATTATGTACAATGAGAATAGGGATTTGGAGTTAGACAAAGGTACGAAAAATATAATTATTTTCCCCTGTCAACCTCTATCATATAAAGTATAAATTTGACCTAACATTCATCATAATGCTATTGTCATTAAACTTTCCTCACCAACAAAAACATTCCAAAATGCTCTCCCTCTTGAAAGCCATATTAACACTACAAAGAATGAGGTTTGGGAATTTGGAATTTGGAATCTTTCAACAAAGCTTTGTTTGGCAAATGGTTATGGAGATATCACCATGAACGGGAGGCCTTGCGGCGAACCGTCATTGCTTTGAAGCATGGGGAATCAACGGGAAGATGGTGTTCTAATGAGGTGAGTGGGCTTCATGGAGTGGGCTATGGAAAGATATAAGAAGAGGGTGGGATAAATATGCAGCACATACTCGCTTCAATGTTGGAAACAAATTGAAGGTAAAATTTTGGCGTGATGTATGGTGCGGCGATCGGGCACTCAAGGAAGTTTCTTCGCAAGTTTATGGCTTAGAAAGAAGGAAAGAAGCATCGATTGCGGATTTATTTATCATCTCCAATGGCCTTCCCCAATGGAATATTACTTTCCTTAGAGATGCACAAGACTAGGAAATGGATGACTTTTTGGCGACCTTGTGTACTCCACTCGTTTGTCGGGGGAGGTGAAGACAAGATCTATTGGTGCCCCTCTAAGAAGGGAATATGCACAGCCCGCTCTTTCTACCAAACCATGACCACGCACAACACAGATCCATTCCCATGGAAGAGCATCTGGAAGACAAAGGTACCTCTAAAGGCAGCATTTTTTGTATGGACGGCTTCTTAGGGCAAGATTTTGACTATGGACAACTTACAGAAACATCATGTGATTGTTGTGGATTCGTTTTGTATGTGCAGGAAGAATGGCAAGATTGTAGATCATCTACTACTACATTGTGAGGTCGCCAGGGCGTTATGGGATGATGTCTTCAGAAGATTGGAGCTAGCCTGTGTTATGCTTGCTACTGTGGTCGAGCTTATGACCAGCTGGACAAATTTGGGCAGTATTCCACAAATCACAACTATGTGGAAGATGGTTCCTATTTGTATTATATGGTGCCTATGGAAAGAATGAAATGATTGAACTTTTGAAGATTAGGAGCACTCATTGGAGAAGATTAGATTGTTCGTTGTTAAAACTTTATCCTTATGGGCTAAAGCTATAGATTGTTAAAACTTTATCCTTATGGGCTAAAGCTATAGATTTCAATGGCCTACATTTTCATAATTTAGGGTGCAAATTGAAGCTTTTTCTAGTTTGAGGTGCAAAGTGAACAAAATTTAGTAGTTTGTGGGTGAAAAGTGCAACTTTCCAAAGAGAAGAACAAAAGTTATATTAAGGAACATGGCTTGGAAAAACATTTTTATAAGTAAAATGAGTTTTATCAATGATCAATTAAGGATAGATAGGCATAATCAAAATGTACGGGAGTATACAAAATGTACACCTAGAGAGAGAAGGAAAAAGGAGCAAAAAATCCTGATTTTTTTTTTTATAAGTAAAAAAGTATTCGAACAAGTAAATAGGTGTAGCCTAAGTACATAAGAAGTATATAAAAGAGAAGACCTAATTACAAGTTAGAAGGTAGAAATAGAAATAGATGATAGAAAATCACGAAAACTAATCCCATTGAATACAGTAGCAGAAGCCCAAATGAATAAAGTATGGAAAAAGAAATGTCTAGTATCATTCAAAGAGCGTTCCCAACCTAAAAAACTCCAGTCATTCCTTTTAAGCTAATGCACTAGATGAGACATAAATGGATCATTTTCCACATAGCAGCAAGTTGGGGGTCCCTTGAAAGCACCTCCAACAAGCAAGAAGATCCACCACCCTTATAGGCATCACCCATGCAAGTCCAATCCTGCTGAAAATATTGGCCCATAATGCTCTTGTCACCTCACAATGGAGTAGTAAATGACCCACAGATTCACCACATCTTTTACACATATGGCACCAATCTGTGACATTGAGCCACACTTCCTAAGATTGCAATTGGTCAGAGACTCATAAGTTTCTCAAGGGAAGCAATCCAAACAAAGAAAGCAACCTTGGAAGGAACCTTATACCTCCAAATGCAATTCCAAGGAAATAGATTATGACTATGACGTGCCAAAATCTGGTAAATGGATAGAACACTGAACTTTTTGCTCCCAGTATGAATCCAAAGCATCCTGTCAACCTCAACACTACCAATACTCATAGTGTGAAGCAAGCAGAAAAATTCAGGGATAATGCCAATCTTGGGCAGCTCTAAGAAAAAGAATATTCCACAGTAAAGACCACTAGGTTGTCCCAAAAACTTGCCACCAAAGCCTGCGGATCGTATGAAATCCGAAAAAAGGCATGAAACACAATCTTGAGAGCTTTATCGGCACATCTAGTGTCATGCCAAAATTTGACCCTGGAACCTTAACCGATCCCACATCTAATAAGACTGACAAACTCAACCAACCATTCCTAATATTTTTCTACAACTCCACACCATACACGCCTCTCACTTCATTAGAACACCAACCACCCCAGGCGCTCACACATTTGCAATCAATAACAACCCTCCATAATGATACCCCTTCTTAACGGTACCACCATAACCACTTCCTAAGAAAGGCCTCATTAAAAAACCTCAACTTAGGAACCCCCTGTTGGGGTGTACATGGAGACTGGTTTTGTAGTTGAAAAAATGTGTTTGCTAAAAGTTGGCTCGACAGTTGGCTAGAACGAAGTTCGCTCGACATACCGCTCGAGCGAAATTCAAGTCCGAGAGTTCGCTTGAGTCCCGCTCAACATCCCGCTCGAGCGAGACACAAACCCTAGTGTTCGCTTGACCTCCACTCGACACCCCGCTCGAGCCAATGTTCATTTGGCCGTTCGCTTGATGCACGCTTGAGCGAAGAATGCTGATTTTGCCAATTTAGAGTTTTCAGCGCCGTTTCCTATAAATATATCATGTTAGACATGTCTTGCACAACTTTAAGCATATTTTAAGAGAGAACAATTGTCTAGTGAGTGCATATTGTGTGAGAGCAAAAAGCCCTAAAGAATGAGTTGAGATTGAGTGATTGTTATCTCCTCTGGTTAATCAGATTTCTGCAACTTTGTGGACTTAGGCAATTTGCCAAACCATGTATATTGTGCGTCGTGTGCTGGATTATGTTGCTTTTGTTTTATGCCATCGTTGGTGAGTCTGTGTTTTGCATAACATTTCACAACAACTGGTATCAAGAGTCAAGGTCAGATCTGAAGGAGAATGGTGGCTGGAGATCAAATGAAAGCACACGGGATCGAGAAGTTCAACGGTACCGATTTTGGGTACTTGAAGATGCAGATTGACGACTATCTCTATGGAATGAGCCTACATCTTACACGACTGGGAAAGAAGTCGGAGAGCATGAATGATGCTGATTGGAACCTGTTGGATCAACAGGTTCTGGGGTTATTCGACTGATCTTGCCCAGAACAGTGGCACACAATGTCAGTAAGAAGAGAACCACGATGGATCTCATGGCGACTTTGTCAGGTATGTATGAAAAGCCGTCTACGAACAATAAGGTGCACTTGATGAAGAAATTGTTCAATCTGAAGATGTCGAAAGATATGTCTGTAGCCCAACACTTGAATGAATTCAATACGATTACAAATCAACTATCTTTTGCAGAGATTGAGTTTGATGATGAGATCAGAGTATTGATTCTGTTGGCATTGTTACCAAATAGTTGGGAGGCCATGAGGATGACTGTGAGTAGTTCAGCCGGCAATAAAAAACTGAACTACGACATACGTGACATGATGCTTTCTGAAGAGGTACGTAGGAGAGACTCAAATGAGGTCACGGGTTCAGGATCTACTCTAAATGTTGACAATAGGGGGCAGAGGACATGATAGATCAAGCTCCAGGAGCGGGGGAAGAGCAAAATGAGATCTGGGTAACAGATCACATGCTGGAATTGTGGCAAGTCGGGCCACATCAAGAAAAACTGCAGAAATCAAGAAAGTTCTGATGATGATGCGGTGAATGTAGTGGCAGATGAAATTCATGATGCCTTACTTCTTGCAGTGCACAGTCCGATTGATGATTGGGTGTTGGATTCAAAGTTTTCGTTCCATAGCACCTCACATCGAGAAATCATGTAGAATTATGTTGCTGGTGATTTTGGGAAGACGTATGCTCTTGATGGAGAGGCACTAGATGTAGTGGGAGTGGGTGATGTGCACATTACACTTCTAATCAGGGGCTTGTAGACTTCACATCAAGTCAGACATGTTCCAGATCTTAAGAAAAACCTGATCTCTGTAGGACAACTTGATGACAGCGATTTTGTAGTAGCGTTCTCTAGAGAAGCTTGGAAGATCACTAAGGGTGCCCTAGTCTTAGCGCATGGTAAGAGATCTAACTCTTTGTATTTAATATCAAGGTTCAGATATGTGCAGGGAAATACAAGAGTGCAAAAAGGCACACTTGATCGCATGAAACATTTGAGGAAGCCAAAGGGAGTCAGCTTTGTCATTCCTCATGAAAGCCTAGGAAAGTTGGTTAAGGTTGCCAAGATCGATTCAAGACCAGATACTCCTGGTGCAGTGGGAGTTGTGAGTCGCCTTGTGGATGTGCTGACTAAAGGCGATGTACGTGGAAGACTTAAATCAGACTTGACTTCAATGCGTCTTCTGGCTTGAAGACGAGAGCTATGAGTTGCAGAGATGATAGGGCTTGACTGGAAATAGTGGTTGTCATGTGGAGACCCAGTCTCCAAGTGGGAGATTGTTGGGGTGTATGTGGAGATTGGTTTTGGAGCTGAAAAAAGGTGTTTGCTGAAAGTTGGCTAAACAGTTGGCTCGAGCGAAGTTCGCTCAACACACCGCTGGAGCGAAGAAGCTAATTTTGCCATTTTAGGGTTTCCAATGCCGTTTGCCATAAATATATCATATTAGACATGTCTTGCACGACTTTAAACATATTTTAAGAGAACAATTGTCTAGTGAGTGCATATTGTGTGAGAGAGCAAAAAGCCCTAGTGAGTTGAGATTGAGTGATTGTAATCTCCTCTGGTTAATCAGATTTCTGCAGTTCTATAGATATAGACAATTTGCCGAACCATATATATTGTACATCGTGTGTGTGTTTGATTGTGTTACTTTTGTTTTATTTGCCATTGTTGGTGTGTATGTTTTGCACAACATTTCACAACACCCCCAACCCTACGCTAGAAATTCAGGAGCAAAATTTATCCCAACAAATCAAGTGGAACTTGGCTTCCTCCCCAATTCTAGGAAAGCACGAAAGATATTTATTTGATAAGCCACACCTGCAGGTAGGGGAAATAAAGAAAAGTATATAGGGAGATTTGAAAGAACACTCTTGATTAATGTAATTCTTCCCCCTTTTGACAAATAAATCATTTTCCAACCAGCCAACATTTTCTCTATCTTCACGATCACGTCATTCCAATAGATTTCACCTTGAAAGCAGCCTCCAAGGGAAGACCAAGGTATTTCAAGAGCAAAAAGATATTTTACATCCCAATATATTCGCCAAGCTTCTAATATTCTGCACTAAACCCACCGAGACCATTTAGGACTTTGCAAGATTCACCTTTAGGCCAAAAACAATTTCAACGCAAAGCAAGAGAGCCTTCAATGATTTAACATGGTCATCGTCCGCCTCACAAAAAAGCAGTGTATCATCTACAAAAAGAAGATGGGACACAATGACAAACCCATAATCAGATGAACCCACCAAAAATCCTTAAGGGAATCCACCTCCAATAGCAGCCCCCAACATCCGACTTAGGGCATCCACAACAGTAACAAAGAGGAAAGGAGACAACAGGTTCCCTTGTTTCAATCCATGGGAGCTGTTAAAGAAATCAACTGGAGAGCCATTCACCAAGATCGAGAAGCGGGCGGGCAGTGGAAACAAAATGCTTGATCCATTTACACCACCTCTCCCCGAAGCCACACCTCCCAAGCAAATAAAATTAAAAGACCTGAAAATTAAACCTATAGAGACATCGGTGGGCTCTCATTCAGTGATACAATGTATTGAAAAAGAAATAGAATGAGTACAAGCTTAATAACTTCTAGACAATGTTGCTAGTCAAAGATGAAAACAATGATTGAAAGCTCCCATTATGACCCAATTCTTTTGTTTGCTTGTGCATGTGTTACCTATTCAAAATAAGAGATTCAAGAGAATGAGTATGGGATTCAGGCCAAATTTGCCTATTCCAATTATGACCAATGGATTTGAAGCTCCTATTCCCCTTTTTAGACGGGTCAGTTTGCCCAAAACTTCGTATACCAAGTTCAGTTTCTGATGCAATTTACTTTAGGTGGTCGTCCCAGCGCTAGTTGTAGGAACTGTGCTATTGATTTAATGACAATGACAAAACATAGAGTAATGATTTTTCTGAGTCCTAGCCTAGTAAGCCCATACCTGTATAGAGTATATCATTCAACACCAACAATGCAAACCTATTTTTGACCAATTTTCCTAATTTCATAAATTAGTATGATAAATATAATGATATTACAAAGCCGTCAAAATGAACAAACAGCATGTTCAATAACAAATATATATTCTTTGTTCAATAAACAAGATTTCAAAATGGACAAACAACACGTTAGATAATCAAATACAAATTACATCAATCCGAGCTTGAGTTCGTATTGGAATTTTGATTCAAGCAAAGTATATATATTAATATTATGTGCATGCATACACATATTATATGCTCATATATATTCACTTACAATCAAAACCGTTTCACATAGTCCGATGCAAAATGGCAAAATAGAGTCAATCAATATTAGTGGCACCTAACTAAAAATAAAGATTTAAACAAGTGTGATTTGCATAGAAAAAATATTCATTTATTATGACAAAGAAAATTTGAAAAAATATTGATTGGCCACCTCCTAATTACTAGACCATCATGCTGTTATAATTCACTAGACACCTACTGGAGGGGAAATGAGCGTACGATTTTTTAAGGGATTGATTTACAATGGCAAAATCTTTTACTATGGCTTGGAATGGAACATACCACCCCGCCCCCCCCCCCCCCCCCCCCCCCCCCCCCCCCCCCCGCGCGGGGATGATGACCTCTACTCAAAAAAGGAAACAAAAAAGGAAAAAAAAAAGCTATACTTTCATATGAAACATAAAGTGTTGTAAACATACTATTAGATGTACTTACATATTGAGAAGAGTTCCACTTTTTAACGTTGGAAGGGTACCGTTTAACTTATTGTTTCCAAGAAACCTACACACGAGGCAACAAAACACACTTCAATATATGAGGGATACATGTCAGGAGAGAACATGGTACAATTGAGTAGATAGTTTATTACAGATGAGACAGAGAACTCATCCTAAAAAGTGAGTCTGGAACCTGTCCAGTTATGTTGTTGAAGCTCAAATCCCTTACAAAATAAAGACAAAAGGACTACCATTATATGGTTGTTTAGATAAGAAAATTAGCTGACAGAACATAAAATCAAATAATAAATTTGGAAAACACAAATAATCTTATTGACAATGACCAACCCTATAGGGAGAATTTAACTGCCATACAACATAACCTGGTAAATATATTGCTTCATCTATATTAACTAAACATATTCTATTATAATTAAGGCCTCGTTTGTTTTCAGGAAACATCTCATCTCATCTCACCTCATCATTACAACTTTCCCAAATCCCCACACAAAATAAAATAAAATAAACAATTCAACTTTTTCAAATCCCAAAACAAAAATAATATTAAAAAATATATTCTAATAATATTTTATTCAACTTTTTAACTTTAATCTCAACTCATCTCATCTCTGAAAACAAACGAGCCCTAAGCTATTTAAATATGTTCCCTTTAGATTGAGGTTAATAACACATTGGCACCCCTCCCAAATAGTCATCCATCAAAATGTACAACTTACAGCTGCCACAAGCTTTGGTATACTCCAATATTTGCTGGAATTGAATCAGAAATATTGTTATTCCTTAAAATTCTGCAATAAATGTAACCAAGCTGTTAATTACTTTCCAGAAGAGCTACAAGTATAACAAGGAAAACAGCAACAATATGTTAGTGTCATGTAAACACACCCACAATGGAGAAAAAGAACGTGAAACAGAAACGAATTTATGTCGTCTGGCAAAAATTTATATGTCCATGGTAGAAGAAAAGATCAAAACCTCATGATATCAAATTGAGGATTACCAAGCTCTCAACCTCGCTCTTCTCTCTCACTTTCTGATACAACAGTAGGCAGCACCAAGGCCTCACCATCCAGCCTGGCCCATGGCTAAAGCCATAGGCCATTCGGCTTCTGGTAAAGTTCCCTTTGCAGTACTCAAAAAAGTGTCCAGTCAAAAATACAATATGCCTCACAACATTAAAAAACAGTTAATTGTAAGATGGAACTCTTACAAGATTGCCAGAGACTTCATCTCCCTAATGAATGCTAATGAAGAACTGCCATTAGATATATCACTTATTCTCCTACATCAAAAGCATACAAGGGATAATCAGCCTCAAAGATCTGCAACATATAAACAACATTCTGAATACACATTTGCTTCCTAAAATTTAGCCTGCAATTGTTTTTGTCCCTGAAATGTAAGAAGTACTAATTTTATGCCTTGAGGTTTTAAGAGCTAGCACTGGCATCTTTGTTTCATTGTACATGAATTGGAAGCCATATATGAGTGGTAGAAGGATGATGAAACACTGTTATAATCTAAGAGACAGCATTACTACCTACTAGTTTTTTCAAGGATCCAATCGAAACTTCCAATTTCAGGGATGAAAATTGATTCTTTGGCTAAATTTTAGAAGACAAAAGTGTAATTAAACCTGAAGAAAATACTGATAGATGTAGGCACTCACAAGTCTGTCAGAGAAGTTAAATTGGAAAATGAAGGTGGTATCGAACCTTCAAAAAGGTTTCCTTGAAGCCTCCTACAAAAACATTCAGAAATAGCAGATTGCAAACTGCAAACATAAAAACTTCATGTGCAGCAGACAAGTATAGCCTACATTTTTCTCTATTTTAACAGTTTTTCAGTTAGAGTATGCATTGTATTGGAAGCCTAGCTTGTCTTTTTAAGTGTGATTCAACAAAAGCAGAAAGAAAAGATCTAATAATACCGTCTTACAAGGTTTCAAGTGCTGACCAATTCCCTATGAAGTTAGGTATCCGACCAGTGAGTTCATTGTTTGATCCCAACCTGTGACAAACATAATATTTTTTCAAGAAGGAAACATACTCAGATTTTACATGTTTTTCAACAGGTTTAATTATCTTACATTATAAACAGATTCTGTAGATTAGCAAATGTTTGCGGAATCTCACCACTAACTCCAGAACTATCAAAATACCTGTCAAGACAAATAAAAAATAAAAAATTCTGTTGCAATCTGATATTCATTACTTTTATAAGTAAAACATAATTAATAGTCGTCAATGGTAATTGATAAGTGCAAACAACCATAAAACAGGGGGCAAGCGGTGCTTAAGTAGGTGTTTCACTAATATCAGAAGGATTTGGATATGCTTGCCCCTGAGCCTGACAACACACTTTATCACAATGCACCCATACAAACCGAGCAACACAGCACCCAATGTTTTCTATAAAAGGGGTTAAAAAGAATAACAAGTGAGATTTACAGTGGTTTACAGCTGCCAGCCATCACTAGTTGTTACCGATGACCATAAAGGTTATTCTGCTACACTATTCAGATTTAGTTTGGATGGTGGGATATCTAAATCGTTACTTATCTGAATATAACCATTTCTCTACAATATAACTTGCAGTCACAGCTAAAAGAAATATTGAAATTGTATCACTATACAGTTATCTGATGGCTTACTCAAGACTAAAGGCATAACCACACATACTGTGCTCTTTTATTGTCCATGAAAACAAACAATCCATTCTTAAACATGGCTAGGAGCAGCAGTCCAGGTATGAATTTGAGTCCTGCATGCAAAGGATTTGTGTACATTGCCTATGCCATCCATTTGGGATTTCTAATTTAAGACCAGTTTGTATTTTGGCTTCAGGTTTTTCTAATCCAATATCATGGAAGAATCCAGGTAGAGGTAACTCAAACCTCTATTTGACCTTATTTGAAGTGGAGAGCATGATTATTTTGACAGTTACAATATTTTATGCTTTTTTATAGAAAACTAAAACCGTCATTTTCTTTAATTGAAAGGGGACTTTATGAATATTGGGAAGATGACTCCCTTGTGCTTAATACGAAGTATTTAGAAGGAGCACAACCCCTCAATTTTGAAGAGTGCAAGAGAATGTTGCTAGAGTTAGAAACCTCTATGGTCAGATTTTTCTATGAGGGGGACAACGGCCCAGAACAACAATACTCCAACATATGAGTGGCTATTTTGTCATACCGAAGTCCTAGGTTCTAAGTTCGGTTTGAACTTCAACTAGGGCCCATGGGCCAGATTTGTCTTATTGGATTAAAATTCTACAATTTAATATTTTATATTGTTATTGTTTGGTTGTTTGAATTTTTGAATTTTTATTTCACAAGGTAGTTAGTGGGTTTTGATAGTGGGCCTACTGCCCAGCCCACTGGGCTGCTTGTGGCACCAGCTTGGTGCCCATGTCAATTTAAAATATTTGACTTATAAATATGGAATGTTTACCCACACAAAAGTCAAGTTTTGTGCAGATTCACAAGGCTGGTAACAGTCCTAAGCTCTCAGACTTTCCTTAATTAAATAAGGAAGTTTAATTGCTGGAAATAGGACTTGGGAAGTTTCCTAATCCATTGGTGAGTAGGATTTTGAGTTTCCTGGCCAAATTAGGCATGATTTTTATTCTTATTAACACAGGAATAAATTAGGGTAGTTTGACTGATTGGGGCTGGAATACAACTTGGAAATTTCCAATTAAGAGGCTGCCGAGATTGTTTAGAACTAATCAGGAAAGAAGTTGACTTTAGAAATAGCTGTACAGCCACCATTAAAAACACCAGCAATCAATGCTGACCCATAACATTGAGTACAGGATATATTTCCTTATAAAACTCACAAGGATGTAGGGATCTGCAACTAGGGGTGGGCAGCGGGGCCCTGCCCCCGTTCGCCTAGCCTCTGCATGGCGGAGCAAACCCCCGTCCACCAGATGTGGGTAGCAGGGCCACCTGTCCCGCATTTGGCCCCCTAGCAGGGCCGGGGGCGAGCAGGGCCCAACATTGCTCAAGTAAGACTCTTGTATTGTCTTGGCAATACACTCTTGTGAACAAGTCTAACAAATTTAAAAACTGATAACATAGTTTTTATGTTATCAGTTTTCAAATTATTGTTATATATATAAATTTTAATTTACAATTTAAATTATATAATAATTTGGGTTTGGGTCCAAAAATAATTTTTAGGCCCAATGGGGCATCAGTACCCTTGAAGTGGGCAGGGGCAGGGCAGGGCAGGGCAGATTGGATGTCTGCTATGGGGCATCACCCCTATCTGTAACCAGCTTAGAAACCCAGTATATACAATAAAATCACCCCTATGAAAGGAAAACTTCAAACCAAATTAGGAAAGCTTCTGCCATATGAGAAATCACAATAGGAAGCTGCTGGGCCAACTTCCAGCCAGCCTTTCTCCCAAAACTGGCATCACGTTGAGGGTTTTGAACCCTAATCCCAGACTGCTGTATTATGCTGCCACCTATACACAAAAACCTAAGATAAACCCTAGTTCCTGCTTGTGCCACCAGACCCTACGGATTCCTTGTTCCTATATTTTTAACCTACTGCCACAGAAGTCTCAAGAGCCCCATACACACTTTGTGCTGCCAGTCTCTCCTCTGCCTATCCAAGGATTTCCTGCCACAAATCAGTCCCTGCACCCTGGTTAAGTTGCAGCCTCCCAAATCATCCCCTTGCCTCTCTTTTGAGTATTCGTTTGATGCCTCTAAAGCAGGCTGCCAGAAACAAGAATATACCACTAAGTCTATCAAATAGCCACGGTGAAAGAAATTCCAAAGTGAGTATATCATCACTGTCACCATTATATCAAATATCAATACTTGATTCAACTTTCATACAATCTATATTTATTTCTATATAGAGTTATGTTATTTGTGTGTGTGTGTGTGTGGAGTTTTTCTACAGACAACTGCCACTTGCAAACGGGACGTAACCAGGGTGGATGTGGCACGACTTGTGTAGGAAAATACAAAAGAAAAAAACAAAAGAAAACAAAAATAGGCACAGATTGTGTAAGGAAAAAAAACAAAAATAAAAAAGAGGCAAGAAGCAGACTAAAAACACAGAAAACTGATCGGCGAGCACAACCGATGAAATGCCTCCTAATAGAATTTCTCCTCCTACAAAAACAAACTCATTTTTAGATTTCATGTTGACAGGTTTCTCCTAAATCCATTTCCACGATTTTTCCCAAATGGGTTTTGTTGATGAAATGGCTCCATCCTACGTTTTATTTTCTTTATGTCCATTGACAAGAACTTTTCTGGTGGGTCAAGAACACGAAAGAAAATATGAGGAAGACAAGGATTGAGGAATAAGGAAATAAAAGGGCTGTTGGTCTGAATCTAAAGAGATCCATACGTCCAAAGCTAAGAACCTCCTTTCTTTTGTTTCTGCCATCAGAATCTTCTTAGGGTTTCCAAAAGTTCTCCAGGATTATAAACTAGACAGATGGAGAGGACGAGGGCGAGTGTTGTTCTTGAAATTGGAGAGGGAGTTGGCGGGTTCATAAAAACAGAGGTGAAGAGGGAGAATGGAGATGGAGAGCCAGAAAGGGAGAGGAGATGAAGATGAAAAACTATACGAAGGAGAGGGAGGGATATCATTGAAAACGCACCATTTTTCCTCAAAAAAATCAACTAAAACACAGTCGTTTCATTAATGACATGGCCACCACATCAGCGATTGCACGCCGGTTGTCCTAAGGCCGATTGCATCCAGCGTTTCTCGTGTGTGTGTGTATTTGTATGTAGAGTCAGATGTTTAACACTACTTACTGTAAGACCCATTATATTTATAAAAAAAATTGAAGTTTCTAATACTTTTTTATATATAAGCTGATATGATAGGTTTCACATTAACGGTGTGTTTGATGTGTCAGTAAACAGTCAGTAAACAGATTTACAAATAAATTTATTCTGGTATATATTGGTGGAAGTACACACCGACCCGAGACCGTCCATTAGAACAATCATGCATGTATGGGAACCCACGATGGCGGGAGCATTTTGAAGCTCTAATCTAAGCCTCTAAGCCTTTCCCACAGCCCTCGCACTCTCGGGTCCCTCACTACAAATCAGAAAAGGAGCAATAGACACTGCTAGAACACTGTTCAGAACTCAAGGAAAAACACCAATTTCATGTGTGGTGTCTCAGACACACTAAAAGACTCCTATTCTGATACCCAGGTTTAGAGCTTCAAAAGATTGCCATCCTCCTCAACTTAACATATATCACAGCAGCTTTAGGTGAGGATTTCTCTTCCATACTTCAAAACTTTGTCAAGGTGTTATGTTCCAACTTAGAACCCACACCTTAGTGACCTTGTTAGTGATCTTGCAGGCCATAGCTGCTGTTGAAGCAGCCAAGGACTTCCTCCAACTCCACCTCGGGCTGGAAAAGGTTTCCGAAGGTGAGAAACCACCCCGCTTCTTGGAGCACTAAAAATCTAGGTTGCTGCCAGCAAACCTAGACAGCACCTAGAACCCTACCCCTACCTAGTACTGCATGTAAAAGGCGTCGAAACATGCATAACGGATTCCTATGCATGCTAGGTGACACCATAGGCAGGACACACAAAACACACGCTGTCAGGAGCCTGAAAACATCATCGCAGCATCAAACAGCCCATAAAACCATGATTTCCCATGCTTTACATGTCTTGAACCAAGGGACACCCTCAAAGCACATGAATAGCACCCATTCACAGCATGTAAAATGTTTTTAAGTATGCTTTTGTAACTCAGAAACTAAACTTTTCTAAAAAGCAGAAGTTTCAGCATACCGAGCATCAACATGAACATTTTTTCATCAAGTCATTTTGTCCTGCATTTTCGACACATCAGGCTTGAATTGTTCACTGCAGTATGATGCACACAGCAGCTAGTGTCCAGGAAGGAAAACGTTTTTAAACCTTGTGCATACCCAAAACATGACATGCATAGTTAACTATATAAACTTATCAAATTCTTTCCAAAGTTTTGAAAGGGGATGCTGTTAACAACTCCAAATGACTCTAGAAGTCACATTCGAGCATGCTAGCATCTGTTTTCACCAAAAGCTCAGAAATTCCTTATAATACATCAAAGAGTGGTTGCTGCCAGCAACCACAAGTAGACCAAACAGCCAGAGTCTTGAGATTTACATGCATTCTAACTTACCAAAAATCATGAGAGCATGTCTACACTTACATACACAGTGTTAGAGGTCAAAATTGTAATAACTATAACTCAGGAGGGTATAATCATCAATTGTATGTTTAGTAATATAGTGAAACAGTGAGGAATAAACACAAGTTCGAACAACTGGTTTTCCCTCTTCTTTGTGTTCTCTCTAACTTTTGCAACATGGTATCAAAGAGTGGTTTCAAGATTGTTGATACCTGATTCCCTTTGTATGTATATATTTAAGAAAGAGGAAAAAAAAAAAAAAAAAACCAAGTCGCTTCCGGATTGTGGTGGTTGTTTGGGCCATATTAATGCTGCCAATTGTCAGTTGGTAGGGGTCAGTTATGGCTGCTGGCCCATTCTGCAGTGGTTGGCAATACGACAGCGCCACTGGGTGTGTCCTGAACGAAGTTTTCCGGCATAACAATCGGTTTAACATTGTTTCGGATGTTTTCCAAAGTCGTATCCAGTATTGGCTGCCGGATTTGAGCTCAACATCATATTCTATACTGTCTATTGACTTTCCCATCCTCGGAGGCCACCTGTCACTGCAACGTCAAAGTTGAGGGAGTGTTTGGTTGCAGTGCTCAGGCATTTGGCCTTGGAGTGAGGCTGTCCTTAACTAGAATTAATTGTATGTTTCTATCTCAAATAGAGCCAGTTTGGTAATGAGAATAATATAACCCACAACTACTTATTCTTGTTATAAATCAAATCAGAGTTTCAAGCCGGATCCGGTACAAGGCCATCTGTACCAGTACATACCCTGTTCAGATTCAATATTTTCCGGTTCATACCAGTTGGACCCAATACAGACTGGTTTGGAGCCAACATTTTCAACTATTTTCACCAATATTTGCAATTAATCCATCAGTACAAGCTGAAATCCAGTCATTCAAGTCTATCTCTCGCGTTCTTTCCAAATATTTCACACACCTACTTTAGCTCATATTTATACTTTCCAGATTGGATTCAAGCCAATTTCTTCAGTTTTTATCCATATTTCACATTTTGTATTGGTTTGCTACCTTTGGGTTGGATTGTGATTGTACTGAATTTGAGTCATTGTCTCTTACATCAAGCTTTAATGTGCCTATGACCTAGGTGAAATTGAAATGAAAGAACTATGTGCTTTGGTCAAAATCTCTTAAAGTGTTTTTGAAGGGCAAGGGTCTTCGTAGCCACTTGATTGATAAACAACTCGACACAACTAGTACTACATATGTTCAATGCGAGGAAGAAGATGCTCAAATCTTGTCCTTGATGTTGTCTAGCATTGAGCATAATATTTGTTCTAGTTTGATGCATCTTGACACTGCTCAAGCAGATGTATTTAGGTATTGGGCACATGACCCGCATTTATGAGTTGTGTAAGCAATTCTTTGGGTTAAAACAAGGTACTTTGGGTCTTGAAGAGCAATATTCTCAAATGATGAGTATATGTTAAGAGCTCAAAATGTATCAACCTATTACTTTCTAATGTTTCAAGTATGCAACAACAACGTGAAGACTTCTATGTTTGGGTATATTACTCTTGCGGATGCTGTTCGGGTCACGCACGGGCTTCATCTTCCACAGCTACTCTTGCCCATTCAGGTATAGTGTCCTCATGTCTTGTCTCATCTACTCAAGATCTATGGATCATTGATTCAGGAGCTAATGAACATTTGACCGGTTTGTCTTATTTCTTGTCTAAGTTAGATACTATGACATCTCCAAAGAGTGTTACTCTTGCTAATGGTTCTCTTGCTAAAGTTATAGGCATTGGATCCACTAAGCTCACTGACTCTATATCCTTGTAATCTGTTCTATATGCTCCTAGCTTGCCCTTCAATTTGCAGTCCATTAGTAAGATTACTCAAAATCTTGTTCGGTGACCTTTTATCCCTCTTTGTGTATCTTTCAAAATCTCAAGACGAGGGAAGAAGATTGGTACGGGGCATGAAGCTGGTGGTCTGTATTACGTTGATGTCAATCAGTCACCCACTCAAGCCCTCATATCCTCATCACCATCTGCTTTTGAATGGCATTGTCACCTTGGCCACTCCTCTCTTTCTCTTTTGAAACGTCAAGTTATGAATCTTGGAAATGTGTCTTCCTTTCCTTGTGAAGCATGTCAACTTAGCAAACACCATCGTGTCTTTTATAATTGAACATCTAGTTATTTTGAATTGGTTCACTCTGATATATGGGAACCAATCAATATTGTATTAGACAAGTTTCAGTATTTTGTTGATGACTACTCTCGTATGACATGGTTTTTTCCAATGAAGGTACAATTTGAACTTCTTTCCATATTTAAAGTCTTTTGGAAAGAAATTAAAACCCAATTTAGACAAAAAAAATTCAAGTTTTGCATTATGATAATGCTAGAGAATATCAATCTAGTGCCTTTACTTACTACTTAAGTAATAAAAGAATTGTTCATCAAACTTCATGTTCTTATACACCCCAACAGAATGGGGTGGCTAAACGCAAAAATCATCATTTGTTAGATGTAACTTGAGCACTTTTACTGCACATGCATGTTCCTAAACGATTTTGGAGTAATGACGTTCTTACTACTTGTCACCTTATTAATTGTATGCCTTCATCAGTCCTCGATGGTTTCTCTCCCTTCTCCATCTCGTTCCCTTCATCTCCATCTTTTTCTCTCCCTCCAAAAATCTTTGGGTGTATTTGCTATGTTCATAACCTTGGTCGAAGCTTTGATATACTTGATCCACATGCTACCAAGTGTCTTTTTGTTGGTTATTCCCGGACTCAAAAATGATATCCCTGCTATAGTCATGTTCTTAGACGCTACTTCACAAGTGCTGATGTCACCTTCTTTGAGTCCATACCCTATTTCTCGAACACATATTCGATTGTTGAGTGTGATTCTCTACCATTACCTACTCTTACCCTTTCTCCTTCATAGTGTGATCCTCTACCATCACCCACCCTTACCAACCCTCAATGCCTTCCCTTGTTCCTTTACAAGTTTACTCGCATATCTTGCGGCCCCCAGCTCACATGCATCCACCAACGTTGACTCCATCTTCAGATCCTGAGTTACCTAGTACTTCAGACTCTCCAACTATTGCTCTCTGAAAAGGCACTCATTCTTATATTACTCAACATCAAAGTAGCCAATTTGTCTCTTGTCATGCCTTATCTCCTTCATTCTCCAATTTTACTTCTCAACTTTCAAAACTTTCTGTTAGGATGCTTTATCTGATCCAGAATGGAGGACAGCTATGAAAAATGAAATGGACACCCTTCACCATAATGGGACATGGGATCTTGTTCCCCTACTATCTGGTAAACGACTGTTAGCTGTAAATGGGTATATACAATCAGATTCCATAATGATGGTTCTGTGGAACGTCTGAAAACCCACTTGGTTGCTAAGGGTTACACTCAAACTTATGGCATTGATTACGACAAGATTTTCTCCTCGGTAGCCAAAATTTCTTATGTTCGAGTGTTGATCTCCCTTGTTGCTAATTTGGATTGGCTCTTACTTCAGTTGGATGTTAAAAATGCATTCCTACAAGGCAACTTAATGAGGAAGTTTGTATGGAGCAACCACTTGGATTTGTTGCTCAGGGGGAGTACCGAGATACTGTGTGCAAGTTGAAAAATGCATTATATGGTTTGAAACAATTTTCCTCGAGCATGGCTTGAGAGGTTTTCTAATGTTGTATTGGCATTATGTCTTCATAGATGCCAAACAGACCATTCAATATTTTACCTACATAGTGATGCAGGTCATATTTTGTTGGTTGTATAAGCAGATAGCATTGTAATTACTGGGAGTGACTCGGCTGGAATTGCTAGGCTGAAAATTTTTTTACATGATTTGTTTCAGACAAAAGATTTGGGCAAGCTTAGGTATTTTCTTGGAATTGAAGTCAGTAGATCTAAAAAATGTATTAACCTATCTCAGAGAAAATATGTACTTGACCTTCTAGAAGAAACTAGCATGTTGGGTGCACGACCAATTGACACTTTTATGGATCCAAATCGTAAACTCTTGAAAGCAGAGGAGTTGTTTGGAGATCCAGGTAGGTCTCAAAGACTTGTTGGAAATTTAATTATCTTACCATCATTAGACCTAACATCTTTTATGTAGTGAGTGTAGTGAGTCAATTTCTACAAGGGTGGTCATACACGAGGTCGCAAATCTCCTAAGTGCAACCATTTTGGTCATAATAATCACTCAATAGACTAATGTTGGGATTTACATGGAAGACCATTTGGGTCCGCTAATCAGGCCATTTGTCAAGATATAGCCTCACCATCAACTAGCTCCAACCCACCTCCAGATTCAGACATGATAACCATACCGAGGGATAAGTATAATCAGCTTTTGTCTTGCACACAAGCTCCTCCATCTTCCATAGCTACTCTTGCCCAATCATGTACAACGTCTGCATATCTTCTTTCATCCACTCAAAATCCATGGATCATCAGTGCGGGAGCTAATGAACATATGACCGGTTTGTCTTATTCCTTATCTAATTTAGATACTATGAAATCTCCAAAGAGTATTACTCTTGCTAATGGTTATCTCGCTAAAGTTGCAAGAGTTTGATCAACTAGTACAATTACTCAAGCTCCAATGTTTAGTGAGTTTTTACCCCTCTTTATGTATCTTTCAGGATCTCAAGACAAGAAGGTTGATATGGAGCACGAAGCTGGTGGCCTATATTATCTTGATTTCGAGCATTTACCCACTCAAGCTCTCACATACTTCTCATCATCCGCTTTTGAATGGCATTGTCACCTTGGTCACCCTTCCATTTCCCTTTTGAAACGTTAGATTAGGAATTTTGGAAATATATCTTCCTTTCCTCATCAAGCGTCTCAACTTAGCAAACACCATTATGAATTTATGTGTCTTCTGTACCTCAAGTTGACCTAGTACATCATTTTCTCAATCCTTCTCCTCAGTTGCCAAAAGTTGTTCTATTCGAGTATTGATCTATCTTGCCACTGGTCTAAACTGGCCCTTATTTCAGTTGGATGTTAAAAATGCATTTCTACAAGAAGACTTGCACGAGAAAGTTTATATGGAGGAACCACCTAGGTTTGTTGCTTAGGGGGACTATCGAGGTGATGTATGCAAATTAAAAAAGGCATTATACGGTTTAAAGCAATCCTGTCAAGCATAGTCTAGACAAGTCTAAAAAGGGTATTAGTCTATCCTAGAGAAATTATGTACTTGACCTTTTGGAAGAAAATGGCTTGTTGGGTGCAAGACCTATAGACACTACTATGAATCCGAATCGTAAACTCTTGAAGGATGAAGGGGAGTTGTTTGAAGATCCAAGTAGGTATCAACGACTTGTTAGAAAATTAAATAATCTTACTATCAGTAGACTTGACATCTCTTATGCAGTGAGTCAATTTCTAGAAACACCAAGGGTCTCACATCAACACAGTAGAGTTGAAGCTTTCTCAGATGCTGATTGGGCACAGTCTCCTTCAAATAAAAGATCTACTACTAGATACTATACCTTTGTAGGAGGTAACATGGTTACATGGAAGAGTGAGAAACAAACAGTAGTAGCTCGTTCTAGAGCAAAAGCTTAATACAGGGCAATGGCTTACACTAGGAGTTGACATGGTTGTAACATTAACTTCAAGAGATTGGATTTCAAGCACATGTTCCTCTTCAGTTATTTTGTGATAATTAAGTTGCAGTGCATATTGCCTCTTATCATGTGTTCCATGGGAGAACAAAGCATATAGAGATTGATTGTCACCATTCGAGATAAGATATTGAGCGGTGACATTTCTAGACCTTTTGTGAAGTTTGCTAATCAACTTGCACATGTGTATACTAAGTTCTTGTGTCATACTCAGTTAAAGTTTATTTGTTCCAAGCTAGTTTATACAATATATATGACCTAACTTGAGGGGGAGTGTTAAAGGACGTAATTGTAATAAATATAACTCATGAGGGTATAAACAAATAGTAGTAGCTCGTTCTAAAGCGAAAGCTTAATACAGGGCAATGGCTCACACTATGAGTTGACATGGTTGCAACATTTCTTTCAAGAGATTGAATTTCAAGCTCCTGATCCACTTCAATTATTTTATGATAATCAAGTTGTAGTGCATATTGCCTCAATGCCTCTTATCCTATGTTCCATGAGAGGGCTAAGCATATAGAGATTGATTGTCACCATTCAAGATCCGATAAAAAGTAGTGACATTTCTAGACCTTTTGTGAAGTTTGCTGATCAACTTGCATATGTGTATACTAAGTCCTTGTGTCATACTCGGTTAAAATTTATTTTTTCCAAGCCAGTTTAAGCTATATATGGCCTAACTGAAAGGGAGTGTTAGAGGGCATAATTGCAATAATAATAACTCATGGTGAAGTTCAAACAACTAGTTTTCCCTCTTCTTGGTGTTCTCTCTAACTTTTGCAACACACAGCATGGTGAAGTTCAAGAGTAGACATGCATGATCCAAGGTCAGTTTTATTCACTATCACTAGGCAGATAGCAAGCAGAACTATGAAGTATAGGTTCATACCTTAGTCAATAATAGTAAGAGTTTGAGTAGGGATTGACATGGAATGTGTATGTAACTTACGTTTGATTGACATGCTTAGTTGATTCTCAAATCTAAGGAGTTGACGTAAGCAACATGATCATAACATTAGGTGTGCTGTAATTATTCTGTTTTGCACGAAAAAGTTTTGTTCACCTATGCCATCTATAGCCATGTTCAATGTGAGCCCCTTTTTATGAACATACAATGAATTGTCACAATGTGCTTGTGGATGCAATTATGCATGGTATACTGATTTTTCACTTGTAAAAAAAAAATGTTTGGTATACTGATTTAGTTGTTTATTTGGAATGGTTGCTATGCCACGAAATTCACTTCTGTATATGTCATAAATGGATGCCATGCCACAATACCGTGCTTATGTTAATATGCCATGTTTAGTGCTACGTCATGCATATGAATATGACATGCACATGAATATGACATGCCATGAACATCAAGAAGTCAGAATGTTCTCATGCATCGTGATAAGATAAGAAAGAAGTTATGCAAATAGTAAGTAAGATTTTGATGTTTGGCCTTGTGTTAAGGGTGGATGTGCAAGCCACAAACCTAAGTGCGGTCCACCATATGTCATGTAATGATTAATGCGGCAACGACAATTGGACCAATGCACATATGTTATGATGCCCACTATGCAAGTGAAAGACAAGATTAACAAGTCATTCACTCATCCATGTTACATAAACTGCCATGATTACGTATAACATTCTACATATGTTACTATTGAACAATCCACATGCTATATATAAGTATGATCATGCATGAACGTTTTCAAGGTAAAGCCTAAGGTCAAGTTAAGTTAGGTTTGCAGTATGATGTGTTGTTTATTGAGTTTTCGACTCGCCTTTTGTTTGGTTTTATGTTTTAATGTCCCAGATAATGATACAGTGGACGCCAAGTAGGATGGCTAGGAGTTGATTTATTTTACCAGTCTTAGACCTTACAAATAAGTGTTAATGTCACATAGGAGTAGTTTATGTTTTACGTCATTATGTCATTACGTTCAGTTTTATAAGACAGTTTCATGTTAAGCAATTTTATGCTTCAATAAGATGATCAAGGGTTTTATGATGTCATATCTATTCACAGGGCATAAAGTTACGTAAGTTCATAACATTCCTGACCTATAGGAAGGGGTGTTACATATTTGGACTTGTTTACGCAATGTACCCTACTACCTACTTCAATAGTGAAAGGGACCATCACCAATGATACACACCAGCATCATCCACCATTCTGCCTACCATTATTGGCTCTGACACCACTTGTTAGAGAGACAAACACCCTTAGGAATTCTTCAATGAAATTATAATATTACATAATGGAACACTAAAAAACCAAAAAATTCGGACTATAGATTTGGTGCAACTATGCTAATATTAATCGCTTGCATTTATTACATATTTTCATTATGTGATTTAACTTCTTACATTCACACATACATACTCAACAACGATAAAATCAAAGAGTCAATGTATTCTAGTCATTTAATCAACTAAAACCACCATTATTGGCATGAATGAATAATAATTCATTCTTACCCACAAAAATAAAGAATAATAATTCACCACCTTTGCAAAGCTTCTTAATAGTTGCAATGCTTTATCAATGAAAGCTAAGGCCAAGCCAAACCTCTCCCCTCATGTCCTTAATGTTGGACAATATCAAGGGGAGATTGTTGGAATCCCACACTTGGTTAGAAGGTTTTTTTTTTCTTGGTTGGTTTTGTAAAGTGGCTACTTACCACATTGAACAAAGGAAAAACCAAAGTTCACCCTGATTTTTTTCCTAGAGTTAGATTTCAAGCAGTGAGACCATCTTCTCTTTCCCGGCTTTTAGTTAGCCCAACATTTGGTTACTTCCAAAAACTTGTTATCAGGATGGAGACCTTCTTGTTTTGTCTTTCTGTTATTTAACTCATTAGCAATCTTCTTTCAATGAATCTTTGTCGCTTTTGGTCAGATCTTCCAATGGCTAATTTTCCAACAGCAATAATTGTTATGTGACCAAATCTATTTGACAAAGTTTAATCAGTCCAACTGCACAGCCCACAGTTACTTATATGCAATTGTTTCATCACTTCTTGTACACAGTGACAATCGATACTCATTGAGTGATTTTCGAAACAAAAATGGATATTTCTGCATCCGAAATCTGTCCCACTTCAATTGTAGCATATGGCTATGGTAGTTGTATGAAACACGAAAAAATATTGCAGGGAATATATAAAAGAATATTGTAATGAAATGGATCGGATGCATCAAATTACTATAAGGTACATATTATAAAAACTTCAAATTTCCTCAGGTATGAATCCTAGGAATTGGTCAGTACTGCAACTTTCTAGAATATTCCCCAATATCTTTAGGAGATCAAGTTCAAATTTTGAAATATTTCCTTACCATATTTCTTAGGTTCAATGCAATTTTCTAAGCCATGTCAATAAAATCCTTTATTTATAAAACCTCAAAGTCATCTTATCTGAACATCCATAACTTTTACTCGTATGCCAAAATGAGAAGATATTGCTTTTGCATAACCTTGTTCTTCTGCCAGATACACTGTATATAATTGGAAGTTGTTAAAAACGTGATGATTCTTAATTTTAACTTATCAAAAAAATATAATTGGAAGTTCTTTCAGAATTTTCCAAAGGCTATATCTCCAAGCTACCAAATGTGGTCTACAAAAATGAAGTTCCAAAAGAAATGGAAAAGGCAGTCAAGGATGGAATAAAACTTACAATTGTTCTAATTTGGTTAAATTTCCAAGCTCAAATGGCAGAGGACCAGAGAAGTTGTTAAAACCGAGAGCCCTATAAAATTGAAAAGTGAAGCAAAAAATATTATTCCAAGGGTTTTATGATTTTAGGTTCAGATTATTAACTTGAGTAAATGAACCAAGTAAAAGGTGACTGGAATTCACAGTGATCTTAATTCAGTAAGCTTCCCAAGTTCCACCGGAAGCTTCCCAGATAATGCATTAATGCCAAAGCTCCTGGTCAGAATATAAATAAACAACACCATATGTAGGAATTAAGTACCAATCAATTGCATTCAAATCATACTGTAGATGAGCTTACAGGTACAGCAAGCCAGTTAGGTTGCCAATAGATGCAGAGATGGGACCAGTTAAGTAATTCTGGCGCAAATCCCTGTAAGAAAAAAAGGAAACTCAATTTCTCCTATTAGGGAATAATGCTAATGAAAAAGCATGTAACACATTTACCAACACCTCCCAGAGAGGAAAAAAAAAAAAAAGTGTAGCACATATTTCAAGCAGTTGATAATGTGCAACGTAATTCTGATTCAGCTTATATACAAGATAACCAATCATACAGTTCAGATCAAGTATACCAATACACAATTGAAAAACCATACAGATTGGTGAGGTAAGACAAAGTCCAAAGCTCATCTGGTAGTACACCAACAACGTCCAATTCATAAACCTTCCTGTCAAAAGAATTTGAAAACAAACAAAAAATTAAATGAGAGGATAAAGATTCATATATCCAAGATTTCAACTAATTCCAATTGAAGGTTTTAAGCTAAGACATAATGGTCTTGTGACAAGGATAGCCATTAAAGGGCTCTGCCTACTCAATTTTTGGATTCTAGAAGCTCTTTTCCCTTGATTTCAATAAAGGCAATCTTTTCTTCCTGATAAAACTCGGTAGACTGCTTTCCAGGGGCAGAGAAGTTCAAATCCATGAAAGCCATGAGATACCTTAAACTCAAATTTCGACCAAGAAAACCAGAGTGGGAACCTGAATGATTCAACAGTGAATACCCTTACCACTGGGTTTCCTTGTTTAATATATTTCTAGAAGAAAACGAGACTCCTCATGGCTGGAAGATCTACACAGCCTCATGTTACATGGAAAGGGAAGCTTTGCTTTGTTTTGAGAGGCCATGAAAGCAGGATATTTAAGGATTGGGATGGGTTCATAATATATTACTCCCATCCTGGTGCAATGAACGTTTTGAGAGCACTAGAGGGTAGTAACATCATTGGGGAGCCATTGACTCAACTGGTGTACTAAACAACCTCAATTTTTTCAAATATTTTCAAGAGGTAACAGAACCTGTGAATCACAACATGGAAGGAATGCCACAAGAGGAACTTCTGCTAGTATAGAAGTGGATTTTTAACTGGTCGGTGGCGGAGGAAGGCTCGAGCTGGTAAGGCATTTTTCTAGGTCTCATAGGGAAAACAAATATGGAGCGTTGAGTATGGGTTTGCAATGATGTTTGAAATTGGTTGCTGGTGCTTAAATTGTTTGGGTTCCAATTTCCTGTTGATTGTGCTGATGGGTTGCATAGCAAGTGTATGTATTTGGATTTTGTGCTTCATATGTTCAATGAAATGCCCAAAGAGATTGTAGAACTGGGATGGAAATAATTACTGCAAATATAGATTTTTGTTTGGTGGAAGTAATTGATAATGAAAGATTCAATGGTTAGCATGTATTTGGATCAGGCTAATTCTTGCTGTATGTTCTTCTCAATTGAACAAAATTATAAAATTGAGCCCATTTTAGAGCCTTAAGTGTCTTCTTTTGTGGGGTTGTACAGTGGAAAACCCATAGGCTTTTCCCCTTGAGCATTCAGCAACATGATGGCATGCAGTCTGAGGGTATTGACAGGAAGTATATACTTCAGTTTTGTGTTGTACAACTCCTTTTTTTTTTTTTATGACAAGGAATCTCTGAGACCTTGCAAGTGAAGCATGTCCTTTACCTTGCTAAACCACGGACGACTTGCAAATACAGTAAAATAAAAAAGAATGGGCATGAGTTTTGGGATATAAAGGGTGTCGTCAAGAACATATGTGGAAATATGCACTCAAAGTTCTTAGTTTTCTTGAGGATAGCAGAAGAGGTCATGGAATTGGACCCATTTCCAAGTGAAAATAATGATGAGAAGGTAATATTTTTGGAAGGTGGTTTTATGGCCAATCGAAAAGTTTGAAGAAGCCTTAAGAGCTTTAAATTATGAAAGTCCATATGAAGCATTATTACTTGAAATGAAGTGGTTAATGTATATGTGGATTCTAGCTTGATGGAGTTGGCTGTGGAAATCTTTTTTTGGAAATCCTAATGGATTACTCGTGGAGATAAACAAACCTGTCTTCCAGCCAACAGTTGTAAAAAATCTCAGTACTGTTTACATTCATAATGGAGCAAACACTAGTTGGGATGTACAGCTGGTAGTAAAGTTCAAAGATAAACACAGAGTAATTATTCCTTCAATATATACTCATAAAAAAAAAAACAAATTATTCCTTCAATATTATCTTCATGTGTTGCATGTTTCAAATTAGTGAAAACTGATTTGTGTAGGTTCATACCTGAGGACAGCTGTAGGTAGTTTAGCTATATTGAGATGTGCATTTGATATTGCTCATAATGCTGTCAAGTTGGAGGATATATCTGCTTAAGAGGATTTAGAATGTAGTTGTAATCACCTTGTGGGCAAAGTCTTCTAAAGGGGAAGGTATTGACACATGTCAAACCAAAGGGGCTTGGAATACATAGTGGACCTTTGGTCCATTGGGTGATCCGTAGTTTGTTAGAGATAAGTTAGTAGTTAAGCCCATTCTCCTTGTATAAAAGTAGCTTAAATCATGTAAAAAATCATTCAAAAGCTTAATACAAAATAAAATCTTTTTTTTCTCTCTCTTTTCTTGGAGGCATAGTCATCCTCAAATTTGAACAATTTTCACTCTTTCATTCACTTTTCACTTATCCAAGCATGTTCTATCAAGCATGTAGCAATTGGTATCAAAGAAGTAGATACTAAAATGGCTGAAGATTACACCAACCCTCATCTCAACTTTGAGAATTATCATGCTGCGATCCCCGAAGTATTTTTCCCTCCGTACACTTAGCATTTTTGTCTCCGTACACTTAATGCTGCAAGGGTGGTTGAGGGCGTTTGACGGTGAGTTTGTTGTGTAGAAAGGAAGATGGGTCTTCTGAAACTGGTAGTGATCGAATCAAAGGTATTTGAGGTGACAAGGGATGGTAGATATCTGCACATTACTGAAAGGAGCTGGAGAGTTGTGAAAGATATGAGTTTGGGGTTAGCCACGACACTCTGGTTCACCAAAGCATTGGAGGACTGTTTGAAGGGTGAAAGAAGAGAGTTTTATATTGCTCATCGGGAGGGAGATAGGGGTTTCATTGTGCAGTTCTAACTCCCGCAGCTATTACATGGCATTGGTGGAGTACGTAGGTGGCGGTAAATGGAACTCCATTTTCATTCCAGAGGAGAGGGACGGAAAGATGGAGAAAGTTGGTGGAGTAATGGGGGAGGCTGGAAGAGAGGGTGGACATGTTCGTATGCCACCGCATATAACGGCGGTGGCTTTGAACCAACCTTACACGCAATCATAAAGGGAGGCCCTTCAACAACCACGGGCACCAATGTCATCTCGTGAACACATCAGACCAGGAGCAAGGTTTGACACGTCGGCCAGCTTGAGAGGAGCTGCTGGTCTAGTGAGGTCAAGTAGTGCCGCTGGTTCCCTAGGTGGACAAAGACACGATGGTGATGGCAGGTGTGTTGTTGGCCTGGCAGAGGAAGTTGTGCATCGTACTCTGACAAATATGAAAAAACAGATAGATGAATTGCATGAGAAAAAGGAATGGCTAATACAATGCGTTGAGAAGAATAAGGAGGCGGGCTTGGGCTTGGGCCATGGACTTATTAAAGGAAGTGTAATGGGTGGCCAGGTCACAGACGGTTTAGTCAGCAAGGCTTCAATGGGCCACGCCAGTGGGCTTCAATCTGAGAATTTAAATAAAGGGAAGGCAAAGCAAGGCTCGGACCCAGGCTTTGGGCCTCAGCCTGTGGGACAATTAAACACCAAAAGACAAGTGGGCCCTGTATGGAGGAGATTGAAATCATGTGACACGGCCTATCGTCAAGTGGGTACCAATCAACGTCACCGAAGAAAACTCAGGTGGTCCTGTAGCAGGTAGAGGAACCATTGGCGGAGAAGGAGATGGAACCATTGGTGGTGGAGTCAACAAAGATGGTACTCCCAGCACCAAACATAGTTTTTCAAACCCCCTCACCATCGGCCTTCAATTTCCAGGCATGTAGTCCACAGAAAGGACCGACGGGAAGCAAAAATAAAGGGGGGTGGCTTTTCGAGTGGCATTTCCTAGGACGGGCATGTTTGCAGTGGAGCCGATGGTACTAAACAAGGGAAATTCACTTCCCATCATGTCGGCTGGTAGTGCTCGTGCAGTTTGTGGACAGAAAGGGCCAAGGGGTAAAATAGATGAAGGGGAACTAGAGCTTGCATTGGGTGGGGATGTCAGGGTCATTAATGAAGGAGTTTTACCGATGCCAGACCCTGTGCATGAATCTCCTGAGTGGGAATGCAAGTCTTCTTTTGCTGAGGAGGCGACAGGGTTGTTGTTGACATTGTCATGGGCATCAAGGGAAGGGGTTGAGATGGACAAGGAGCCTATACCACTGCAATCTCTACCTCCGTGTCAACATATTGTTTCGGACTGGGTTATGGATAAGGTGTAGGAAATCCAGCACTGCATTGGGTGGGGATGTCAGGGTCATTAATGAAGGAGTTTTACCGATGCCAGACCCTGTGCATGAATCTCCTGAGTGGGAATGCAAGTCTTCTTTTGCTGAGGAGGCGACAGGGTTGTTGTTGACATTGTCATGGGCATCAAGGGAAGGGGTTGAGATGGACAAGGAGCCTATACCACTGCAATCTCTACCTCCGTGTCAACATATTGTTTCGGACTGGGTTATGGATAAGGTGTAGGAAATCCAGCACTGCGTGGGAATTGAGTGTGATGGTTTTGAAGAACAATTTATGGTTTTGCTTACCACCATTGAAAATGGAAACATTCAGATTAAGAAATCTGGTTCAAAAAAACAGAGGGAGTTCAAGAGATTAACTTGGTATATTAATTATGAGGGTAGCTCAAGTAGAGAAAGATCCAAATGGAGGGGGTCAACATTGTCTATATGAAGCCTAAGATTATTTCCTGGAATGTTCGTGGGCATAATGAGATTAATAAGCACCTGCGGACAAAAAATTTGCTCCAAGAGTGAAAGGCGGATATTGTGTGCTTGCAGGAAACCAAGATGGAAAATATTCCAAGGGATATTATTAGAAGCTTGTGGAGCTGTTTGTATGACTAAGTCTTTCTTGCTTCGATTAGGGCATCTGGTGGAGTGCTAGTTATGAGGAATGGAAGGGTGGTGGAAAAAATGGAGTATATCAGGGAATACACAATGGCTTGTTCTTTTCAAAATGTGGAGGATAGTTTTAGATGGGCTTTTGCTGGAATTTATGGGCCGACTTTGGACAGCAGTAGACACTTTTTTATGGGAAGAGTTAGCTGGGTTGCATAGCTGGTGGGTCATTCCTTAGTGTATAGGAGGGGATTTTAATGTTGTCATATTTCTAAGTGAAAGATCGGGAGATAGCAGGTTGCAGCCAGCAATGTCGAGTTTTTCGGATTGCATTTTTTAGTTGCGATTAGTGGGCATTCCTCTTATGGGTGGTGCATTTACATGTTCCAATAACCAAATGTGATCTAGATTTGTCCACTTCTCCCCGAAGTGGGAAATACATTACCCAGAGGTATGTCAAAAAAGACTGTCTTGCCTATGTTATGACCATTTTTCCTATTTTGTTGGATTGTGGGGATATACAAGGAGGGAGGAGATACTTTAAGTTTGAGAATATGTGGTTAAAAACTGAAGGCTTTGTGGAATGGGTTAGGTAAAGGTGTTCCTCCTATCAGATCCAAGGTACCCCTAGTTTCATTTTTGCAGGTAAATTGAAAGCTTCAAAAAAAAATTAAAGATTTTGAATGCACAGTCCTTTGGAGATATAGGCAACCACAAGAAGTCATTATTGGAGGAGCTCCATGAAGTAAAGAGGGCATAAGAAGGACGGGCCCTTTCTTTAGAGGAACTTGCTCGGCGGACAAAACTAGTTTCAGAACTAGAGAAGGTTACCCTATTGGAGGAGATCTCTTAGTGGCAAAAATCTCAAGCTTTGTGTCTGAAAGAAGGAGATCGTAGCACAAAATTTTTTCATAGAATGGCAAATTCTCATAGGAGAACTAACACCATTGAGACAATGAATATTGGCAGAGTTGTTTGCACGGATATCCCTGAGATCTAAGAACATGTCACTGGTTATTTCGAGCAGTCGCTTATTGAGCCAACAGGGTGGAGGCCAAAGATCAATGGGCTAGCTTTTGAGTCCATTGAGCAGCAGAACGCCATTTGGCTGGAGAGGCCATTTGAGGAGGACGAGGTTCATGAAATGGTGTGAAAGATGGTAAAAGACAAAGCACTAAGACCATATGGATTTTCTATAGGCTTCTTCCAATCTTGTTGGGAAGTGGTAAAGAAGGACTTAATTAAGGTATTTCATGAATTTTTTTCGTTTGGAAAATTTGAGAAAAGTCTCAACGCCACTTTTATTGCACTTATACCCAAGAAGGTGGAGGCATCGGAGGTTAAGGGTTACCTGCCTATTTCCAAGGTGCTTGCAAATCGATTGGGAGGAGTTTTGGGGCAAATCATTATGAAACCTCAAAATGCCTTTGTATGGAGAAGATAGATCTTGGATTCAGTACTCATTGCTAATGAATGCTTAGATAGTAGGTTAAAATCTAGCAATCTGGGTCTCTTGTGTAAGTTGGATGTGGAGAAAGCTTACGATCATGTCAACTGGAACTTCTGACTGCATTTGCTTAGGTGGTGTGGTTTTAGGTGGTGCATATCGATGGCACGATTCTCAATTTTAGTGAATGGTTGCCCAGTTGGTTTTTTTAATAGCTCCCGAGGTCTAAGCAAAGGGATCCCTTGTTCCCACTTCTCTTTGTCATAGTCATGAACGCGTGTAGTAGAATGATTTAAGCAATGGTTAACAGTGGGTTCTCGGTTGGATTTTCGGTTGGCGATATACATTGAGGTACTCTTCACATTCCTCATTTGTTGTTTGCAGATGACACTCTTATTTTCTGCGGGGTAGATCTAAACCAGACTCAGGCACTAAGGGCACTTCTACTTTGCTTTGAGGTGTATCTGGGTTTAAAGTGGATTTATCCGAGTCAGAGTTGATTCTAGTTGGCAATGTTCATAACATCTGATGTTTCCTTGGTTGTAAGGTCTCCTCTCTCCCTATGAATTATCTTGGCCTTCCCTTAGGGACTGTCTCCAAAGCTAAAACTATTTGGGATGCAATAATTTAAAAGATAGAACGAAAATTGGCAGGTTGGAAGAGATTGTATCTGTTGAAAGGTAGAAGGATTACTCTAATCAAAAGCACTCTTTCCAATCTACCTACATATTTCTTATCCTTGTTTCTAATTCCTGCAAGTGTGGCGACACGTATTGAGAAACTGCATCATGATTTCCTTTGGAGTGGACTTGGGGATGAATTCAAATTCCATTCGGTCAAGTGGGACAAGGTATACTCTCCATTTTGGCAGTTTGGGAATTAGAAATCTGAGGGTGTCCAACAAGGCTCTACTTAGGAAATGGTTATGGCGATATAATATGAAACATGAAGCTTTATGGAAGTCGGTAATAGACTACAAATATGGAGGTTTGTGTGTGTGTGTGTGTGTGTGGGGGGGGGGGGGGGGGGGGGGGGGGGGGGGGGGGGGGGGGGGGGGGGGGGGGGGGCGGGGGGGGGGGGCTCTAGGTAGGTATGTGGGGTTTATGGCGTGGGTACGTGGAAGCACATCAGACGAGGGTGGGGAGTGGTTGACCGTCATACTAGAATTGTGATGGGAGATGGCTTAAGAATTAAATTCCGGCACGATATATGGTGTGGAGAGAGCGCTCTCAAGCACTCATTTCCTACAATGTTCATACTTGCGCGTGAAAAAGAAGCTTCAGTGGTGGGCCTCATGGAGGTAGATGGTGACTTATTTCAGTGGAATGTGAGGTTCACTAGGGTGGCCCAAGACTAGAAAGTCAACAATTTTGTGAATTTCTTCCAACTCATATTCTCCACTAGACCAAGCACCCAAAGAGCTGATATGTTGTGGTGGAAACCTACTAGAAAAGGTACATTTTCAGTTCATTCATTCTATAAGGCCCTCACACAACCGCAGAATAATCACTTCTCATGGAGAAGAATTTGGAGAAACAAGGCCCCTCCTAGGGTGGCATTTTTTGCATGGACAGCGTCACTAGGAAAGATCTTGACGATGGATAATCTACCGAAATGCAGGGTGATAGTGGTAGAATGGTGCTACATGTGTAAACAAAGTAGTGAGATAGTGGACCATCTTCTACTACATTGCGAGATTGCTAGAGCGTTATGGATCGATGTATTTAGACGGGTAGAATTCCCTTGGGTTATGCCTAATATGGTTGGGTATTCCACAAATCTCAGTTGTGTGGAAGATGATTCCTATCTATATTCTTCAGTGCATTTGGCAGGAGCGAAATGGCCAGGCCTTCAAAGACAGAGAGCGATCATTGGAGGAGATTAGATCATTGTTTGTTAGAACTCGGTTTCTTTGGGCCAAAGCTGTAGATTTCAACGGCCTAGATTTTCATGATTTTCTTATTTCTCTTTCTTCTTCTTAAATAGGTGTTAACTCTTGTATACCCCCCTGTGTACGTGGGCTAAGCCTATTCTCATTATTATAATATAATCGTTTACCTATCAAAAAAAGAATTATCATGCTGCCATTAAGAGTTAATTTCTTAGGTCTCCAGATTAAAATGTTCTCACTGTAAAGTCTTTGAAAGGTAGAGTTACAGATCTTCATTCAATATTACTATATAATTTCTTATGTTAAGCTGAGTAATGAGTATTCATATGGAAGAGATATTTATCCATTGGAGCAGCAAGAATTGATATATAATGATATGTTCTTGAAAGATGAACTGATAGATCAAGGTGTTCGAAGACAGTTTCATCTTCCTTACAGGTTTGGACTAGAAAATTGAAGAAGTGTTCAATGCAAATTAGTCTGTTTCTTTCTCTCATTTCATGGAGGTCTAGCTATCCTCGAATTTAGCCATTTTCTCTCACTTTTCCCTGCAATTTTCTTTTTGTCCAAACTATAATATGTGGAAGTGTGGCATCTGTCAACATTTAATTCTACTTAACAGGAACCCAATATACAAATCAACATTTTAAAACACAATAAAGCAATATTAATAATGGCATTAGTCAACTACTAGGAAAATAAGCATGCTAGAATTCAAAAATAAAAATAAAAATAAAAATGAATGCACTGAAGTGCTCTAGAAATGCAACAATGAGGCCTCCGCACT
This sequence comes from Juglans microcarpa x Juglans regia, assembly GCF_004785595.1. Classification (NCBI taxonomy): domain Eukaryota; kingdom Viridiplantae; phylum Streptophyta; class Magnoliopsida; order Fagales; family Juglandaceae; genus Juglans; species Juglans microcarpa x Juglans regia. The sequence goes on from NC_054604.1 coordinate 12,698,325, forward strand.
AAGTACGTGTATTTCTGGGATTAGAAGAAGTGTACAAAGTCTAACCTCAAAACACAAATAATTCAGGAAGAAAATTTTGATAAGATTCAAAAAAATCTTATTCAAGCCATAGATGAAAAGAAATCAATTATAACTATGGAAATTTTGAGAATGAGTGCAAGACAAATCCAACACCACCATACCAAAACCCTGAAATGACCCTCATTTGATCGACCCCACCTCTTCTAATTCCTTAGTCACTTACATCTCTATTAATACCATAAAAATATCAGAGGTCCAGAGGTCCCTCTTTCCTAACCTTTGTGATCACAAATATTCCTAAAGTCTGCAAACCATTGAACAAGGAAAAAATCTCTTTTTTGAGTAATAAATTGAATATCAATAGAAGAAATTGCCAAAAGTAGGTATACATGATGTATTAACTAAGTTACGACAAGGACTTAGTAGCATATTTTAATATATCTTGAATTGTGCTGAACTACTCAGCAAACAGTGAAATAATGAGTACGATGGCAAAAGTTTCATATCTTGAACAAGCATTGAAAAGTGAAAGATCAAAATCTGATGAATTGAAACATATAATCCAGTATAAGATTAATATATTTTCCTGTACCTGAATGGTGAATGACATTGCTTGAATAGGGAAAAAGTATCCAATGGATTAAAAAAGTGTTAATCTTGTATTATTCACTTCTTATACTAGTATAAGAGCCCTTAATCAAATGTCCCAAATTATTATAGAAAACACAATACATGTAAAAATGCTCAAGATCAAATCATATTCATGGCAAGGTGTCCCATCAGGGTAAGCATGGTTTTGAGGGCTAGTCAAAGCAATGTTGGTGTGACCCATTCTCAAAGGCTAGAATGGGGACTAACTAAATTAAGGTTGGATGGTTTCCATAAGTAATAAGGAAGAGACCAGTCCAAAGGAAACAAACCAAGAGGCCTCACTTTATTGTTGCACAATTTGTATCAACAAGAGAACTTCTAAGGCTAATTTTGCAGTGACTACTAGGATTTAATATACAAAGGGGCCAAAGAGGACACTCACATTTTAGGTACAATGAGCATTTATATAAAATAACCCAACCACAAACATGAGAATTTAGTTATGGGAAAAAACTTACAGCTCGAGGATATGGCAAATGGTGCCATTGTTGTACGAACATTTGCATTTGATAAAGGGGTTGTAATCCATGTTAGTAAAGCTGGTGTTGTCAATGGCAGCTCCACTACATGGCTCCCCACTTATATTCCATTGACCTTGTGGTGCTGATATCTTCCATTGTTTAAATATTGAGTTTAATACTTTCACTGCAACAATGAATTTACAAGTTATTGACATGTTAGTTAGCTTGAGTGTTACAGATCTACATGTTAAGAAGTATCTTGATTTAGGAATCTTGGTAGGAGTCTTGATGAGAATAACTATCCCATAGATTTCAAATAAACTTTAGACAATAATAAAATTCGAATGAATAAAGTTATGAAGAATGTGCTTATCAAAAAAAAAAGTTATGAGGAATGTCACTCTTCATCCTAAACCTTGTCATCCCCGATCATACATGCTAATGTGTCATATTTCAAATTGCTTTTTCTATCAGCCGCTTATCCTAATCCTTATTCCCAGTCACCAAGAGTGATGTGGTATATTTCAAGTGGGTGCCATTTATATTGACTTATTGTTTACCTTAGAAGTCGTTTAGCTTAGGAATTCTTGGTGAGAACTAGAAGTCTTGGGGCTTGTTTGGGAAGGGAGATGATCTCATTTCATCTCACAACATTTCATAGTTTCCTTCCCAAACATCACTCAAACACATACACTTTTCAATTTCAAATCTTCAACTTTTTCATTTAATCATTACAACTTTCCTAAACTTCCAAACAAGCCACAAAAAACAATATTACTTTTTCAAATTTCAAAACAAAAATAAAATTAAAAAATCATATTCTAACATTATTTTAACTTCATAATATTTTTAACCAAATTTTTCTCTCCTTTCCCAAAATCAAATAAAACATCTTAACTTAAATCATTTCATTACTATTCACAGAATTATCATCTCATCTCACTTTCCAAATGAGCCCTCATTCTTCTACAATTCTATTTCTTGTAGCTTACATTCTAAGCACCACTAGTTGTCAAATTACAACTTAATCACATGGCACATTATATTTGAAATCAGGGTGCTCAAGAAAACCTACAAGTTAAATAGTTGGCCAACGCACTGGGATTGAAACAAACATTTCAGGTTCATTTCAATTCTCCAAGACTAATGATGAATGTGATTCCTGATTATTATGCACAACATTATTAAGTGTTCCTATTCAAAAAGAAAAAATAAAACATAGGGACTTGATTTGACTAGTTTAGAGACATAATTAGAGACTGAAGCTGGCTGTAAAAGCTAAAGTGTACCAGTTGTATAAATTACTACCTTCATTAGTACCATTTTCTGAATAACCTACGGCAATCTGTGGTACCACAGCATAATTTGATAGATCTTGGATTCTTTTATTTTTTATTTTTTAACAGGGTCTGAGGTATTGAACGAAGTTTTTATTGCTGTTAATGTACGCAACTGTTTTCATTCCTGTTCTAATCAGTGTTAGAAGAGAAAAACTCATTAGATAATGAAGTATTGGTTCTAAGCCATCCCAGCCAACAAATCAAAAATTTGATTTGCTTTTCTTGCCTACTCTATCTAACCCAACATTTATATAGACATTGGAAGATGCGTTTGGGAAGTAAGAAGCCCCTTTGGCAATAGCTCATCAGGAAAGAAAAATCTCAATCCAAAAACACAGTTGAAGGGCTGATCTTTGGGTAGGTAACATAGCGGATCTGCAGGGTTCTGAATAATTGGCTTATTAGATAAAAGTCTTGTTCTTTGGAAGATCTATCTCGTCTTGTACTGCACGGTTCTACTCTATATGTGTGCTCCTTTTTAAAATGATTTTGTGAGCTTATTGGTACTTATTTGTACAACAAAGCGCACACAGCAGTTTAAAAATCAAGTTTTTTCATACTTTCAACTACAGCACAGTAGCTTCTAATAAAGCAACTACATTTTGCGAAATGAAGTAGAGATAGAGGAGAGAGAGAGAGGTTTTTGTACCTTCGTACGGATCGGTCACAGCTTTTGTTTGATTCTGGGCTTGAACAAGGCCACAGATGCAGAGAGCATAAAAGACATAGACAAACATTGGCGAAGGTCCTGACATGAACGTGGGTACAAAACGAAAGACGAGAGCTTGAATAAAGTGGTGTTTCCTTCAAAAATCCGTCCCTCTACATTTATAGCATATATGGACCCAATGTGGACAGAAATCAAGCGCCGCCTTCGTGGAATTGGAAACCTCATTGGTTTATGCAGAAGGAAAAAGTTGAAATCAGATTTTCACATCATCTATTTATTAATCAAAATAATAATAAAATATTATTAATTTAATATTTTTATTTAATTTATTTTTCACATATTTTGTAATTTAAATTCATTAAAAATTGTATGAATCCAAACAACTATATATTTATAATTAATAATTAATAGTGCAAATATTATATAAAAAGAAAAATGAGAGAGAAATTATCTAATGAAAGGTGAATAGTAACCATACAAACATAGAGAGTTACTGTAATTAGCAAGCAGTATATTTGTCTTTTACCTGTTTCAATATAGACCATTTTAGAGGATTGTTAGTCAAATTTTAATTTACATTTACAATTCACTAAATCAATGAGAATGCTCTAAGGTTGATCAAACTTTTTTTTTATTATTTTTTGAGTTAGTTGCAAAATGAGTAAGTTTTTAATTTTTAAAAAATGAATTCATAAATTTTGAAAAAATTGCAAATAAGTAGCTCTATCAATCTTCCGATAGAATATTAATAGATTATTAATCTTCCATTATTAATACTATGTGTGAGCCAATTGAAGATTGACACATGGTATTAGTATGTCATGCAACAATCATCTATTAATTTTTTAATAGAAGATTGACAGAAATATATAACTATGAATTTTTTTTAAATTAAGGTAAAAAATTTAATAAGGTTAAAAATAGCTATAATAGGTATTTTTTGTAAAATAAAACCCGACATTTATTGCACAATTACAATGTTTCATAATTGGTTAATATAATATAAGCATAATAATATGTGACACGATCTGTTAATCTAATATAAATATAATATAAAATTAACGAATTTAAATTTGATGTTAACAAGTTGAGTGTCACTTTATGCTAGTTTCTATTTATGTAGTTATTAACTTATTATTACGACTGTTTGGTGGTGTTAGTGTGACGTGCTGCATGGCCCTCGTTATTATTATGACACGTGAGAAGAGTACATATATGTCTGTTGCGAACCGGGTCTCCTTCATGCAAATCTTTTAGAACTTGATTGAAGTACTTTACTTAATTACTAACAATTGGCCTTTTGGACTTTTTCCACGCCTTGCTTGATTCGGTACACAAAAGTCTTTCTCTTAAGGAATAAAAAATAATATCTTGGTGGCTTTTTTTTGACCGTGTAAGGATACGTTTAAAATTTAAATTCTTTTTAATTCATCTTAATTTATTATTATAATTTTTTTAAATTTTAACATAAAATATAATAAATAATTTATTTTTTTAAAATTTTAAAATAATAATAATATTAAAAAATAATATTCTAACAATATTTTATCATTTCAACTCAACTCAGTTCAACATTCAAACGCAGTTTAAATTATCCCGATAATTTATGCCTTTAAAAAAATATTTTTTTACTTGGTAATAATCCCTCTCGCTATACTCAATTCAAATGTTGCTTAATTCAAAAATAAAATATAATCTAACGTATAATATTAAATTATATCAATTTATAAGAAGTTTGAGTAATTTTTGTTCAAAATATTATTCATATATCGGAATAGTTTTAGAAAAAAAGAACTAAACAAGATCATCAGTTTGAGCAATAAAACAAAATTAAGGATTCGTTTAAATAATGAGATGAGAGATGAAATGAGTTAAATAAAATATTATTTTTTAATATTATTATTATTTTAAAATTTAAAAAAATTAAATTATTTATTATATTTTATATAAAAATTTTAAAAAATTATAATAATAAAATGAGAACAAATAAGATGAATTAAAATGATTTGTGCACCTAATAAGACTTAGAGATAATCTTATGGCTCTCACCGTGGCCTATTGAGATCAATTGCAAGTCGTGCCCCTACCTCCCTCAAAATCAGAATCGATAAAATAAAATAAAAAATGGTGGACCCTGACCAATAATTAGTGGTACCCTGTCACGATGGTAGCCCTCATTGACCAAATTTGGTTGCGAAATCCAGAGTCTCCTCCACAGCACCTAGAAGACTTGCAACCAAAGTCTTCGTGCACGGGAGTCATAAACTCCCCCTTAACAACCAATGGAGATTGTTGTTACACTCCTCCAAATGTTTTCTATAAAGTTTTTATTTATTTTTTTTTTTTTGTACTGTAAAGTTTATTTTGTTGTTGACACCAAGGAATTATACATGCAACTCTTTAATAATTATTTTACTATATATTTTACAGCCAACTAATGTAATTGTACCATTTTTTAAAAAATAATTTCAGTTTTACATAACTACTACCTATTTAAAATGAATACACATATGTCAGTGTGTTAACATATCACTTATAGTGAGATCTATTATAATTTAAAAAAAAATCAAAATATCAAAGATTTTTTAATATAACTAATGTGAAAAGCTTACACATCACGAGTGCGTTGATTGTATAAAATATAAGACTTATAAATATATTTTTTATTTAAAATAATGTTATTGAGTGTCGTCAAAGCTAAAGAAAGTTAGGAATCATAACTAAAATAATGATAGGGAAAATATCACAAACTATTTTTTTTCTTTTTTATAGAAAATTTGAAGTTCATTGCATAGAGGTACTAAATACCTCAAAACTGAGAACAAGATAATTGATCAATAAAATTAATATGTTCAATAAAAGAAGGAATTGTATGCCACCATAGCTACATTTGAGTAGTTTGCCATGCATGTCGAGCTGGGTAATGTGCTGCAGCATTCGAGAGGCGACCACAATGCTGAATTTTGCAATCCCCAAAGCTCTGCATGAGCCTTCTAATTTGAATAATAATTGTTCTCATAGCTATATAAGAAGCTGCTTCACTATTGACCTCATCAATCAAGTGGTTGCAATCACTTTCAATCACAAGGTTTTGGATGTCAATATTTAAGCAGAGTTGCAATCCCCTCAAAACAGCCGTGGCCTCCACAATTTCTGGTTCCAGAAATTCCTCTTCCCCTCTACTTACAGCCATAAAAACATATCCATGTGAATCTCTAAGGATAGCCCCAATACCAGTTTTATTTTGGTCAAAGAACAAAGCTCCATCACAGTTAAGCTTGAACTAATTAGTTGGTGGAGGAGACCACCTGTAAATCATGGTCTTGGAGGTACCATGAATCTGCAAACCAGATGACTGCATACACTTTTTTGAAAAAACAAAACCCATAACTTGCATGGGTGGTAGATCAACAAGTTCATGAATCATCTTGTTTCTCCAAAACCAGAAACCCCAAGCCATTAGAATAAAATCAGCAAAGTCCTCTGTTGATTTTTTTGAAAAAACTTACATTACAGTAGTCATGAAAGAAGAAAACTGATTGATCTGTGGAAAGTTAGGAAACTTCCTCACCCAATGTTCATGAATGGAAGGACAAAAGAATAATACATGAACTAAATCTTCAAAACTATGATCACAGAAACAACAAGCCTCATTCACATCCATCCTTTTACTAAGAAGATTAGCTTTCGTGGGAAGTACTTCTTTGCAAGCTCTCCAAGCAAATAGCTTGACTTTGTGAGGGATTTTTAGTTTCCATAAACCATTCCAAAACTTCTTTGTGGCAGCCCCATAGGATGTTTCCCCCACATTTATTGCAGAAAGTGACTTAAACAACCTGTATGCACTTTTAACACTAAAGCAGCCACTTCTTTCATGCTCTCATACCCACATATTATCTTCATCTGAATAACTAGGATGTAGCCTCAGTATTGCCTCTATGATTTTTGGATTGAAGAGAGATCTAACCTTAGACAGGTTCCACCACTTGGTATTGTAATCAATTAAAGAATCAACATGTTCTTCCAGTTGCTCAGTCCTCCCAACTTGTTGGGGATTGTGAACCATAATTTCCTTCCTCAATTCTCTAAAACCAGGCAGCCATACATCATCAAGAATATGAATACTTCTTCCATTCCCTACATTCCATCTCTCACCTTTTAAGAGCAGATTCTTAGCCTCTTCATATTCCTCTCCAAGCATAAGAGGGAGAGTTACCAAGATGGGCTTCAAGCAGGTTACAATTTGGGAAGTACCTTGCACTATAGATTTTATGGAAGAGAGAGTCTTTGTGTTGCAACAGCCTCCACCCCTATTTAACCAGCAATACCATGTTAAAAATTTCTAATTCTTTGAAGCCTAGACCCCCAACAACTTTAGGACAACACAACTTATGCCAACTAACCCAATGAATTTTCCTTTCATCATTTTTTTGCCCCCACCAGTATTTGGTCATCATACTTTCAATATTAGCACAAAGTTTAGAAGAGAGTTTGAAACAACTCATTGAGTAGGAGGGGATGGCAAGAGCCACAACTTTGAAAAGTACTTCCCTACCCCATTGTGAGAACATGTGACATTTCCAACCTTGAAGCTTTAACCAGACTTTTTGCTTAATCTCAGCAAAAGTAGCTTGTTTGGATCTACCAACAATAGAGGGCAGTCCTAGATACTTATCATACTGCTAGATCTTATTAGTACCCCCTAAATCCATAATAGCTCTCTTCTACATAGCACTTGTATTCTGACTGAAAACCATTGCAGATTTGTCTTAGTTGATGAACTGAACAGAAGCCTTCCTCATAGAGCTTCAGTAATCTTAACAATTTGAGATTAGTCTCCACACTAGCACACAGAAATGAGGTTGTCATCAGCTAATAGAAGGTGGTTCAGTTTAACACAAGTTCTAAACTAGGTACTTAGATTATTATTATTATTAGTATTATTATTATGGATTTAGTTTGATTATTATTATTGTTGTTGTTGTTAATATTATTATTTTAAAAATCTACTTTTAAGATTGTGATTTTATTTGAGTGGGATTCTTCCACTCTCTACACGTCCGTATATTTCTCGGTTTTGATTTCCTACTTTGAAAACCTTACTACCCACTAAGTGGGTTGATTTTCTTGTAGGCTTAGTTTAATTAAGTTGGGCTAATTTTCGTTAATTGGGCTAGGCTTGAATTTTAAGTTAGGCCTAATTTTACATAGATAAATATGTTAGTTTATGTATTTTTACAGAAAATAATTACGGGTTTAAATTATATTGCCAAGTATTAAATTATGATTTGAACATAGTAATAAATTACATAGATTTGAATTTTAAGTATAGTCAAGTTTAATTATCGAAACGAATTTATGTTCTTATTTTATCAGATTTTGATAAAAATAATATGCTATATTTTTAATTAGAAAATAAAGGAATATGTTACAAGTTTTAAATAATATTACCATGCATTAATTTTAGTATGTATCTGAATATTGATTAAATCATTCTCCATAGTATGAATTTAATTAAGTAGAATGCTATTTTCTAGAAACATTAGTGATGATTCATATTGCATAGGTAACGAACTGCGAAGTGAGGTTTTGGAAGCAGCGCTACAAGGTAAGTAGTATGATCATAACATTTATGTGTATTGTAATTATTTTGTTATGTATGAAAATATGTTGTTCACCTATGCTATGTACAACCAATTCAAGGTTAGCCCCTCTTTATAAACCCTCGATAGATTATCATAATATGCTTGTGATGCAATTTCGTATGCTATGTTGAATTGTATGTTTGCTATGTTAAGGTATGGAATGCTTATGACATGTTGTGCTATGTAACGCTATGTCATGTTATGTTATGTAGGCTACATCATGTTATGTGATGCTCATGTTAATATGTAATGATCAATATTATGTCATGCATATAAGTAAGACATGTTATGAAAATTAAGAAGTCAACATGTTCATATGCATTATGATAAAATAAATAAGAATTCATGTGAACGATAAATAAGTTTTAAAATTGGTCTTATGTTATGAGTGGATGTACAAGCCATGAACCTAAATGTGGTCCACCATATGCTATGATGTATGCGGTGACATTGACCTAAGCGTGGTCCACCATATGCTATGCTATGATGCATGAGGTGATACAAATCTAAGCGTGCTCTACCATATGTTATGTTATGATTATGCGATGCCACGGACCTAAGTGTGGTTTACCAAATGATTTATGTGGTCAATGACAATTTTACCGACGCATGTATGTTATAATAGTTGATAATAGCTGAAATTGTGCTTAACTTTACAGCTTTAAATAAAGCATTATCACAATTATGTATTTTTAATTCTTACATTTTTATTCGTCTTGAAATATTTATTTTTCCTATAGGAGTAACAAGAAATAAACTTTTGATGTGAACGTAAAAGGAAGATATAAGAAAAAAATAAAGCAAAACACTTGAAGACGTGGAGGGGCTGGATATGTAAGGACACAAAGCAAATGAAGGACTATGACATATGAAATGTAATGCCCGGGTCCCGCATGGGGTCGGAGAGTTACTTCTTATAACTTAAACTCACATTCTATTTATAGACTCCAAATTTCTAATATCATATAAAAAATTTGATTCAAACTAATTTCCTCAATTTAATCAATCTTCCAAAATACCAAGTCATCAGTACACTACAAAATTTTTTAATAAAAATCACTAATACTCATGGAAACCTCCTATGCTTAAATCCACTATGATTAAAATCATCTCACCTATGCTCCATAACCTTGATCCTCAGTTGAAATATCCAAATTATCTAAAAAATATTGTGGAGATAAGGGGTGAGTTATTAATAACTCAATAAAAAAAGAACATATATTAGTATGTAAACATGAGTATTTATAGAGTTTGGAATGTATAACAAAACATTTACTTTCAAAATGCATAATTAGAGCATATGCTTTCAAAATATAGAATCAAAACATGTAATCAAAATATCAGAGCAAAGTTTTCAGAAAACATTCTTATTCAAAATCATTTGGCATATCAAAATCTGAAATATCATCTTCATATCATATAAGCGTATCACATCGAGACAGATATCATGTTTAACCTCCCTTGGTAGGATTATAAACCACCATTATACCTGTGGCAGGGCCGTATGCCACTATTATACTCATGGCAAGGTCGTATACCATGTTTAACTTATGTGGTAAGGTTATATAAACTGCCATTATACCCAAGGCGGGGCCATATACCACTATTATTCCTGTGGCATGGCTTAACAGAGACAGAACAGATGCAACATCGAAACCACATCATATTCAGATACAGAATCAAATATTCATGCCATGATTTTCAGATGACACATCATATCATAATAGAGTACTGAACATATTCAAATAATTTCACATATTCAAAAAAAAAAAAAACCAATTCAAAAAATCCTCGCATCACATATAGAAATTTTCATAAATTTCATATTCGCTCTTTTTGTATAGATCATAAATATAATGCACAAAATTAGTTCATGTCTACACCAGTCATGACAAAAAAAATATTTTCTCTTATACAGATTTCATGCATATGCAGAACATATATCTGAGATTGTTTTCAGATTTCTTTTCAAAACAAACATGCATATTTTCAAAATCAACCTTGTTTCATTTCCTTTTAATGCAAAGTCTATTATAGGAACTTCGCTTACTTGAACTTCTTAAATCTTTTGAATCTTTCCACAACTGTGCTGAATGCATTTCAATTGTCATCTATACGGAATACTAAACGTTACTAAGATTCTAAAAGGACTTGCCAAAACTTTCTATTTACTTAAATTCATACTACAGAAATGGTTTTTAAAATAATTATTTAGTTATCAGAAATCTAACAAATACTATCGTCATTCAAAGTATATTCTTAACTTATTATAATATAATTTTATCAAATATAGCAAAACAACTTAAATTCATTTCAAAAATTATCTCAATCATGTTTAAAACTCATATCTCTAATAACTATTATTGAAATGATAATTTAGTACTGCTAACATATAACGTAGTAGGAAATCATAAATTCTTAAACAATAGTAGTTCATAAAATATCTTTAATAATACTTATATTAAAAATCATTATAAACAACTAATAATATCAAATTTAAAACCATAGAAGGTTTATTTTATATAATAGGCTAAAAGTGTTTAAAATAAAAGAATTAAATACTTATAATTCACTATCAAAATCAAATAATAAAATTAATACTAAGTAATATAATTAAAGTCTTTAAATAGTTTCTGCGAAATCAAGTTTATGGCTAATATTTTTATTAGAATAAGATCATGCCTAATTTTTAAAAATACCAAACACAACCTAAATTAAAATAATACATTAATCTCTTAATACAATAAAATAAAGTTCATTAAAAACCGTTAACATAGTTTTCGAAAAATACAACGAATCTAATTTAAACATCAAGCTTATATGAAATGATAAGCTCATTTAAAATATTTCAACAGTTTGTGAATTATAATAGCCAATCTATACTTTTAGTTTACAACTTAATAAAATAATTATATCAAATTTAAATAATATAAATAGCTGAAAACTCATTTAGTAAGATAGACTTAAATCGGTTTTAAAGCATTTAGAATTAAAATCTTATTATTTACTACTGAAATTAGTTGTAAAATATTTAGTAATTTAATTTAAATCCATGAATGTAAATTCTTATACTTCAAACAAAGCCCACTTAAAATAAGTTTAATGTAAAAATCAGTCCAATACGAAACCATCTAAAATGACAAGGGCGTTATGGAAAAATAAAACCATGAACATGCATATGCTCTTTGGTAATGGCTGGACACGAGATATGTGAAACAAAAGTAAAACGAACCTTGGTCCAAAATTGTGCAATGCAGGAGAGAAACTCAATGAGAGAGGATGAAAGGTGCGACGAGAAAGTGAGCTAGGCAGAGATCGACGGTGGTGAGCATGACGGCATGGCACCAGACGAGAGAGAGAGAGAGAGAGAATGATGAGCGAGAGAGAACAGAGAGAGAGAGAGAGTGAGCACGGCGTGATGGAGAAGTGAGATGTTACAGAGAGAGTGGTGGCTTAGGGTGGCGACAGATTATGGAGTGGCACATGGGTGGCGAAAGGGTCATTGGTCGGCAACGTTAAGCTTCACCGACGTGTAACGCGGCTGTAGAACTGAGGCGGGGGAAAATGGTTTTATTGATTTGTTTCGGGCGTAAAAAACACGAGACATGCAGTGGCTTGAACAGTGGCTTGATGGTGTAGGGGTAGTGCAGTGGAGGAGTTCTTTGTTGTACCAAAGCTGAGCGAAAACTTCTGTGGTGGTCTTTCTGGCCATTGGGTTGTGGGGAAAAAATCGAGAGAGAGAGGAGGCGTGAAAGAGGCTCATGGTGATGCAGCGTGGGCTGATTCAGTGGTGAGTGGCAAATGGTGCTTGAACAAGGCTAGGCTTTGTGGATATACCGGTGCTTCCTTTGACAAGGTTGGTGGGTATCTTGGGTTCATGTCGGTAGCAACTTGTTCATGGTGGCTGTATGGTGACGGTACATATGGTGCAGCACAGCGTTGCATGGTGTAAGCAATGGTTGTCGAAGAAGCTTCACGGTGTAGAGTTATTGGCTAATTCTGTCGTGCGGTGACAGTGGCAATGGTAGTGAACTGTGGTGGCTGCATGGCGCTCGGCGTCTCACTTAGTGGCGTTAGTGTGACATTTTGTGGCATGCGCGTTCTCTGTTCTGTGAGTGCAAAATAGAGACGTGCTCTTATGCTTTTTCCATGCGATGATGGTTTTTATTTTGGCCTAACAAGGTTGACGATGCTATTTGTGGGTGTGATGCAGATTGACTTCAACGTGGGGGTTTGCTTTGATTCCAGAGGAGTGTGGTTTGATGTAAAGAAAATATAAAAAGGCTTCTACGCATTCACTACCGTCGATTAAAACTAATAATGTGCATATCCATAATTCATGAAGAGGAAAAACGTGACACGGGTTTATTCCACTACGTTCATTCTATTAAAGAATAATAGATAAAAATAGTAATAATAATCATAATAATAATAATAACCTCAATTAAAATTATTGCTAATAGAATTTGATAAAATTCATAACAGTAATATATGATAAAATAAAATATTTAAATAAATTACTAAAATAGCAAGCCCATAAAATATTCAATATCCACCAAAATACAATTTGGAACTGTAATCAATATTAAAAAAAAAAATAGAAAACGGCTTGGTGTTAGACCTAGGTGTTACATCCTCCCCCTAAAAAAAAAAAATCAACCTGAAAATTTGCTAGTATCATAAGCAAAATCCTAAATATATTTTTGCCTCCACCATTCCATAAAATTACACCTACCGGAACTAAAATCTCAAATGTCAAAAGAACCATTTTCCTTAAAATATGCAAAATCAAAAACCTCAAATTTTGTAGGACACATTCCATAGGTATGCAAGTGCTAAAACCTTACATGTCATAAAAAATCATATCTTGGAGCCTAAAAACTCTATCACCTTTAATCTCATCCAAATCACTTTTAAAATATGCAGCATCTCTAAACCTCAATCTCCAAAAACTCAATCTATAAAAATCTACAGGATCTTCGACCTTAAATTTTCCACATATCATCTCTTAGTCCTCACATTTCTATCCTCCAATCTGAATTAACATCCTAGCCCACATATATATTCAATCCTCATATATTATAGTATGTTGAACCTCAAACATGGCTTTCAATTAAGCTTATGCATACCTTCAAAATCTAAACCTTAAATCTTATATAAATCATTTGTTAAAGTCTACGGAGTAAGCCTACTGAATCTAAATCTCAAATGTCATAAAAATCATTTCTTAAAATCTACAACTCTAAAACGATTTTGTAGGCCATCTACCATGAGTCTGCAAATGATCAAACCAAATATCTTCAAAATCATATCCTAGTGCCTACAAAATTCTAAAACCTTAAATGCCATCAAACACCTTATTATAGTATGCAGAATCTCAAACATGTCTCTGATACCAACTGTAACACTCCGGTCCCACATGGGGTCGGAGAGTTCCTTCTTATCATTTAAACTCACATTCTAACAACATATTTATAGACTCCAAATTTCCAATATCATATAAAAATTTTGATTCAAACTAATTTTCTCAATTTAATCAATCTTCCAAAATGGCAAGTCATCAATACACAAAAAAAATCTCTTAACAAAAATCACCAATACTCATGCAACCCTTCTATGTTTAAATCCACTATGATTAAAATCATCTCGCCTATGCTCCATAACCTTGATCCTCACCTGAAATAACCAAATCATCTTAAAATATTGTGGAGATAAGGGATGGGTTATACTAGTATGTAAATATGAGTATTTATAGAGTTCAGAATGCAGAACAAACCATTTGCTTTCAAAATGCAGAATCAGAACATTTGTTTTTAGAATGCAGAATTAAAACATGTTATCAAAATATCAAAGCAAAGTTTTCATAAAACATTCTTATTAAAAAATATTTTGGCATATCAAAATCTGAAACATCATCTTCATATCATATCAAAGCATCACATTGGGACATATATCATTTTTAACCCCCGTGGTAGGGTTATCAACTACCATTATACCTGTGGCGGGGCTGTATAACATGTTTAACTCCTGTGATAGGGATATAAACCACCATTATATCCGTGACGGGACTGTATGTTACTATTTTACCCATGGCGGGGCTGTATGCTATATTTAACTCCCGTGGTAGGATTATAAACCACTATTATATCCATCGCGGGGTTGTATACCACTATTATACCTGTGGCATGGCTTAACAAAGGCAACATCGAAACCAGATCATATTTAAATACAGAATCAGAAATTTATGCCTAGGTTTTCAGATGACACATCATATTAGAATATAGTACTGAACAGATTCAAATCATTTCACATATTAAAAAAAAACCAATTCGGAAAACTCTCGCATCACATGCACAAATTTTCATAAATTTCATATTCGCTCTTTTTGCATAAATCAGAAATAGAATGCACAAAATTAGCTCATGTCTACACCAGTCATGACAAAAAAATATTTTCTCTTATAGAGATTTCATGCATATGCAAAACACATATCTGAAGTTGTTTTCAGATTTCTTCTCAAAACAAACATGTATATTTTCAAAATCAACCTCCTTTTATTTTCTTTTTATGTAAAATCTAGTGTAGGAACCCCGCTTTGAAGGACTTCTTAACTCTTCTAAATTTTTCCACAACCGTGCCGAATGAATTTCAATTGTCACTTATATAGAATACTAAACATTACTAAGATTCTAAAAGAACTTGCCAAAAATCTCCGTTTACTTAAATTCATACTACGGAAATAGTTTTTAAAATAATTATTTAGCTATCAGAAATCTAACAAATACTATTGTCACTCAAAGTATATTCCTAACTTATTATAATATAATTTTATCAAATATGACAAAACAGCTTAAATCCATTTCGAAAATTATCTCAATCATATTTAAAACTCATATCTCTAATAACTATTATTGAAATGAAAATTAAGTACTGATAACATATAACGTAGTAGGAAATCAGAAATTTCTTAAACAATAGTATTTCATAAAATGTCTTTAATAATACTTATATTAAAAATCATTGCAAACAACCAATAATATCTAATTCAAAACCATACAAGGTTTATTTCATATAATAGGCTTAAAGTGTTTAAAATAAAAGATTAAATACTTACAATTCATTATCAAAATCAAATTGTAAAACTAATACTAAGTAATATAATTAAAGTCTTTAAATATTTTCTGTGAAATCAAGTTTATGGCTAATACTTTTATTAGAATAAGATCATGCCTAGTTTAAAAATACCAAACACAACCTAAATTAAAATAATACATTAATCTCTCAATACAATAAAATAAAGTTCATTAAAAATAGTTAACATAGTTTTTGAAAAATACAACGAATCTAATTTAAACATCAAGCTCATATGAAATGATCAGCTCATTTAATATTTCAACAACTTCTGAATTATAATAGCCAACCTATACTTTTAATTTACAACTTAATAAAATAATTATATCAAATTTAAATAATATAAATAGTTGAGAACTCATTTAGTAAGATAGACTTAAATCGGTTTTAAAGCATTTAGAATTGAAATCTTATTATTTACTACTAAAATTAGTTGTAAAATATTTAGTAATTTAATTTGAATCCATAAATGTAAATTCTTATAATTCAAACAAAGCCCACTTAAAACAAGTTTAATGTAAAAATCAGTCCAATATGAAACCATCTAAAATGACAAGGTTATTATGGAAAAATAAAAACATGAACATGCATGTGCTCTTTGGGTATGGTTGGAAACAAGAAATACGTGAAACAAAAGTAAAATGAACTTTGGACCAAAACTATACAACGTAGGATAGAAACTCATCGAGAGAGGATGAGAGGCACGACGGGAAAGTGAGTTAGGTAGAGATCGACGGTGGTGAGCACAACGGCATGGCACTGGACGAGAGAGAGAGTGTGAGCGTAATGGAGATGTGAGATGTTACTGAAAGAGTGGTGGCTTGGGGTGGCGGCAGATCATGGAGTGGCACGTGGGTGGTGGAAGGGTTGTTGGTCGGCGTCATTAAGCTTCACCAACGTGTCATGGCCCACAGGGCCGCAAAACTGAGGTAGGGGAATGTGGTTTTATTACTATATTTCGGGGGTCAAAAACAGGGGACATGCAGTGGCTTGAACGGTGGCTTGATAGTGTAGGGGCAACACAATAGAAGAGTTCTTTGTTGCACTAAGGCTAAGCGAAAACTTCTGTGGTGGTCTTGCTGGCCATTGGGCTGTGGGGAAGAAACCAAGAGATGGAGGAGGAGTGAAGGAGGCTCACAGTGTCATAGCATGGCTTGGTTCAATGGTGAGTGGCTGACGGTGCTTGAACATGGTTGGGCTTCGTGGATGTACCAATGGCTTCCAACAAGAAGGTTAGTGGGTATCTCGAGTTCACGTTGGCAACAACTGGTTCATGGTGGTTGTTTGGTGGTGGTACATGTAGTGCAGCACGACGTTGCATGGTGTACGTAATGATTGTCGGAGGAGCTTCACGGTGTAGAGTTATTGGCTAATTCTGTCGTGCGGTGGCAGTGGCAATGGTAGTGAACTGCAGTGGCAGCATGGTGCTTGGCGTTTCACTGAGTGGCGTCCATGCGCCTTTTCGTGGCATAGGCGTGCTCTGTTCCTGAGCGTAAAATAGAGACATGCTCTTCTGCTTTTTCCATGCGACGGTGGTTTTTGTTTTGGCCTAACGAGGTTGACAGTGCTATTGGTGGATAATGCATATCGACTTCAATGAAGGGGCTTTTTTTTATTCCAGAGGAGTGTAGTTTGATGCGAAGAAAATATAAAAAGGCTTTTACGCATTCACTTCGGTCAGCTACAAACTAATAACGTGCATATCCATGATTTATGAAGTGGAATAACGTGATGCGGGCTTATTCCATTACATTCATTCTATTAAAGAATAATAGATAAAAATAGTAATAAAAACAAAAACAGCAACAACAACAACAACAACAACAATAATAATAATAATAATAACCTCAATTAAAATTATTACTAATAGAATTTGATAAAATTCATAACAGTAATATATGATAAAACAAACTATTTAAATAAATTACGAAAATAGCAAGCCCATAAAAATATTTGATATCAGTCAAAATATAATTTGGACCCGCAATCAATATAAAAAAAAAATAGAAAACGGCTTGGTGCTGGATCTGAGTGTTACACGAAATGAAGAAACATGAAAGAAGGAAAATAAAACAAATATAAGCATCACAAAAGAAAATAGAAAAGTTAGGGGGTTCCAACCTATATAAATAGAATAGATTTGTGAGTAGCTGCTCTGGAATGTTGGACAAGAGGGCACATAGCGAAACCCAGAGGAAAAAGAAAAAGAAATACCTAGCCCCACAACAGTAGGGGACTGAAGAAAAATTGGGGTTCTACCTTCAATTATACAACTATGTTTACATTCTAAAAGTACTGTAATTTTTATTTTTCTTTAGTTTCTTTCAAATACTATTTTAATTTAAGTTTAGATTTCACAGTCTATTTTTTTGAACATGTTTAACTAAATTTTTTAGTAAGGTTGATGATGAAACCTCATTAAAGATTAGTAATATTATTTATGAGATTATTTTTTCCAGTTATTTATGTATTCAACAATATATTGTTCTTCTTTCGTATTAATTGAGAGAGAGAAAATTCTTGATATGAGTTCAATCATGTTTTTCTAATGATCTAGAATAATTAATCAATTGAGAGCATGATTCATAATTTTGTTAAAAATAAAATATAATATTGATTATGATTTGTCTTAACAAATATAAGTGATGATTTCATTTTATATCATTGAGCAAAAAATAACATACTTTAGATATTTTCTTTAAAAAAAAGGT
Source organism: Juglans microcarpa x Juglans regia (assembly GCF_004785595.1). Classification (NCBI taxonomy): domain Eukaryota; kingdom Viridiplantae; phylum Streptophyta; class Magnoliopsida; order Fagales; family Juglandaceae; genus Juglans; species Juglans microcarpa x Juglans regia. The sequence continues at coordinate 12,716,955 of NC_054604.1, forward strand.
TTCAATGATGATAATTTCTATTATAATAAGAATGATTTCTAGATTATCATGTAGATGTTCGGGAAGAATCAATTATCATAAATATATTACAATGAATTAATGAGATAGATTCCAAAACCTTAGTTCATTCTCCATTAGTAGTTTATTCGATGTTTAGATTAATATGCATCTTTAGAATATATTAGTTCTTTTTATTTTGATTAGCTTATTAAGTTGATTATTTCTTGATTTGATTCATCGATTGTTTAGTTTTCAATTTCTTATTTTATTTTAGAACTCATTTTTTTGAACTAGATTAGAATTTATTTAGTTTATATTTGATTGATTTCTTACATTTTTACAAGTCCTTGGTTCGACCTCGTTCTTGCTAAACTATATTTTGGTAAGGTTCGTGCAGTTGTGAGTATATTTAAAGTTCCACAAGTTTTTTGCACCGTTGCTGTGAACCTTGGTTAGGAAAACATGTTGAATATTGACTAAAATTATTCTTCTACTAGTTATAGTTAGTTTTTTTTTTTTATTTAAAATAAAAAATAAAAAAAAATTGTAAAATTGTACTGTGGTGTATGAAAACGTGCGTACGCGATCATACACATCGTCTTACTAATCTAGATTCTGATTCATTGTCTATGGGCAAAACTTTGAGGATGCAACAACTCTTAAGGAGTTGTTTTTACACTTTACCATCAACACTTTGAGTTGAAGCCACAAATAATTCAACTACTTCCTACCTTTCATGGTTTTGAGAGAGAAGATCCTTGCATGCATGTAATGATTTTCTTGAAATTTGTGCTACCTTTAGGTTCCAAAGTTTGATTGAAGAGTCAGTTCATTTACGCTTTTCCTTTTTCTTTGAAGGATAATGAGAATATATGGCTTAACTCTCTGTCATCTAGATCTATCACTTCTTGGGATAGTCTTGTCACAAAATTTCTCTCTAAATTTTTTCTGATGTCAAAAACCAATGCTTTGAGGAGAGAGACTAATGACTTTTATCAAGAAGATAATGAAAATTTTTATGAGAGTTGGAAGAGATTTGAGTACATGATTTTGAAGTGTCCCCGCCATAGTTTTGAGAAATGGAGACTAGTGCAATATTTTTATAATGGTTTAATTCAGATAAATCGTAATATGATTGAATCAATGATCGACAGTGAATTTTTGAGTTTAATGAATGATGAGGCATATAAGTTTCTTAAAAATTTATTAGAAAGCCCCTAACAATGGGATAATTGTTTAGAAAGATCATCCTAGACAATCAAGAAATGAGGTTTGCAGGAAATAAGTGAAGATCATGATATTAAGGTCAGATTAGACAATCTCACTTGTAAGGTAGAAGCTTTGACTCTAAGTAGAACCATAAATTCTGTCGATCAAGTTCAAGATGAAGTATGTTCTCTTTGTGCTGGTCCCATGCATACGATACAAACGTGTCCTTCTTCACAAGCTTATTTAGAATGCTATTCTCAACAAGCAAATGCAATAAATACAACACAAATGTCCTTCACTCACAAGTTTATTCAGAGTGTCAACCCAACGTCTATCAAAGTTCATGATTCTTGTCCTTTTGATCCTGCTAAGAAATTTTTTCTTAAGCCCCATTTCCTCAGTGGTCGACAAATCCTAAAAAAATGCTAAATTTAATGATATTTAGGAGGTGTTTAAGCAAGTACAAATTAATATACCATTCCCTAATGCAATTCAGCAAGTACTTGCATATGCAAAGTTTTTGAATGATCATGTTATAGTAAGAAACAAAACTAATGTTCCAAAAAGGCAATTTTGACTAAGCAGGCTAGTTTTTTCATTCAAGGGGTAAATATCTAGTCAAATACAAGGACCTTGGATCTCCTACAATTTCATTTAAGATTGAAAATCATCATATTGAAAGAGTTTTGTTAGATTAGGGGGGGAGTATAAATTTATTACCATATTTTGTATATTTGCAATTAGGCTTAGGGGAGCTAAAACCCACTCAAATGACACTTTAGTTAGTCGATAGGTTTGTTAAGATCCCAAAGGTATTGTTGAGGATGTGTTGATCAAAATTGATTCATTCTATTTTCTAATGGATATTGTGGTATTAGCACTAAGCCCAGTAAAAATGTTAGTACACAAATCCATGTTATTTTGGGTTGCCATTTATTAACCACATCTAATTTAATTAATTGTTGAAATGGTGTGATAAAATTTCTTTTGAAAACATGACTGTTAACCTTAATATTTTTCACATAAGTAAGCAAATGCCAAAAGATGAAAATGTATGTGAGGTTAATATAATTAAGAGTTTTGTCCCTACCACTTTTATACAAACAAGTTGTGATGAGCCTCTAGAAGCCCGTCTTACACATTTTGGGTGCAATTTTGATTTTGAGAAATCAATTGAGGAAATTAAGTTCCTTGTTAGATTTAGTTACCTCTTTGAGCACAACAAGTGGCAACCAAAAGTGGTCCATCTTCCTCTATCTTCCACACTGCTGCTCCCATCTGATGTAAAGGTCGTCGCTTGCAGAAGTAATGATCATAAAGTTTCCATCCCTTATCACCTATAGAGAAGTGGTCAAGTAGAGATATTCAATAGGGAAATCAAGAATATATTAGAGAAAATGGTAAACCCTACTCTACAGGATTGGTTTTTGAGACAAAATGATGCATTATGGGCATACCTTACAACATTTCAGACTCCCATTGGAATGTTTCCATACAAACTAATCTTCGGTAAGGCCTGTCATTTTCCCGTTGAGCTAGAACATAGAGTTTATTGAGCTACTAAGTAGCTAAACTTTGACCTTGACAAGACAAGTGCCCGTAGGAAACTCCAATTGAATAAGTGTTGATGTCATGTAGGACTAGTTTATGTTACTTTATTATGTTTTACCTTTCATTTTATGAAACATGTTGTGCTAAGCAAGTTTTATGATTCAACTAATAAGGTATTTTTATGATATCGAATCTCTTTACCAGACATTATATGACGAATGTACATGAAATTTCTGACCCATGGGAAGGGATGTTATAACAAAGAAGCATTAGATTCTAATTCTGATCTTGCTCTTCATGAAAGACTGAAATAATATGGAGATCGATTGCCATTTAGCCTGTGAAAAGTTACAAGCTGGTGTGATTTAAGGCTTCATAATTCATCTTAGCATCAACTGAGTTATATTTTTACAAAACCTTTTAGGTTCTGCTCATTTCAAGTTGTTGATTGGTAAGATGGGTGTTTTGAAAAATTTAGCATTTGAATTTTCATTAAAAAATATCAATTGAATGAAGAATATAAATACAATTGTTGTACAAAAATAACTGTAATCATCGATTGGGATGGTAATCCAAATAGATTATGGGATTCCTGCCAAACCTATACCCGATGCCACATTACTCGTCTTTCATCCCAGAAGTCATTACAAAAAGAACCTTTGACGAGCCTCGAATGGATTATTTTCAAAGAATGTCGGAGCGAAGAAGCACCTAATGCTAGTGTGTGCATAAGGCATGTAACCCGACGAAACAATGTTGAGTTAATATGAAATCTCTGTTTATGACGTGTTCATCACGGTGCATGGACCATTGATGGTACGGTAACTAGCAGGAACACGCGATGCTATGGGAAACCGTGTTGTGTCCACCCTCTAAACAAGGATAAGAGCTCATAAGTTAAGGATCACTTGATAAAAATATCGTGATATGATAAGAATCACTCGATGAAAATCTTGTGATATGTTCTGATAAGAGAAGTTCTGATTAAGATTAACATGAATAAGAAAGTTCAGAAATTTTTCTAAAAAACTAAAATATCTATTATAAGTCTTCTAAAAAATGGTCAAGTCATATGTACTTGTGCTAACTATTGTGTGTTGTGTGATTAGTTGCTAAGATTTTGAAATCTCATTGTAGTAGTTTCCACTACCATTCCCCAATCGGAATGGTAGAAATTGTTACAGGTACCTTAGACTGCCAAGAAACATGAACCTAGATGGTTCCATGATAGAGGACGAGTTTACTGTTCAGGCTCGTCATGACTATACTACTGACGTTTTAAAACACACGGCTAAGCTTCTCAAGGAGATCCTAACTAGTATTAGTGAGACCAAGATCGATGCTACGATCTATCAACCATCCAAGAATCTAAAATTTTGGTGGAATATAGAACAGCTGTTTATTTATCTGGAGCGAGCCTCAAAGGTCTCGGCTGACGCAAAGGCAACATCAAAGGACTTAGGTTTGACACAGCCCGAGCGTCAACAATCCCATCGGATTTTCTAATGTCTGTCTCTTGATGGGACAATAGCGATGAAGAAAATGAGAACCTAAGTTATTTTGTGGAAAAAAAGAAGAAGAGATAATTGATGGTTTAGATCTCAAACTTTTGAGGAATAATGTTTTGAGAAGGTCCTGTGTTTTGGGAGATTAAAATATACTCTATACTTTTGGGATGCTAAATTTTTATGATACATGTTTATAGTTATGGACAATGTTGGGGTATTTTGTTAGTAATGGTGCCATGTGCTTTGTAATTGCTTATCGCATTGCTTAGATTACTCAACTTTTACTATTTTTTCTCTGCTATATTATTGCATACTGCTAGTGTACTTAGGTGCATAGTATATTAGCTATCATGTATAAGGGGTGTTTAGCCTTATGTTACATGTCCTGACATTTTAGTCCCCGTCCAATCCCAAGTTGGGGCTGAGGGCGCCACAGTTTGCCTAGATTGGGTTATTGGCTGTGAAGGCTCTGATAATGGAGGTTGTGAAATGACCTAATGTCACATTTAAATGTAAATTAATGGAATCAACATTCTCAATATATATGTAAATTAATACTATATAGTAAATAAGGAAGATTTAGCCACTAACCAGTTCATCTAGAAATGAAGCAGCTTGAAATTTTGCTATAGAAGTAAATGAGGGCGTGCCTGCGTTCCGACGTGGACATTTTCTTCTGTTGTGACCAGCTTTCTTACACCTTGAACAGGTCATAGTCACACCAGTTTTCCTCAATCTGTTTGCTCCTTGTTGATCATCCTCATTTTTTTTTCGATGTTTCTTTGGCCTCCCGGGTTGTTTCCTAACCTCAAGAGTAGTGGACTTCTCGTATGTCACTACCAGAGATCCTCACTAGGCATAAGGTAAATTAAAGGCTCGTATGCTACCCTCCACATCTCCACACTATAGTAATGGTGCACATATTCCTTGGGGTCTTTGAATACACAATACATGTGTATGTATGAGGGCATGGAATACCTGTCACGTCCCATCTCAAACATGAGTAGGTCCTTTTGCCTAAATCAACCACATATTGCCTACCATCATTGTTAACCTCAAACTGACCATCTCTTGCATAGGTTGGAGTACAATAGATGGACAGGTCATGCGCAAGTTCAAGCTTCTCAACTATCCGAGGTGTTATTATGTTCTCACATTTACCAATTCCTTCTCTTTTCAATTGATACCGCCTCATCATTTTCTTCCATTTAGTCTCCACCATAGCCACAATTAGCTTATCTCATGCTTGCAAAATATACGCGTTAAAACATTCATTGAGCTTATTCACTACTAGGTCAGACTTACAAGATGTGTTAAACCATGCTCTAGACCATTGTGATGGGTCTATGACCTTCAGGTAGACATATGTAGGCTCACTGAGGGCTTTCAGTTCCTCTATAGTTCTCTCAAAGTCCCTCTTGGTGTATCCTATGGCTGATTGCCACAATTTCTTTTTCAGTGACACACCCCTATGGCCAGCATCTTGAAAATTGGCATATAAATGTCTCACACAAATACGACTGTCATTGTAAGGCACCAACTCTTTCATTGTCTCACACAAAAAATCTACAACACATGTCTCCAACTCCATGTTGATAACCAAGGGTTCAATATGGACATCTCCACAACTTCCTTTTGTAGTTATCGTCCGTAGTTGACATTCTTAAACGTGCCCGCAGATTGCAACGGCAAAATGGGTCATCCAGTGATGCTTTACCACCCCAGCTTGTGCTAGATGAACCATTTGACATCTTTCACAACCTGCTAAAATATATGTGTTAGTCGTGTATTGGAATACTTGCATCACTTATGCTATAGTTCTTTCACATAGGAAAAATTGAGGAAACACACCAATCTTCAACAAATAGATGTGAAGCCCCTGCTCTACACCTCTAAGAGATGCCTAGATGCAAAATGCGGTAGATATTGAGGGATTTTGATTGCAATGAGGAGCATAGGGGCCATGAAATCGATGAACTCAAGGGTGATTTTGTCTTTATAGTGGTAGTTAGGCACGCGAGAAGCATGTGTTCTAAATTTCTGTTACATTTCACTCTGGGAATAGACAGAAGGGGGGGATCTGTACGTCTTGAAAGTAAGTGGGTCCATTTTGTTACAATTTTTAGTTTCTGGGGCACATTGTGAATTGAGTAAAAGTTCGAGGAGGTAAAGTGTAATTGACCCTATTATATAATTAGTATTACATATTATTATACATTAGTGTTTATTCATTAGTTGTTATTATTCATTAGTGTTACATGGTAGTAATAGTTAATAGTATGATGTTTATATATACTAAACTATTATTAGTCAATTTATTCTATTTATATTATATTATAAGCAAATTATTTTATCTAATTGTTGTGAATTAGGATCAGGAGATCCAATCTCAGCTATACCAAAACAATTGCAGAAAATTAGATACAAAAAAATTTCTGAACAATTATCTTTGCCGATTTTGATTTCAAAAATTGAACATTTTAACAAACGTCTTTTTTTTTTATGTTTGTTCTGATTTACCAAATGCTTTTTGGCATAGGAAGAAACACATCGTTTCTGTTCTCTATATTAAAAATTTTGAAGAAAATATTATTTCCACCAAAGCCAGATCCATTCAGATGAATAGTCAGACTTTAGAATTCTGCAAAAAGGAAATTGCAGACCTTAAAAGGTCAAATTCAAATTTACATCTCGGCAAGAGATTGATCAAGATAAAGGTTTGAAATCTTTGCTCTTCACGAAAGAAAAACATTTGAATTTCCTTCAACAGAAAATCATATACAAAAAGATTTATGAACAATTATCTTTGCCCATTTTGATTTCAAAATTTGATGATTTTAACAAGCGTATTGTTTTTTTATGTTTGTTCTGATTTACCAAATACTTTTTGGCATAGGAAGAAATACATTGCTTCTCTTCCCTATATTAAAAATTTTGATGAAAATACTATTTCCACCAAAGCCAGACCCATTCAGATGAATAGTCAGACTTTAAAGTAAACATTGTTTTGACAAACATGAGCGTTGCTAAGCTCATATGTAATTTTCATCTGAGATCCATTTGCAGAAAATTATTTCTCAGAGGATTTTTCAAAATATTTGTTAGGAATGAGTCATTCCTGAATGCAATTCAGGTCAGATCTGAAATCAATCATAGCAACAACAGAAAATTGAAAATCATGGGCAACCACAATGGTGACCCTGGAAAACCATTTTGGAGGAATGGTATGATGGATCAAACAAATCTGATTATCAGCAGCTAACTCATGTTGGCTTGAACTAGAATCATTTGTTTGCTCGTTGTCAGCAGGAATATCTTGATCAAGTTGTTTATCAATTTTAAACACTAAAAATTCTTGTTTTAAAATCTCATTTTCAGACTTAAGGTTGTTAACCTCAGATCTGAGTTCAACGATTTCTTTTTTACCAAGATTAATTTCGTGTTGTAAATCACTTGTAGAAATTTCCTTGGGTTTTTCTTTTAAAATCTCTCAAAAGTTTCTTGAAAACTAATCCTTTGCTTAGAAGGTTCTGGTTCTTGGCGAACCATAGTCTTCTTTAACTTAAGAAGATATTATTCTTTAAGTTCAGGATTTGTAATTTGAGATATCAAGGTCAGCAATAGATTTTCTTGTTCTTCAAACTTAGTTAAGACATGAACTGTCTTAACCATTGTCTGGCAACAACCATCGTTACAATTGCAACCAAGCTTAGGACCAGTAGGATCCGGAGATCCAGTTTCTGAGTGATACTCTGAATCACTAGAACTGAACTCAAGTATATCAGATGATGAAGACGAAACTATTTCTAGGAGTTGAAATAGTTCTTCTTTATCATTGTTATCAATGTCTAACAGATTAAGCTTTTTCTTTAATTTTTTTTATCTTTTTTCGCTTTCTTAGGACATTTATCAACAAAGTGTCCTGGATTGCCACAAATAAAGCATTTTCTTTGAGGAGAATCTTTAAATTTCTTTTTCTTGGAAAACTATTTAGAAAATGGTTTTTTATAAGTTTTCTTATAAAATTCATCATGAGGTTTTCTCCTGATACCACCATGAGATTTAGAAAACTTGTGCTTCCTTTTAGAGGGAGCCATAGCAGGAAGTCTAAATTGTTCACAAAATGTCCTCATTTCGTATTTGGCTTTCTTGTTATTTCTCATCTGCTCACGAAGCATTCTTCGATCATTACACATACTAATACCAAGTTTCTTAATTACTGCGCAAATATCACCATAAGTGTATGCGTCATAATTGAGAGACCCTGCAATAGTAAGTTCATCCTTCACTTTATAAGCGAACAAGCGAGGTAATCCATCAATAAATTTTTCTTTTCAGTAAGGCTTCTGGGAATCATCACGAAGCATTACTTTGAAAATAAAAACATCTTGGTACCATCTATAATCAGACATCTGATGACATCTAAGATTGTTTAACTGGTTACTGATGCGACAAGTTATATCAGATGGCGTTCCAATAGTATACATCAAGGTATTAACTCCATCAGATTGGACAGTCCCAATGGATTCATCAAAAATAGGTAATCTATCATCATTACACTTTACAACATTCTGAATGGTTTCCTTAGCATCTATGGTAAGATGTTTATCCCACCAGTTTATTAAAACACCGAAAAATCCTTGTGTCAAAATTTTAACAATATCAATTTGTCTGATATTGTTATTCACATAAGCATTTACAACAAGTGACATTTTACTCATGGTATTCATGATTTCTTGTTCAGAGAAACCATCAATATTCCATTCGTAAACCTTCTCAGCAGAGTAAGAAGATTGATTTTGAAAAACTTTTTCTTCAAACTGTAAATAAGGAGGAGTAGGCCTGGAAAACCAATTCTTCGTCAGACTCATTGGTTTGGGTTCTTTGGAAGAGAATCTGGCAATTTCAGGTTTTAAAACAATATCTTGAAAATTCTTTTCAAGTAAATCAAGATCTTTTTCTTCAGAAGAGTGATCATTAGAAGACTCATCTGTAGTTTCGACAAGAACTGCTTCTACTTCGTTACTCGTTAAAGCACTAGTAGAAGGCTGTTCTTTTTTCAGATCATTAAGCATTTGATCAATCTTATCTAGAGTTTTTGCCTGTGGATTTTTAAAATCAATTTTGGCAGGACTTTCAGGTAAGATAATCAAAGGTTTTTCAATCATTTTCTTTGGTTGATCTGTAGTCAAAACCAAAGGAATATGATCAGTTTTTTCAACCTTTTCTTCAATCCGATCTAGCTGTTGTCCGATCGTATGAAGAGCAAGATTCACAAAGTTATTTTGGAAAATAACCTTTTTTGTTTCTTTGAGAACCTTGTCCTTCTTAGGATCTCTGGAAACAGCTCCGAGATTTTGAAAGGTGAAGCAGATATCTTAACCCATTTATGGGTGATGAGAACAGTCTCCAAAGGTGGATGGATAGAATGAACTACCATCTTTTCCACTTCCTTGACAAAATCAGTTTTAACAACATTTAAAGTATTGTTAGAAATATAAATATTTTCAACAAAATCAAAGAAAAGAATATGTTTTTGCTACTTATTCATTTCTTCTTTCAATTTTCGTTTAACACGTAGTTTTTCTTTCTCAGAATACTTTGCGTGGTAGGCTTTTCGCATAACACTATTTTTTGAAAGTTTGTATTCTTCAAAAAGGTAAACAAGATCAAACGCAAATGGTTTGTTCAGCACAGTTAAACTGTGATGAACCTGTGGTGCAACAGGAGCTACCAAATCTGAAACTGTAGGTGATAAAGATGAATTATCATCCTCTTTATCGGCTTCATTATGAATAGACTGGTCTTTAGAGGATCCAGCATTTTGTTCAGAATAAAAAGCAGAAGTAACTTGAGAGGACGTAGAAAGTCCTTTCAGTTTTAAAATAGGATTTGCAGGTTGGGCTGTTTTAACAGAATCTTCCAGGAATTGTTAGAGATTTTGGTCTCTTCTTACCGGAATTTCTGACCCTGCAAAAGAAGATCTAGATCCAGTAAAAGAATTTCTTCTTAGTCCTGGAGATCTAATCTGATCAAAACTAATTTTAACAGTTCCATCCATGTACTGTTGAATGTTATTGGGATAACTTTCAACAGGATTTCTGGGAATAGGAGGAACTTCTTCTTCCAAAGTTCATTCTTTGGGAAGAGTTATATCTTTCCAAAAAATCAACTTTAGAATTGAAACATCCTCATCTGGGGTTGAATCTGGATCAGTAGAGTGTTTCCCTGGATGGGTTTTGTAATAGCTTTTGGATTTAAATTCGTTTTTAAAAGACGATAATAAATCCGATAAATCAAAGCAAGAGGTTTACTTCCTTTGATCATGTCATACCCAGATGTTAAAATATTTAAAGTTAAAGTCTTTAAAATATGTTTATCATCGAGTGAAAGAGTTAAATCAGGATAACAATTAAAATGGATTGGTCCATTCGTAAGAGAGGATTGGATCATTTCGAGAATACTAGTTTCAAAATTATTGAATCTGACATCCCTTAAACAAAACAGGACAGATGCATTGATGCCTTTCCTAGTTAAAGGTTTGGAAGTAATTTGGACAGATCCAATATAAATATATTTAAATCCATCTTTCAAAAATTTAGTTATCTGATCTTTTGAGAAAAGATAACATTTTTCTTGAGTTTTGGAAATAGCATAAAATTGTTCAACAGTTCTAACACAAAATTGTGTGTGCATGGATATTTCAAACTAAGTGGTTTGATAGATCGTGTTGACATCTAATTTTGTAATCTTCCATGATCCCAGCACAGACGACTCTACTGCTTCAAAAGCACAGTCTTCTTCATTTACAATGTCAGGTGGCATAGCCAACCTGGAAGTAATTGTTGAATTGGATCTATTTATCCAACTCATTTTGTCCTAGGACAACGCTGACCGTCGCATCTCAAAGGTCTGCGAACTTACCACTCTTGGCCCTCGGGTTTGAACCTATAGCTGCCTAAATGCCTCTCTGGTTTCAAAACGGGACTTATACCTCCAGATTCCTGACTTACTTGTCAAAAGATGATCCTGAACCAATCAAAGTAGAAACTCTGGGTGGGGGTTGTCAAATAACAAAATAAAGAAAATAAGGGAGAATCAATTCACAACAATTAGATGGCAGAATGGCTCTGATACCAAATGCTTAATGATCTGAAAAAAGCGAAAAAGAAGAGGTTCAACTCCTAGAAATAGCTTCGTCTTTTGTGCACAACTGTTTTGGCTCTGATACCAAAACAACGGAAAAGAATGAAAGCCGAAGCTGACTGAAGAAAAGAGAATGAAGGGATGTGGAAGAATCAGAGTAATATTGCACAATAAATATATTATGCAAGCACAAAATAATAGGCGGTTAAACCGGCCATATGCATGAATGAATATACAAAATTAACTGTAATGAACATATAAGCTTTATTAAAATAAACAAGCTTAAAGTAATTACAGGCACAAGGTAGTGCAGATTTGCACTTACAAAAATAGGGTAAATTAGGAGACTCAAGATTTAGGGAGAGAGTGTAGAGGTTTTTCTCTCGAAGATGAGTTCTGCCTAAGCTCAGAATGAGGTTCTTCTTTTATAATGTAAGGAGTTGCTGTTTACAATAATTAAAGTAAAACAGTAAATCAATCCGTGAGTGAACAGTGTTAAACTGTTTAAGCACAGAGCATAGTGTGTCATTATTGTGTCTTTCCAGCTGTCTTTGTGGGCGGCTGCTTTCGGCACAAGATGAAAAATATTATTCGGTCGTCTCTATGTCTTCCAGCTGTCTCTGTGGATGGCTGCTTTAGGCATAAGGCGACGAACATCTCAAAGGAGACTCTGGTTAGTCTTCTTTGAACTCAAGTAGTAGTCAATCATATTCTAGCTTTGGAATGCCTTCTGAATCATGACCAAATAGGTTACTGTATGAAACCTCTAAGGAAGCTTCTGAATTCTCATCGTCTTCAAAATTATTGCTCAGGGATTTAGACAGTTGTTGCTCAAGCAATTTAATTAAATCCTTTTTATCAAGTCTGTTGAGGATATTATCTTTGGCAGACTTAGAAGATTTTTTTGAGGATGAGCTGGTGGCTTTTCTTCTTGCTGAAGTAGTTGGTGAATTAGGGGCCTGAATCATTAAAGGGTATTCAGGAATAGGTGAACTAGATTTGATTGCTGGAAATTCCTTCTTATCTTGTAAATCAGGGGCGACTTGAGGGAAATCTTTAATCATCTGGTTAATTATTTTATCAATATATCCAAACCTATCACACCATTTTGTGAAGTAAGCTCATGATATCACATTTGCATTCTTCTCGTAATTCCATTTGAAGATCTACGGTAGTTTGTAGTTCTTGCAAAAATGGAGCTCATAAGGGAACATAGCTGAATGCCGGTTCAGTTTTGTACCAGCAACTTGTTCATAGAATGTAAAAGCTTTGGCGAGCTGCTCAGGGAGATTCTGAGGAATTAAACCATATCGATCCCACCATTGGAGAAACCAATAAGGAAAAGTTCCTTTGAACCTTGTGTCAAAATTGATGAACCAAGAATGGCTCATATCAGGTACCTGAAAAAACATGAAACGATTCCAGGCCATCATATAATCAAAATAATTATAACTTAGTACTGAGTCTGAGAGTCTTTTAGGAATCCATGGGTTAGTTCCCCATTTAGCTTCTGTAATGACTCGAAGAATATAAGTACTATGATAAATCAATTTTGTGGAATCATTCTTATCATAAATAAGTTTTATGACAAGAGAGTTGGTGAGAATTAGGATACTGGAGTAATACTGGAGATTTTTTGAAGAATCTTCAGGTATCCAGTGAAAATTAGGGAGAAAATAGGAAGAGGCTATTTTAAACGGATCTTTTGAATTAGAACGATTAGGTTCTATATAAAACAGATTGGTTACAACAAGCTTCTTCAAATATTCAGATTTTCCTTTCGGGATGAAAAACTGAGGAGTAATCAAAGTAGGACCTTTTGATGCCACTGCTTTCACATATGGATCAAAAGATGTAAAAACCGTAGACGCGAAAGTCGCCGGTTGCACAATTTTACCAAGAGGTGTGAACCTATTGGCAATATCCAGTGCTGTTGAGGAGGCACTGGGCACAGGTGTAACACCTTGTTTTTAGTGTATTTTCACTGAATGATTATTTTTAATAATTCAAAAATTTATTCTCTTATTTTATAATTATCGAATATTTTAAATGGATTATTTTATGATTTTTAAATTGTGAAAATTAAATTGTTATGTTTTCTTAATATTTATTTATTATTGTACATTTAAATTGTTCTTCTTTTAAATTAATTGATTGTGGGATTTAATTATTTTATTTTTATTGTATGATTACGTTTAAATTATTTTAATTGATTTGCTGTTTTAAAATAATTTTCGTTGGATCATTTTTTGTGACCCAAGAGGTGAGGATTGGACCTCATTTCTTTTTCTCTTTTTCTTTCCATTTTTCTTTTCTTTCCGCTGCATTCCCTTTCCCCCGCGCGACACCCTTCTCTCCCTCTCTTCCCGTGCGTCCGCGTCTCCCTCACCCAACCCACTGCCGTCGCGCCGCGGTGCGCAACACCGCCCCTCCCATCAGCTTCCCCACCGGTCGGCGACCACCTCCCTTCGTTTCCAGCTCCTCCACCGCTGCCGATTGCCCCCACGCACCACATCAAGCCGCGGCGCTCTCTTCACTCCAGCGCCGCCGTCGCGCCACCATCGGCCACCATTTCTTCACCACTTCATCCTCGACCTCCTAGCAACCCAATGGACCCAACCCTAACTCCGATCCGTCACCGGTGAAGCCTATCTATCTCCATCTCCGATTTCGACATCTTTGGCCTAAAACCACCATTTGCGCCGCCACCCACAGCAAACCACCACCACCATTGGCTTCACCGACCTCTCTAAGCCCTACCCTATCAATTTCGGGTCTTAGTTTGTCCTCATTCAAAAGTGAGTTTTTGAGACCCACGGCGACAGTGTATTTTATACTGTTACGTTGTTGTGTCGCCACCTTTTGCAGCTCCATGATCCTTCGAAAATTATTATATAGCACTGTAAGTATTTTTCCAAATAACTATCGTGATTTAAATATATTTTTGCACTAACTCATATTATTGTGAACTGGTTGGACATGCCAGACTGAGTCCGAGGAGTTCGGGGGTCGGATGGATTGTGGACGGAGTTGTGTATTTGGTTGGTATTGTGAAATGTTGGTTGTTGGTATGGTGTTGTTCATGTACATGGCATATTGCACGCATGATCATGTTTGTAAAGAAAACTGAGTTTTCGTGTACATGCATTCATGTTCATGTGTTTCATGAAAACTGGGTTTTCATGTGTTAAAGGATTTTGGGTGCGTGTGTATCACGACCCCAAGCCGAGATGGGGTATTATCTCGGTGGAGCTCCTCTGGTCACTCGGGAGCGGAATATATTGAGTGACGTCCCCTGGATTGTCGCTGGGCGACGATGGGATCGGAGGAAATGGTCTCGTGCCGACTCCGTAGCCCCTCTACTGGTGGGGCTAGAGGATGCTTGGCCACGAACGCGCTTGGCGCGGAACTGGGCATCGCTCGTTGCGTAGTGGGTGCTTGGCCACGAAAGCGCTGGGCGCAGAACTGAGCATTGCTACGAAGTCGGGACGTGCGGATGGTCCCTAGAGGAGATCATGGTGCATTGGTTAATGGAATAATGGGATGTTTTCTGAGAAAATAACATGTGTTGATTAAAAGGATTTTATGTGATTCATTTTCTGGGAAAATGAGGTTTTATTGATTTGGGTCATTTTCTGGGAAAATGATGGAGTATTATTTTTGGGCCAAAATGAGATTTTGGCGTGTGTTGAAAATATCTATTTTCGGAAAAAATAGTATTTTTGGATCTAATGCATATTTCATCATATGCATGCATGTTGGTCGCATTAATGTATTTTTATCTCGTAGTTGTTTAGTCTATACTTATATGCAGTACCATTTTGTGGTAACGCAGATTTCGATATAGATGAGGCTGAGGGTGAGCTTGAGGATTCGGCTCCGCCCGAGGAGTGATCTGGGATCACTCGTTTTGATTTAAGACTTGTAAAATATTTATTTTGGATGACTATATAATTTTTAAACCTTTTTACTGATTCTTTAAATTGTATTAACCATTATGGTACTTAATTGACTTAATTATCCGCTGTGTTGTTTATTGTACATTGTTGCATGTACACACACTTGGTATTATCGTTGGGATGTGTGACCCTGTTGTCACCATCCTGGCGTCTCGATTCTCCGTGTCTCTTTACATGGGGGTCGGGGGCGTGACAACAGGGGTGGATCCAGAATCATTCTTGATGAGTTTTATACTAGGTATTGGAGGTGGGGGGTTTACTCTCTGTTTTTCTTTTCCTTTCTTCTTGCTCACGCTCATTGTTGGGTGTCTGCAAGAATTTTCTGGTAAGAAAATCAGGGATAGAATTATTAGTGCCTTTGATGTATTCAATATCAAAATAAAAAACACTTAAAATACCTTGCCATCGTGCAAAAATATGTTTTGATGCAATGTTTTCAACATCTTTTTCCAAAACAAATTTGGCACTCATGCAATCAATTCGAAGTAAAAATTTCTTGTTTAACAAATCAGATTGAAATTTAGAAATGCATAGTACTATAGATAAAATTTCCTTTTTAATAGTACTATATTTTTCTTGTGCAGGATTCCAGGTCTCAGAATGGAAGCGAACAATTTGTTCAGAAGAACTTGGTGAAACAGATTGTTTCATAATGGCACCGTAACCAATATTTGAGGCATCTTTTTCAACAATTTTAAATGAGTCAGTAATAGGGATACCAAGGCACGGAAGAGTCTTAACATGTGTTTTGATTTTCCTTACTAAATTTTTATGGATTTCTGTCCAAGGAGGATGATGAGAAAGAAGTCTTTTGAACAAAGGACGATATTGTTTTCTAATATCCTTGTAGAAATCAACAACATAATTGAGAGATCCTAAGAACCTCTGCAATTATTTTTTGTTAAGAATGACATCAGGGAATTTGTCGGCGAAATCAATGGCTCTTTGAATGGGCCTGATTTTACCTTCAGAAATATCATAACCAATGAATCTGATCTTGGTTTGGAACAGTTTGATCTTTTTCGCAGAAACGACAAGACCATTTATTCTAATGATGTTTAGAAACGAATTTAAATGTTTCCAGTGTTCATCAATAGATTTAGAAAAAATAAGGACATCATCTATGTAGACGATGGTAAAAGAAGTGAACGAGTTGAAAATATCGTTCATGATATTTTGAAACTCACTAGGGGCATTTTTGAGACCGAATGGCATTACATTCCGTTCGAAATGACCAAAGGAGATTACAAAAGCTGTCTTGTACCAGTCTGACTCGGCTATCTGGATTTGCCAAAAACCAGATTTAAGATCAAATTTGGAAAAGACCACAACATCATTCAACCTATGAATTAAATTTTTTTTGTTGGGAATAGGGTACCTAATCTACTGCAAGACTTTGTTCAAGGGTTTGTAATTAATGATTAGACGAGGGGTACCTCTATCTAGTTCAGCATTTTTCTGGATATAAAAGGCTGGACAAGACCAAAGGGACTTACTGTCTCTAATTATGCCATTTTTCTTAAGATCTGCAATTTCCTTTTTGCAGAATTCTAAAGTTTGACTATTCATCTGAATGGGTCTGGCTTTGGTGGAAATAGAGTTTTCATCAAAATTGTTGATATAGGGAAGAGAAACTATGTGTTTCTTCCTATGCCAAAAAGCATTTGGTAAATCAGAACAAACATAAAAAAACAATACGCTTGTTAAAATCATCAATTTTTGAAATCAAAATCGTCGAAGATAATTGTTCAGAAATCTTTTTGTATCTGATTTCCTGTTGAAGGAAATTCAGATGTTTTTCTTTCGCGAAGAGCAAAGATTTCAAACCTTTATGTTGATCAATCTCTTGCCGAGATGCAAATTTGAATTTGACCTTTTGACCAAAAGGGTCGGTAGTAATACCATCTTTTTCAGTCAAGAAAGGATATAAAGCATAAATGAACGGAATGCCTAAAATCACTTTGTCAGACATGTTTCTGACTAAAACAGAGGGGATTTTAAAGCAAACATTGTTTTGACAAATATGAGCATTGTTAAGCTCATATGTGATTTTCATCTGAGATCTATTTGCAGAAAATAATTTCTTAGAGGATTTTTCAAAATATTTGCTGGGAATGAGTCCTTCCCGAATGCAATTCAGGTCTGATCCGGAATCAATCATAGCAACAACAGAAAATTGAAAATCATGGGCAACCACAATGGTGACCCTGGGAAAACATTTTGGAGGAATGATATAATGGATCAAACAAATCTGATTATCAGCAGCTAACTCATGTTGGCTTGAACCAGAATCATTTGTTTGCTCGCTGTCAGAAGGAATATCTTGATCAAATTGTTTATCAATTTTAAACACTAAAAATTCTTGTTTTAAAATCGCATTTACAGACTTAAGGTTGTTAACCTCAGATCTGAGTTCAACGATTTCTTTTTTAACAAGATTAATTTCGTGTTGTAAATCATTTGTAGAAATTTCCTTGAGTTTTTTTCTTTTGAAATCTCTCCAAGGTTTCTTGAAAACTAATCCTTTGCTTAGAAGGTTCTGGTTCTTGGCGAACCATAGTCTTCTTTAACGTAAGAAGATATTCTTCTTTAAGCTCAGGATTTGTAATTTGAGATATCAAGATCAGCAATAGATTTTCTTGTTCTTCAGACTTAGTTAAGACATGAACTGTCTTACCCATTGTCTGGCAACAAGCATCGTTACAATTGCAACCTAGCTTAGGACCAATAGGATCAGGAGATCTAGTTTCTGAGTGATACTCTGAATCACTAGAGTTGAACTCAAGGATATTAGATGATGAAGACGAAGCTATTTCTAGGAGTTGAAATAGTTCTTCTTTATCATTGTTATCAATGTTTAACTGATTAAGCTTTTTCTTTAATTTTTTTTTTTATAGCTTTCTTAGGACATTTATCAGCAAAGTGTCTCTGATTGCCACAAATAAAACATTTTCCTTGAGGAGAATCTTTAAATTTCTTTTTATTAGAAAACTGCTTAGAAAATGGTTTTTTATAAGTTTTCTTAAAATTCATCATGGGGTTTTCTCCTGATACCACCATGAGGTTTAGAAAACTTGTGCTTCCTTTTAGAGGGAACTATAGCAGGAAGTCCAAATTGTTCACAAAATGTCCCCATTTCGTATTTGGCTTTCTTGCTATTTCTCATCTGCTCACGACGCATTCTTTAATCATTACACATACTAATACCAAATTTCTTAATTACTGGGCAAATATCACTATAAGTGTATGCGACATAATTGAGAGACCCTGCAATAATAAGTTCATCATTCACTTTGTAAGCGAACAAGCGAGATAATCTATCAATAAATTTTTCTTTCCAATAAGGCTTCTGGAAATCATCACAAAGTATTACTTTGGAAATAAAAACATCTTGGTATCATCTTTAATCAGATATCTGATGACATCTAAGATTGTTTAACTGGTCACTGATGCGACTAGTTATATCAGATGGTGTTTCAATAAAATGTTTTAAAATAGTATAAATCAAGGTATTAACTCCATCAGATTGGGCAGTCCTAATGGATTCATAAAAAATAGGTAACCCTTAATCATTACACTTTACAGCATTATGAATGGTTTCCTTAGCATCTTTGGTAAGATGTTTATTCCACCAGTTTCTTAAAACACCGGAAAATCCTTGTGTCAAAATTTTAACAATATCAGTTTGTCTGATATTGTTATTCACATAAGCATTTGCAACAAGTGACATTTTACTTATGGTATTCATGATTTCTTATTCAGAGAAACCATCAATATTCCATTCGTAAACCTTGTCACCAGATTAAGAAGATTGGTCTTGAAAAACTTTTTCTTCAAACTGTAAATCAGGAGGAGTAGGCCTGGAATACCAATTCTTCGTCAGACTCATTAGTTTGGATCCTTTGGAAGAGAATCTGGCAATTTCAGGTTTTAAAACAATATCTTGAAAATTCTTTTCAAGTAAATCAAGATCTTTTTCTTCAGAAGAGTGATCGTTAGAAGACTCATCTGTAGTTTCGACAAGAACTGCTTCTAGTTCGTTACTCGTTAAAGCACTAGTAGAAGGCTGTTCTTTTTTCAGATCATTAAGCATTTGATCAATCTTATCTAGAGTCTTTGCCTGTGGATTTTTAAAATCAATTTTGGCACGACTTTGAGGTAAGATAATCAAAGGTTTTTCAATCATTTTCTTTGGTTGATCTGTAGTCAAAACCAAAGGAATAGGATCAGTTTTTCAACCTTTTCTTCAATCCGATCTAACTGTCGTCCGATCGTATGAAGAGCAAGATTCACAAAGTTATTTTGGGAAATAACCTTTTTTGTTTCTTTGAGAACCTTGTCATTCTCAGGATCTCTGGAAATAGTATTCAAGATTTTGAAAGGTGAAGCAGATATCTTAACCCCTTTATGGGTGATGAGAACAGTCTCCAAAGGTAGATGCCTAGAATGAACTACCATCTTTTCCTCTTCCTTGACAAAATCAGTTTTAACAACATTTAAAGTATTGTTAGAAATATAAATATTTTCAACAAAATCAAAGAAAAGAATATGTTTTTGCTGCTTATTCATTTATTCTTTCCATTTTCGTTTAACACGTTTTTCTTTCTCAGAATACTTTGTGTGGTAAGTTTTTCGCCTAGCACTATGTTTTGAAAGTTTGTATTTTTCAAAAAGGTAAACAAGATCAAACGTAAATGGTTTGTTCAGCACAGTTAAACTATGATGAACCTGTGGTGCAACAGGAGTTACCATATCTGAAGCTGTAGGTGATAAAGATGAATTATCATTCTCTTTATCGGCTTCATTATGAATAGGCTGGTCTTTAGAGGATCAAGCATCCTGCACAGAATAAAAAGCAGAAGTAACTTGAGAGGACGTAGAAAGTCGTTTCAGTTTTAAAATAGGATTTGCAAGTTGGGCTGTTTTAACAGAATCTTCCAGGAATTGTTTGAGATTTTGGTCTCTTCTTACCGAAATTTCTGACCCTGCAAAAGAAGATCTAGATCCAGTAAAAGAATTTATTCTTAGTCCTGGAGATCTAATCTGATCAAAACTAATTTTAACAGTTTCATTCATGTACTCTTGAATGTTATTTGGATAACTTTCAACAGGATTTCTGGGAATAGGAGAAACTTCTTCTTCCAAAGTCCATTTTTTGGGAAGAGTTATATCTTTCCAAAAAATCATCTTTGGAATTAAAACATCCGCTTCTGAGGTTGAACTCTGGATCAGTAGAGTGTTTCCCTGGATGGGTTTTGTAATAGCTTTTGGATAGGGGTGGGCTCCGACTCCGACGGAGTCGGAGTTGTCATTTCCGACCTCCGACTCCGACTCCGAAGGTAGTCGGAGTCCGATTCTGATCGGAGGTTGGAGCTCCGAACTCCGATCGGAACTCCGACCGGAGGTCGGAGCCCCGAACTCCGATCGGTACTCCGACCGGAGGTCGGAGTCCCGAACTCCGATCGGAACTCCGAACAGAGGTCGGAGCACCGACTCCGAACAAAATTTCTGAACTCCTCACAAAATTTTGTTTTTTTTTTTATTATTATTTAAATTTTATTGTTTAATTTCGTTTCAGATAGTGAGCAACATATATATATTTTTTTAAAGTGAAACGATCTACAAATCTTTGGTTTATTCAAGAGTTTTCAATAATTTAAATATTCGTTCTGATTTTGTTATTGAATTTTGATTATATCTTTAATTTGTTTTATGTCTGCCTGAAATTTAGCATTAAAAGTGCTCATGACTCATGAGTTGAAAATTACATAAATTTAAAATTTTATAAAAAAGAATGATGGTACGAATTTCTATAATTCGATTAATTTCAGTTGGATAATAAATTCTAAACGTTTGAGAGAGGATGAATAAGTACTAATAGAAATTATAGAATAAAGAGTACTTATCTCACGTCTTTGCTGGGGATATGACTACATAAATATAACTATATAAATAGTTTAAAAAGTAAATAACATGTATGATGTAGCCATAAGTTATAACAGTCTCATTATTAACGTAATAACAATATGACTATAATTTGAAATATAACTACAATTCGATTAAACACGGATTTCAATCAAATAATTTTTGTTCCATTGGTCATGCCTGAAATGAAGATAGAAAGTAGCAATCAATAGATGAAAAAAAATTGAATACGGTAAAAGAATAATTTGATTCTTACCAAGAAAGGAGGTTCTCCCAACTCCATCCCAACTCTCAAGTAGCGTCCGTTCCAGACTCTCAATCATCGGTAATTATGTTAGGGTTCACAATTAGATCTATAAAATCATAAAAATTAGAAGTTAGAAACATTAAAAATAATTAAATCATCATTTAAAAGCATATAAACTTACCCGATTCAAGCCTATAGCACTCGGCATCAACGCCAACGGTATCTAGTCCAATAGGCGTTTCACTTATCCAATTCTGTGTGCAAACGAGGGCCTCCACGGTTGACGGTGACAATGAACTCCGATAAGCATCCAACACGCGACCTCCAGTGCTAAATGCCGACTCTGAGGCAACTGTAGTGACAGAAATGGCTAGCACATCTCGGGCCACACGGGAAAGGACTGGATACTTGGTGGAATTAACTTTCCACCAAGTTAATAACTGAAATACATCACTAGGTGCCTCGACAGCTTCCATAAAATATCGTTCAACCTCAGATATACAATGCATAATATTCCTTGTTGACATGAGTTGATGATACTGCTGTATAATACGATTGCCTCTAATCCCTACAGATGGGTCAGTATCACCTGAGGAAACTGTCAATCCTGTCGGTCTCGAATGTGAGGAGCTACCAACTGCGGATGAAGGCTGAGCACTAGTACTGTAGTGATGATATAAGTCAACAACATCACTTTTTAGCAATTTAATAAACTCTGCAGCCTTCACTGCCCCGAGGACGGAATTTACCCAAAATTCTAGAACGGCCAACTTAACTCGGGGGTCAAGGATCACAGCCACAAATAGCAATCTATTTATCTTCTCAATATTCCCCAAATATTTATCATATTTGATCTTCATCCTCGTAGCCATAGCAGATAACAATCCAGCAGAGTCAGTACAACTATTTTCCAACTGGAAGTGAAGCTCCGAGAGCTCGTTGAAAAATGAGTTCGTAGTCGTATATTTGGATCCAGATAGCCGCATGGTTATCTCATAAAAAGTTCTTAAAAATTCAACAAAATAACTCACACTGGTCCAATCATGTGCATCCGGCACACCGAGCCCCTGTCCTGCTGGCTCCAACAAAGCATACCTCAGGCCCCCATCCTAGACCTCCATCCGCTCGAATGCTTTTTGGTACTTCTGTGCCACATCCAACATCATGTATGTAGAATTCCATCGAGTCGGAACGTCCAAGCACAACATACTAGAACATTCAATCTTTAGATCTTCTGCTATTGCCTTAAACTTGGCAAGCCTTTGAGGGGAACCCCTCACATATCGTACAATGTTACGGACTCGGGTTATGGAAGCATGAACCTCTTTTAATCCCTCAACAACTATGAGGTTAATGATATGAGCACAACATCGAACGTGAATAAACTCGTGGGCCCGAATGACATCATCTCTCACCGTCGTGTTCCGCTTAAACCAATCAATTGCTGTTTCATTCGCACTGGCATTGTCAACTGTAATACACAGCACTTTTCGAATTCCCCAGTCCTTTAAACAATCATCCATTTTCGCCCCAATGGATGCACCTTTATGATCCACAATTTCTTTAAAATCAATAATTTTTTTATGCAAAATCCACTCACTGTCAATGTAGTGTGCTGTGATACACATGTAGCAGACGTTCTGTATGGAAGTCCATGTGTCAGTCGTAAAAGACACTCTCTGGCCAGTGGTAATAAACATCTTCCTCATCTCCTCCTTGTCCTTCGCATGCCTCTTCATACAATCTCGCATCACTGTATACCGTGATGGAATGGAAAATCGTGGCTCAACAAAATTTAGAAACTTTCGAAAGCCTCTTTTCTCGACTGTGGTAAATGGCATCTCATCAGTAATTATCATCTCTACAAGCATGTCCCTCAATATCTTCTCACTGTATTGAGGGATGACCAATTTCTTAGTCTGTGTACCATCAGTGGCTGTAGAAGTTTGGTAACTGAGGTTGGTCTGATCAGTGGCTTGCAATCCCTTCGCTATCTTATATCGTTGACAACCATTTAGATGTGCTATTAACACATTGGTACCTTGCTTCTTCGAATGGCATCCACAAAGTGATCCACAGTAATGGCATCTTGCTACTGGGTTCGCAATTTCACCAGGAATTTTGGTGAAATGCTCCCATGTCCACGACCTCTTTTTAGAAGGTCGTGGTGGTTGATCTTGCTCAATGGGCATCTCCTTCTCTTCGTTGAACATATCCTCATCCTCTATATCAACTGGGAGTGGGAGTCGACTACTCGCACAAGATGTAGCTGCTCTAGATGTAGCTGCTCTAGATGTAGCTGCCCTAGATGTGGCTCTAGGGGTGGAAGTACCCACCGGTGTAGGAGTTGTAGCATTGGCATCCGCCACATTCCTTTGTGGACGATCATCTCCACTATGTCTAGGATCCATATCACAATCAATGAAGCTGAAAAAATTAAATTAGAAGCAAAAAATTAGTTTAAAAATAAACTAGGCTATTGTATTATACAATAGGACATGTATTATTGTATCATAATATATTATTGTATCGATGTATTATTACATCGAGGTTCGGTTGACTTGCGCTCGACTCAGCGGAACCCATCCAGAGAGGTTCGCTCGACGTGCGCTCGACGTTCGCTTGAGCGGAACCCATCCAGAGAGGTTCGCTCGACGTGCGCTCGACGTGACACTCGAGCAAAACCCATCTAGAGAGGTTCGCTCGAAATGCGCTCGACATGGCGCTCGAGCAGAATCCATCCAGAGAGGTTCGCTCGACGTGCGCTCGACATGGCGCTCGAGCAGAATCCATCCAGAGAGGTTCGCTCGAAATGCGCTCGACATGGCGCTCGAGCAGAATCCATCTAGAGAGGTTCGCTTGAAATGCGCTCGACGTGGCGCTTGAGCAGAACCCATCCAGAGAGGTTCGCTCGACTTGCGCTCGACGTGGCGCTCGAGCAGAACCCATCCAGAGAGGTTCGCTCGACTTGCGCTCGACGTGGCGCTCGAGCCAATGTTCAATACAACGAGCGCTCGACTTGCGCTCGACACCTCGCTCGAGCGCAAGTCTGCAGTACAATGTAAAATTCAGGGATTTGAGCGCCGTGTTGGGACTATATTGAATATTCAATACAACCAATTCACAAGAATCACAACTGCTGGCTCCAATTCATAAGAGACGTGCTTGAATTAAATTTAGGGCTCATAAATTTAGGGCTCACCGTAGGTGGAAGCTGAATAGAGGAGCAACGAGGAACGGCGGCACGGAGGAGCAACGACGAACGGCGGCACGCTGGCACTAGGACGGAAGACGCGAGAGAGAAGGGATGGTTCAGTCACTGGGACGGGAGACGCGAGAGAGAAGGGAGAAGGAAGAAGAAGAAGAACTGGAGAAGGAAGAAGAAGGGGGGGAACGGGAACGTATAAGCCATGAGGCTTCCTTAGGAAGACATATGAAACAACGCCGTTCCATATTAAGTGGAACGGTGTCGTTCAATAATTTTTTTTTAAACCCAGTTGTAAAACGACGTCGTTTTACAGCTGGGTTTAAAAAAAAATTCGGAGTCGGAGTCGGAGCTACATGGAGCTCCGACTCCGACTCCGCGTCCGAATCACTAGTCGGAGTAGTTCCGAATTCCGACTCCGAATTTTGACAACTCCGACTCCGTCGGAGTCGGCGTCGGAGCGGAGGTCGGACGGAGTCGGAATTCTCAGAATTTTGCACACCCCTACTTTTGGATTTAAATTCGTTTTTAAAAGACGATAATAAATCCGATAAATCAGAGCAAGAGGTTTACTTCCTTCGATCATGTCATACCCAGATGTTAAAATATTTAAAGTTAAAGTCTTTAAAATATGTTTATCATCCAGTGAAAGAGTTAAATCAGGATAACAATTAAAATGGACTGGTCCATCCGTAAGAGAGGATTGGATCATTCCGAGAATACTAGTTTCAAAATTATTGAATTTGATATCCCTTAAACAAAACATGACAGATGCGTTGATGTCTTTCCTAGTTAAAGGTTTGGCAGCAATTTGGACAGATCCAATATAAATATATTTAAATCCATCTTTCAAAAATTTATTTATCTGATCTTTAGGGAAAAGATAACATTTTTCTTGAGTTTTAGAAATAGCATAAGATTGTTCAACAGTTCTAACACAAAATTGTGTGTGCATGGATCTTTCAAACCAAGTGGTTCGATAGATCGTGTTGACATCTAATTTTAGAATCTTCCATGATCCCAGCACAGACGACTCTGCTGCTTCAAAAGCACAGTCTTATTCATTTACAATGTCAGGTGGCATAGCCGACCTAGAACTAATTGTTGAATTGGATCTATTTATTCAACTCATTTTGTCCTAGGATAACACCGATCGTCGCATCTCAGAAGTCTGCGAACTTACCACTCTCGGCCCTCAGGTTTGAACCTATAGCTGCTCTAAACGCCTCCCCAGCTTCAAAACGAGACTTATACCTCCGGGTTCCTGACCTACTTGTCGAAAGATGATCCTAAACCAATCAAAGTAGAAACTCCGGGTGAGGGTTGTCAAATAACAAAATAAGCAAAATAAAGGAGAATCAATTCACAACAATTAGATACCAGAATGACTCTGATACCAAAACAACGGAGGTATATTATAATAATTTGCTTATACTAGTATATTATTGAATTTAATTAACAATATAAGTTATAGTTATATAAAATATATATGATTAATATATAAAAAATATATATATTTTTATAAAATATGTACAATATTGGAGTCGGAGTCAGACAATCGGAGTCGAAGTCAGTACTTCACCACCTCCGACTTCGACTTTTTTAGTTAAAAAAATTGAGTCCGATAAGTCGGTCGGAGTAAGAGCGGAACTGGAGGAGTCAGATTTTCAGGTTTTTACTCAGCCCTACTCCATCCTATCTATCTCAAAGAAAATAAGCCAAGGCAACCTCATCTAAATATTGTCCATAGAGTAGTTTTATGTCAATGGGAAAACTGGGCAGACTTGTGACAACGAAGGTAACACAGGTTCTGAACTGGGGACTTAGATTATTATTATTATTATTATTATGGATTTAGTTTGACTATTATTATTATTATTGTTGTTGTTAGTATTATTATTTTGAAAATCTATTTTTAATATTGTGATTTTATTTGAGTGGGATTCTTCCACTCTCTACACGTCCGTATATCTCTCAATTTTGATTTCCTACTTTGAAAACCTTACTACCCTCTAATATTTTAAGTGGGTTGATTTTCTTGTAGGCTTTGATTTTAAGTTGTGCTAATTTTCTTTAATTGGGCTAGGCTTGAATTTTAAGTTAGGCCTAATTTTACTTAGATGTATATGTAAGTTCATAAACTTTATTTTTACAGAAAATAATTAAGAGTTTAAATTATATCGCCAAGTATTAAATTATGATTTGATCATAGTAATAAATTACAAAGATTTGAATTTTAAGTGTAGTCAAGTTTAATTACTGAAATGAATTTTTGTTGCTTATTTTATCAGATTTCGATAAAAATAATATGTTATATTTTTAATAAGAATATGTTGCAAGTTTTAAATAATATTACTATCTAGTATCTATTAATTTTAGTATGTATCTGAATATTGATTAAATCATTCTCCATAGTATGAATTCAATTAAGTAGAATGCTATTTTCTAGAAACATTAGTGACAATTTGTATTGTATAGGTAACATTATATCTCCTACAATTTCATTTAAGATTGAAAATCATCATATTAAAAGAGTTTTGTTAGATTTGGGGAGAGTGTAAATTTATTACCATATTTTGTATGTTTGCAGTTAGGCTTAGGGGAGCTAAAACCCCCTCAAATGACACTTCAGTTAGCTGATAGGTTTGTTAAGATCCCCAGAGGTATTGTTGAGGATGTGTTGATCAAATAATTCATTATATTTTCCAATGGATTTTGTGGTATTAGACACTAAGGCCAGTCAAAATGTCAGTACACAAATCCATGTTATTTTGGGTCACCATTTCTTAATCACATCTAATGCTTTAATTAATTGTTGAAATGGTGTGATAAAAATTTCTTTTGAAAACATGATTGTTGAGTTTAATATTTTTCACATAAGTAAGCAAATGCCAGAAAATGAAAATGCATGTGAGGTTAATATAATTAAGAGTTTTGTCTAGAACACTTTTATACAAACAAGTTGTGAGGAGCCTCTAGAAGCCCGCCTTACACATTTTGGGTGCAATTTTGATGTTGACAAATCAATTGAGGAAGTTAATTCCTTGTTAGATTTAGTTACCTCTTTGAGCACAACCAAGTGGCAACCAAAAGTGGTCCATCTTCCTCTATCTTCCATAGTTGCCATCTAATGTAGAGGTCGTTGCTTGCAGAAGTAATGATCATAAAGTTGTCATCCCTTATCACCTATAGAGAAGTGGGCAAGTAGAGATATTCAATAGGGAAATCAAGAATATATTAGAGAAAATGATAAACCCCACTCTAAAGGATTGGTTTTTGAGACAAAATGATGCATTATGGGTGTACCTTACAACATTTCAGGCTCCCATTAGAATGTTTCCATACAAACTAATCTTCGGTAAGGTCTGTCATCTTCCAGTTGAGCTAGAGCATAAAGCTTACTGGATTAAGCCAGCTAAACTTTGACCTTGACAAGACAAGTGCCCATAGAAAACTCCAATTGAATAAGTGTTGATGTTACGTAGGACTAGTTTATGTTACTTTATTATGTTTTAGCTTTCATTTTATGAAACATGTTGTGCTAAGCAAGGCTTATGATTCAACCAATAAGGTATTTTTATGATATCGAATCTTTCTACCAGACATTACACTACGAATGTACATGAAATTTCTGACCCATGGGAAGGGATGTTATAACAAAGAAGCATTGCATACTAATGCTGATCTTGCTCTTCATGAAAGACTGAAGCAATATGGATATCGATTGCCATTTAGCCTGTGAAAAGTTACAAGTTGGTGTGATTTAAAGCTTCATAATTCATCTCAGCATCAACTGAGTTATATTTTTACAAAACCTTTTAGGTTCTGCTCATTTCAAGTTGTTGATTGGCAAGATGGGTGTTTTGAAAAATTTAGCATATGAATTTTCATTAAAAAATACCAATTGAACCAAGAATATAAATTCAGATGTTGTACAAAAATAACTGTAATCATCGATTGGGATGGTAATCCAAATAGATTATGGGATTCCTGCCAAACCTATACCCGATGCCACATTACTCATCTTTCATCCCAGAAGTCATTACCTGTGTACTTCTAATAGCCAATAATCTAAGCTAATAATTAGCTTTTCTAAACAGAAAAATATACTACCCAAGTCCCAGATTCCATTTCTAGCCTTAATTACCAATAATCCGAACAAGAACACTTCCCACCGCTAAAATGGTGAAACCGGTATGGATCCCTTAAAGTGATTTTCCGCCCAACAGTTCCACTAACAAACTTGTAAAAAGAATGGCAATCACCACAAACACGAAGATTCTTGAAAATCCTGATGGGTGAACCTTCTGGAGTATAGATCAACCCAAATGCTAGGGCAATTCTCTCACTGTGGTTCCAAAGATTGTGCTCTTTTTGTTCTTCATCCATATCATGCAGTGAATAGGTTATATCAGGAACATAACCTGCTTCTTTAATCATCTTCCTAAGCTCTCCCAACTTGGAGAATATTTGCTTGGTCTCTGGATGGGACTGATCTCCCATTCCGAAAGAACTCACCTTATTTTTCAACTTTACCCAACTACACGCAGGCTTCTTCTTTATGCTGTTAAATCCCATTAGCCTTCTGACATTCTCTACGTCCTCCCATCTCCCAGTAGTTGCACAGACATTTGAATAAAGAACATAGGCTGAGTCATCTGATGGAGCTAACTCAAAAAGATGTCCGGCAGCTTTCTTTGCAAGCTCCACATTGCCATGAATTTTACATGCAGCCAGCATGCTCCGCCATACCAAATCATTCGCTGGGACTGGCATCTCTTTGATAAAATTTTCAGCCTCAGCAAGCCTTCCTGATCGCCCAAGAAGGTCTATCATGCATGAACAGTGCTCTATTCCTGCTGGGATACCAAATTCTCTAGTCATTGAAGCATAGTACGCAAGACCCTCACCTACAAGACCCGCATGACTGCATGCAGATAGAAGAGAGACAAAGGTAACATGGTTAGGTTTCACCCCCAGCTTTAGCATTTCATCAAAAGTATCCCTAGCCTTCTGGAAACATCCATGTCTTGCAAAAGCCGATATCAAAATGTTCCATGCTAATCGTGACCTGTAGCCTGGTAGGGGAAGTATTCGTAGCACATCGTCTATTTCTCCACATTTTCCATACATATCCATCGCAGTATTTATAACATAATGATCTGAGTCAAACCCAAGTTTAATTGCCAAGCTGTGAAGCTGCTGGCCTTCCTCCAGCATAGCCAAATCAGCACTAGCAGCAAGAGCTAAAGAGAAGCTGAACTGATCTAAATCTAGTCCAGCATGTCTCATTTTGGCAATAAGGATAAGAGCCTCTTCCCCTTGGCCATAATGAGCATTTGCAGCAATTATAGAATTCCACGTGATAGAGTTCTTAACAGTTAAATGAAAAAAAATGTAATTACTTGAATTCAGATGCCCACACTTGGCATACATTGTGATAAGGGAATTCTGCACGTACAGGTCAGATTCGAATCCTGTCTGAACTATATGTGCATGGATAGGCATCCCGTGTTTTAGTAGATTATCAGCAGTAAAGCAAGCACCAAGAACATTCACAATTGTAATGTAGTTTGCAGGTATACCATCTTCTCTCATGAATCTAAAAGCTTCTACTGCTTCATCCGGTTGTGCATTTTCGGAGTGACCACCTATGAGTGCATTCCATGTTACTTCATCTCGATTGCGAATTGTTTGGAATACTTTTTTAGCATCAGCCATCATACCAGATTTTCCATACATAGAAACTAATGCATTGCCAACAATCGAGCTGTCATGCAAGCCAGCAAGGGTTACAAAGGCATGAACACTCTTGCCTACAACAAGAAATTCAGGATCTGAACAGGCAGCCAAGAGATTTGTAAAAGTCACATGATTTCTTGCTTTTCCCACCCGAATCATTTCCATAAA
Source organism: Juglans microcarpa x Juglans regia (assembly GCF_004785595.1). Classification (NCBI taxonomy): domain Eukaryota; kingdom Viridiplantae; phylum Streptophyta; class Magnoliopsida; order Fagales; family Juglandaceae; genus Juglans; species Juglans microcarpa x Juglans regia. Next base: position 12,747,615 of record NC_054604.1, read on the forward strand.
AAGTTCTAAGGCATACTGGAACTTGTGATCCTGAACGTAGCATGTCATCATGGAGTTCCACGAGATCAAGTCCTTTTCTGGCATCGCGTGAAATACCAGCTCTGCATCCTCACTTCTTCCAGCATCAGAGTACATATTTATAAGAGTATTGCATACACAAACATTTGTTTCTAGCCCCATTTTTACAATTAGACAGTGAATACCTCTGCCCCACTTAAGATTATCTACAGAACCGCACACTGTTAACAAAGTTGAGAGTGTTGTAGAATCTATCTTGTTATGGACATAAGACATCCAATAAAAATATCTTAATGATTCGCCAAAAAGTCCATTACGTGTATTTGCAGCAATCACTGAGTTCCATGATATCGTGTCATGTTCATCCATGTGATCAAACACATGGCAGGCTGCCTCCATGTGGCCAAAACTACCAAACATTGATATGAGGGAGTTTCCCACAGAAACATTAGTCTCTAACCCGGACTTCACAACATCCCCAAGAACTTGATTACCCAATAGTTCATCTCCAAGCATCCCACAAGAACTAATTACTGCAGCATGTGTGTTCTCATTGCAACATACCCCTTCACGCTTCATAAGCCGATAGATATCTATAGCTTGTCCCAAATCTCCGCTATCGGAGAATCCAACAATCAACGAAGTCCAAGTGACTACATTCCGCTCAGGCAACTCCTCAAAGAGCTTCAGAGCGGAAGAAACAGACCCATAGGTGAAATAAAAATTCAAAAGAGAAGTCCCTACAAAAACATCACACGGCAATCCAATCTTAACGGCAAAACCATGGACTTGAAGTCCTTCATCTAACATACAATCCGACCTCTCACACGCCGTTACCAAGCTAGCAATCAAAAATCCACTTGGCTCGACACCATGTACGCACATTCCACGAAAGAATCCAAAAGCTTCTGGGTACAGACCCACTCGAACAAAACCTGACATCATGTTATTCCACGAAGCTTCGTTTCTGTGAGACATTTGATCGAACACGTCCCAAGCCCACCGTATATGACCAAACTTTGAATACATATTTATTAAAGTGTTCGAATGAAAGATACTCAAACGCACTAATCCCTTCATGCAGAGTCCATGCACTGCTCTCCCAACGATTTCCTCGGTAATATCTGAGAAACCTTTTCGAGCAAAGCTCGAGATTTTGGGGTTGGGATGGTTTGAGAGGAATGGAACGCCATGCTTTGCGGGCTCTCCTATGCATGGGAAAGAAATGTGTACAGTCTTGAAGTGATTTAGGGGAGGAAAAGAGGGTGGAGAGATGATTGTGGGGAGTGTGAGAGCTGGAGAGAGTTTTCTACAGCACCTAGCCAGCTCTGGTGTTGGTCGTTGAGACTCGGGAATGACAAAGGGAGAAAAGAACAAAAGACAAAAAACTGTTTTTTCGATGCCTGTTGTCAAGCGACATGGTTATGTATAGATGAGCAGCTGAGGCTCTACACATTTTTATTATTTAAAAATAACTTTCAAGACAATAGTAATCAATATAACGGTTTAATAATAAGAATAAGAATAATAACATGATTTTTTTTTTCAAATTGTATTTCATTCCATCAATCGATCATGTCCTTCCTCGTTGGAGTATTTTGCTTCTTCAGCAGGACATCCTCCCACTACCACATCTTCTATTTCTTTACAAATAAAGAGAAAGTATGAGTTGAACTTAGAGTCTTAACGAGCCTAATTTGAGTTAATAGTAGAAAAAGATATTTACAATTATGAATTGTGTAACCGTCGTAATCGTTTTAAAAAAAGTGAAAAAACATGAGACTCACATAAAAAAAATTATTTTTTTAATAGTAGACCCTACTATTTTTCAAAATAATTATGCGATATTTATACATTTTACGGTTGTATATAAAATTACTCTAACAATAAATGCTCAAGTATTATTCATTTAATTTTTATTTAAACACGAGCTGAACTCGAGCTTTTCAACATGTTGGATGCTTTGTTAATGAAAAACCCATTTAATATTCAATCGAGTTCAAATTTATTCACGACTTGTTTCATTTAGATAAAATAAATTATTATAATTTCATCTACAATTTTTGACAAACAAACTTTGACTTTTTGGTAATATCTTTATAAAATTTATATGTACACATCAATAATTAAATTCATAAGGTGTCAAGTAACATAGTATATACTAAAAACATAATTTCCTTTAATATTTTTAAATATTTAAAATATTCCATTGTAAATATAGATATATACAAAATAAATAAATAAGAAGTTATTCGAATTTATGCATGCTTATACAAGTTGTATCTTTTAATAATTAATCATAATTGTGTTGCGATCTCAAGTGACTTGTTGAATACAATTGTTTCTTTAGGACCCTAGTTGAACTAAAACATATTCTTAAAATAACAAGAACAAAAGATGGCCAAGAGGCCAATCATCAAAGCATCCATCTAGAATTTAGCTCGAGTCAAGTGAGTGATGTTTTGAGCTTTCATATCTAATCATTGTCTTGCTGTATTAATAGTTTTGTTTTTGTACAAACATGATATAGAACAAGGGAAACTAATTTATTAGCGGTGACACTAATCCATGACAAAGCTCGAAAACCTCGAAGAAATCAAGGTGATGCCAATTTATGTGATTATTATAACTTTTCTCATGACTTACCATTCCAAACTCACTTACCTATAAGCTTTTGACTGAATCCTAACTGACTCAGTTTAAAATTCTTGAAGAAATCAGTTGGATTGCTATTTAATAAAAAAAGATTAACTAAAATGAAAAACACATATACAGGTCTTAATTTTTATGGATAAACATTAAATTCAGTGACGAATTTTTATTTTTATTTTTTTTATGGAAGAACAAATAAATCTTTAAAATTGGGTTCCGATCAAGTACTTGAAAAGGAAAATTATTAAAACCTTCACCTATCTGAGCCTATATATCTATCCCATCCAGTACTTGTGGCTGACCAAACCATAACAACAGGTTTGTACTTGCCCATGTTTCCCTCTAAACTCAGTGCTCATTCCTCACCTGAAAAATGACATCTGAGAACCATAACATTTAATTTCAAAAAAGGAAAAAAAAAAAAAAAAAATCTAAGCCTCTGATAAACCATGAGCAAGTCAATCTCCTAAGTATAGTCTCCTGCATTTAAGGCAGATGCGAAACCAAATGCTAAATATCATCAGCCTGCGCTTCGGTGTTCTGAGATGAAAGGCGCTGCATATCTATGCTACTTAGCCTCGGGGGCTTCAAGTATCGTATACATCACGAAAATACAAATATTCTTCTTAAGCACACTGCAAGTCCATAACCAAAGAAAAAAAAATATATGTAACGAGTAGGAATTAGCCAGTGCCATACTTTCTTGCTACCCTTTGATTTTCCAGTGATGGGATGTCCGGGGCCCTCTGGTAATGCCCTCATAGTAACGGGATTCAAGCTTTTGCTTGTTCCAAGCCTTGACAAAGTCCGAGAACAGTTCGTGTGCAGACTCAGATGAAAGCTCAGAGAAAAATACATTTTTCTCTTCTTTCAACCAGGTAGCAAATTCATTATTCTTAGAGAAATAGTCATCATTGCTCAGCTCTTGGACCTCGTGCTTCTGAAAAAGAACATAAAAACACTACTAGCATCAGCGGATAGATACACATGGCCAATGGATAAATTTGGACATCGGTAAAACCATACACTACCTGGTAAATTTTCAACACTAGTAGAGATAAAACAGTAAAAATCCCCATAATCTAGCAATTCCTTACTTCACTTATCTAGACCGCAATAGCCTTATCAAAGAATATGCAAACAAATTACATATTATGCAGTCTACGTCAAAGATGGTCTCATGGTCTCAATCAAACAAAATAAGAAAGAGAGAATTTCTGTTTCAAAACCTTTGATAAGAATGTAATCAAAACCTTCGATTTTCAAGTTACATACTCTGCTCTATAATCTAAACACCAGGTGCTCCTTATCTGGATCCTGGCAGCTAAAATTTGTGATGCATGATAACGGCAGGAATGGCAAACAAATTAATCTCAGACAATCTTCGCAAACAGTAGATGATTTTCAATTAAACAATGGGAAGGTCTAAGTGGCAAAGAGAGAACAGAACTGTAACAAGTGATATAAGGAATTTTTTTCTATATATAACATTTGTGCAAACTTAGGGAGTATGAGAATCTAAGAGGACTTACCAAGTGGCGATCACTTTTGTGATTTTTACTTTTGTGTTTATCTTTGGACTTCTTTTCTGAGGCAACAATAACAGGTCAATAAGATAAAATTTTGCCATGAAGAACCTTAATCCAACAGTGTAAGAAATGAGCAACCATAACGACTTTTATAATTGGCACAAACGGATACTATGCATGAAGGACAAAGATGCAGTAATTACTAGATATTAATACATAAATCATGACAAAAGGCAACTAGAAAAATCCACCCCCCTCCCCCCCCCTCCCCCTCCCCCTCCCCCTCCCCTCTTATTTCTAGGCATCCATAACACGAATGATTCAGTGGAACATAATAAGATTGGTGGAAAAATCAATTATCTAAAGGTTACAATTCATGGACTATAATACACAATGAAAGACTTTCTAAATTATGAGGTTGAACCCACAGTAACCAAGAAAAATTATTCGCCTTAGTTATTTCTGTCAACAGGTATATTTTTGGCTCGCTTGCCACATGTTGGTTACTCTCAAGGATCCCAACCATACAGCAAGATTTGCCAATCCATTCCAGGCTTTGGCCTCCAGAACAAGAATCATATCAATCCTAAATGACTTGCCAGGAAGACCATTAGGCCATGCAATCAACGGCTCAAATCTCATTAGGAAAAGGGGCTCTTGAAGATCATTAAGCAGAGAGACTGATTTGGCTAACTATGTTGAAAAGATTTTTTTCTCTCCCCTAACCTTTTCTCTCCATACATCTGAGAAAAAACGATGTCTCATTTCGATGGTGCTAATTTCCTGTTAACCGTGGTCAAGTTCAGTGGTGTTTAGCACAGTTTCTTCATTGCTTTATGAGTAGTTGCGTCGTGATGGGGTCAAGTAGGAATGTTATCATTGATCAAAAGTTTTTTGAGTTTAAGAAGGTTAATGAAAGGTGGTGGAGAATCACAGAGAGCAATTGTCGTGTTGTGAAACACATCTCCATTGACCAAGAATCTTTGGGGTGGTTCACTGCCATGGTGAAGGAAGGTGTAGCCTATGGGGGTTCTTCCGATTTCCTTAGATCGCAAAGAAGTGGGTCTCAAGTCTTGGTGGTGCAGAGGCAGCGTAACTCTTATGGGAGATTCTTCTCCTTATTGGAGTTTGGCCAAGTGAAACGGCATGGTTTGATAGTGATACCAGAAGGGAGGAAGGGGGTAGGTTGGAGGAACTTTGGAGATATGCTAAAGGAACTCTCTGCAACCTCCTCTGTTTTGGCGTTTTTTGGGGGGGGGGGGGGGGGGGGGGGGGAATAGAGGTAGTCGCCCATGACTGCCTTCTTCTCCATCATAGGGGCACCAATCTTTCTCTTTGTACAGAGAGGCTTTGTCTCAAGCTCCAAAACATGTAGAGGGAAGGTGATTCTTCTTCTTTGGTGAAGGCACAATACTGCAAAGGGGATGGCAAGAGTGTATCGGCGCTAAATATGGCAACCTTACTGCATGCCCTGGCTGAAATGGAGAAGCAAAGTACCTATAGAGAGGCTTTGTCTCAAGCTCCAAAACATGCAGAGAGGGCAGGTGATTCTTCTTCTTTGGTGAAGGCACAATACTGCAAAGGGGATGGCAGGAGTGTGTCGGGGCTAAATATGGCAACCTTACTGCATGCCTTGGCTGAAATGGAGAAGCAAGTTGGTACTTTGCAGACTAATATGGTGATATTGAAACGATGCGTTGAGGAGAGGATGAAGAGGGATTTGGGTTTGGGCCAAGAAGAAGGCCCATGCAATGTGCTGGGTCAAGAAGTTGGGTTACAGGTGCCTAAGGCTGGGTCAAGAGCCGATGGGTTTCATGTGTCTAAGGGTAAGGGCTTGGCCTTAGTCGATCCTCAAGTGCCTAAGACCTGTCCTAAACTGGCCCAGCGGCCTATCACGCAGGCCCAACCACATTTATGTGTGGAGCAACAGGCCCATCCTATCCCTTAGGCCTAGGCTGCGAAGACAGCTTGGAGATGCAGGCCTTCGAGCGCAATATCCCATCGTCGTCGAGTGGCCCTCAACCCCCACCGCCAATGATGTGTTAGGGGTTGATGTCGATGGTGGTGGGTTCGCTAGCAAGTTTTGGGGTGTCGGAATGTGCGCCGACAGAGTTCAGTGAAACTGATCTGAGCCTACAAAGTGTCGAGAGCTTCATTTTGTCGCCAGAGTTTGCACAGAAATAGTCGTGCGAGGTGGTCGGAGGCTCCGTTGTCTCTTTTGTGCCGTCAGAAACGCCGAAGCGTGGTCTTTTGATCTTGGGGTCTCTGATATGCACTCCACCCCTAGAGATGGGTGGTTTTGATGGGAACAAGCTGGGGGATTGCAACACTCTCAAAAGGCTCTCTGAAACTTTTATGGCACCCAGAGGTGAATTTGAATTAGCTTGTGGCTCAGATCCAGTTTCGGATCTACAATTGGCTCTGTTTGATAATGATTGTACTGGTGGAGAGGGGGCTGTTCTAACCCCTTTGTGTACACTCCCTCCCAGTCCAAACTATGGGAGTTGTTCCTCAACTTGGGTTTTCAAGAAGGTGGAGGAGATACAAGTTGTTATTGGGGTCTCTTGTGGAGGCTACGAAGAACAATTTAAGGCCCTTCTCGTGGCAATTGAAGATAGCCATTCGAAGTTAGCCACAAAGCGGGATAAGGAACTTAAAAGGCTAACTTGTTTCATCAATTATGATGTGAAGGAAGGGAGTGGCAGAAGGTATAGATTGAAAGGGAGGGGCAATCTATGTTTACATGAAGCCTAAGATTATATCTAGGAATGTGCGGGGGCTTAAAGATCGCAATAAACGCCTCCGTATCAAATCATTATTGCGGATGTGGAAGGGTGATGTGGTGTGTTTTCAAGAAACAAAGCTGCGATTCATTGATAGAAGAATTGTGCAGAGCTTATGTGGGTTGATCTTACTTGGCCTCTTTGGGAGCCTCAGGTGGAGTGTTACTAATGTGGGTTTTATTGTCGCAGGAGACTTCATGGCGTAAAAAATCTAAGCCCCTTTGGTTGAAAGAAGGTGATAAGTGTATGAAGTACTTTCACAAAGTGGCTAATTCACATCAGTGCAGTAACGCTATTGAGTCGCTACATTAAAGTACTCAGGTGCTATCTTCTCCTCCCAATCTAGAAAACCATATTGTGCATTATTATGAGACCCTTCTCATAGAACTGGCTTGTTGGAGGCCGAAACTTGATGCCTTGTCCTTTGAGGCAATTGACTCTCAGAGTGTGAGTGTTTTGGAGAGACCTTTTGATGAAGATGAGATCTACATGGTCATCTCTAGTATGGCTAAGGATAAAGCGCGGGGCCAGGATGGTTTTTCAATGGGTTTCTTTCAAACTTGTTGGGACATCGTGAAAGGTGATGTTATGTAGGTCTTTAGTAAATTTCACTCTTTTCAAAAGTTTGAAAAATCCCTTAATGCGACGTTCATTGCTGACTATAGATTGCAGGAGGGAGGTTCAGGTATTCTTTGCAAGCTTGACATGGAGAAGGCCTATTGATCATGTGAATTAAGAATTCCTCTTATACCTGCTTGGGATGTTTGGCTTTGGTGATAGGTGGATTGCCTGGATGCGTCATTGTATTTCTACCGCCTGGTTCTCAGTTCTAGGTAATTGTACACTTGGTGGTTTTTTTTATAGATCCCAGGGTTTGCGGCAAGGAGATCCTCTATCTCCTCTTTTGTTTGTTATAGTTATGGAGACTCTTAGCCGGATGATGTAGGCCGCTGTTGGTGGAGGTTTCTTATCTGGTTTCCAAGGGGGTAATAGCACTGGTGGCCCTATTATCATCTCACACTTTTTATTTGCAGATGATACTTTACTCTTTTGTGAAGCAAATAATAGCCAGATCCAAACTCTACGAGCACTGTTACTTTGCTTTGAAGCAGTGTTGGGGCTCAAGGTGAATCTTGGTAAGTTCGAGATGGTTCCGGTGAGTGTGGTCTCAAATATCCTCAGTTTAGCCAGCATTTTGGATTGTAAAGTGTCCTCTTTGCCAATGAAATATCTGGGCCTTCTGTTGAGACCAACTTTTAAGGCTAGAGCTATATGGGATGAAGTGGTGGAGAAGATAGAGAAAATGTTGACTGATTGGAAAATGGTGTATTTATCGAAAGGCGGTCGTCTCACCCTTATTAAGAGCACCCTTACTAACCTCCCCACATTTTTTTATCTTTGTTTCATATGCCTGCATGGGTGGTGAACATGATTGAGAAACTTTTTAGGGAGTTCTTATGGGGGGCATGGGGGAGGAGAGATTCCATCTGGTTAGATGGAAGATAGTATGTGCTCCAGTTGTGTATGGGGGGTTGGAAGTGTATAACTTGAGAACTTTTAATAAAGTTTTATTGGGGAAATGACTATGGAGATATCATACGGAGGGAGGATCATTGTGGAAGGAAATTATCGATGCTAGATATGGAGCTGCTTGGGGTGGTTGGTGCTCCAACGAAGTGAGAGGGGGGGTATGATGTGGGTTTATGGAAGTTTATAAGGAAGAGGTGGCCATGCTTTGAAAATCAAATTCGCTTTGTAGCCGGAGAGGGCAATTGAATCAGTTTTTGGCAGGACGTGTAGTGTGGAGATCACGCATTGGAAATGGCTTTTCCGGTTCTCTATTGTATTGCAGCTAATAGGGAGGCTTCAGTGGCGAATATGCGGCTATTTTCTCATGGTTCTCATCAGTGGAATATTCTTTTTAATAGGGATTTTCACGATTGAGAATTATCTATTTTATCAGATTTTTTCACCCTACTATACTCTATGGGGACTCCTATGGCACAGTGTGATAGATTGAAGTGGAGGTCTAATAATCACAAGAAATGTACAGTTAAGGCATACTATAAAATTTTGTCAATACAAGATCATACTCCATTCCCTTGGAAGAATATTTGGAAGTCTCGTGTGCCTTCTAAAGTAGCCTTTTTTGTATGGAATACCGCTCTTGGGAAGATCTTGACCACGGACAGTCTAAGGAAAAGGAGATGTGTGGTGATGGATTGGTGTAATATGTGTAAAAAGAATGGAGAATCTGTGGATCACCTCTTACTGCATTGTGAGATAACAAGGGTGTTATGGGATGAGATCTTTCAAATGTTGATGTTGCTTGGGTTATGCCTTTGAGGGTGGTGGATTTGTTGGGTTGTTGGAGGAAAATGCAAGGCTGTCATCAAGTGGTAGCAGCGTGAAAGATGATCCCGTTCTGTATCATGTGGTGTATTTGGTCGAAAATGAATGCGCATTGATTTGAAGATAAGGAACGCACAATGGCAGACCTGAAGAATTTTTTTCTCCACACTTTACTACTTTGGTCTTCTGCTATAGTACTAAATGGGGACAATATTCATGATTTCTTGTCTTTAATTTATCGCTCTTAAAATGTATTTAGGTGTTCTTCTGTATACTTCCTATGTACATGGATTATACCTATTTCATTCATATCAATAATATTTATCACTTATAAAAAACAAAAAAGACTAATTTGGCTAAGGGCAAGGCAAGCCCTACGCAACACTTAGCTCCCGTTTGGATACTTAGAATATCTCATTATATCTGTGAATAGTAGTGAAATGGTTTGAATTAAAATGTTTTATTGAGTTTTGTGAAAGGAAAGAGAAAAACGTTGAATAAAAGTATTATAAAGTTAAAAAATTGTTTAAATATAATTTTTAACATTATTTTTGTTTTGAAATTTGAAAAAGTTGAATTGTTTTTTATATTTTTTTTGGGAGCTTGGGAAAGTTGCACTAATTAAGTAATGATTAGATGAAAAAGTTGAAGATTTGAAATTGAAAAGTATTTTGCATTTGAGTGATGTTTGGGAAGGAAATATTTGAAAATATCTGAGAATACCTCAAAATACTTGCATTGCCAAACAAACAGTCTCACATGCTTTTTGACTTGCGCGGAGAATGAACAGTAGTACATGGCTTAATTAGATATTAATAATAAAGTTCTTGGTCTGCTTATTCCTGGTCATCACACAGCCATTACTGCCTGCACTTGGTTGAGTTCATACATTTTGAATGATTTCCTATTCAAGACATACACTACCAATTTCTTTGAAGCTACTACCACTACTGAAGCTCTATTATTCATATCAATACTTCGGTTTCCAAGACCAACTCTTTCAACCACACAGATATCCATCCCCTTCGCGCTTCGCCTGCCATATCTATTCGTGCACTGGCAAGTAGAGGCAATTGTCAAGTATCATGCTGAGCTTCATCATATTTATAAGGGGGTTTACAATAGTAAATATCATTTCTAGTTTGTCTTTTGCACAACATGATCTTATAGCCTAGAAAACTTGCCTAGGTCTCACATATAGCTCCACCAATTTCTTTTCCATTGTGGAAAAAAACAAAGAAATCAGATCAATTGATTATAGGAGATTTTCTAGGCCAAAAGACCCACAGAGTTTACCCATGCCTGTCATGCCGAGAAAAAAGAAACCCACAGATTGATTAATTAAGTTGGACTGCAATTATTTACAACTCATTCGAATTTCAGAGAAAAAGCCAAAACAAAAAACCTTTAATTCAGTGGCTTTGGTCCACCTCTACTAAGACCTTTGATTTCATGTAATGGGTAGCTTTTCAATTGATGAGTAAATATATGCAAAAGTACCCAATAGTCTTAGTTTTAACCTAACAGTTCAAATGGCATTATTACGGGCACTGCTAAACATTCTAATTATAAACGCACCTTATTAAAAACCATACTGACTAGAGAAATTCTGCTCATCCTAGATTTTGAAATAAAAACAATATTTATGAAATAAAGTTTAAAACCTTTGTCAGAATGGCGCTTGGTGTGGTCATGATATTTTTTCACCTTGAGCTTCTCCTTCTTATCACTCTTTCTGTCCCTCCTCTCGCCATCTTCTCCTGTCCTCCGCCTCTTGCTGTTCTGCTCATCTGCACTTTCACGAGCAACAAATGAAATTTACAACAAAATCCCAAAAACAAACAAAGAAAAAAAAATCCAACCTAATACTCTAGTTTGCTGGTGAGGAAGTGTAGGAAAACAGAAGAGAAACATAACCCAGGACAGCAGAACAAAACTAAAGAAAAAAATCTATTTATCTTTTGGGATTTCTCCGGCTTCCTCGGCAATTAACAGGGTAGAAAATATTGAAAAAATGGAGGAAAAACAAATGGAAAAGGACCGTGCAAGGAAATTTTTTAAAGTACCTTCTGAGCCTGAAGAAACCGAGTTTCTTTTCTTTATGTTCTTCTCCTTCGACTTCCTCTCGCTTCCCATTTTGCACTTTCTAGTTTTTTCACAGGCAGAGATAGAGAGGGGTGGGTGATGGGCGATCTTAAAAGCCTCGGCGTTTTGGTCACGAAGGCGGTCCGATGACGTGGCATAAATAAGAGTAATTCAGGGTACACAGTTCTGCGCAGGTCTTTACAAAATGGGAAATACTATTTATTATTTTTCCATTACGTATTAATATGTAATTTATTATTTTTATTATTTTATTTAAATATATATATTTACGTATTAATATATAATTTATTATTTTTATTATTTTATTTAAATATATATATTTATATATTAATATTTATTTATTTAAATAAAATAATAAAAATGACAAATTACATATTAATATGTGGTATAAAGATTTAGATCCTACTAAAAAAGAATGGTTTATATATATATCTAAGGTGGAGTCAATTTTTTTACAAAAGCTTGTGCTGGATTTATCTATTTGAAATTTGTATAAATTATTTCTCTACAAATAATAAGGGTGTTACTACTATGTCGCCTAGGTTTGACTGTTGGGCATGTCGCTAGTACAAATTGTATTTTTTTTTTCTTTTAAATATTTTTTAAACATTTTTAAACATTTTTTAAAAAATATCAATATATTAATAATCAATTCCTTGACCATTAAGCAAAATAAAAAACTAAAAATAAAAAATAAAATATATGAGTGGTCAAATTGAAGGGACAAACTCAAGTGACATAGTATCATTTTCCAAATAATAAAGCTGGCTAAATTATTGTTGTTATTAATATATTTTTGAATTGTTAGCCTATTAAGGAAGATTAGTACGACATGTATTTATAATTTTATGTACAAAATTTAATTTCTCAATTTAATTTCCAGATTCCATAATTTTTAGTATATTAATCGCTGACACATGGAGAAGTAAATTTTTTTAGTATAATTAGTATTTTTCCCAAGAGAAAGAAAGGAAAACATTGGCTATCTGACTTCTGCTCTACTTAGGGCGCGATTTGTGTAGTACATGGCCAGTTGCGCCGCCCCTTCTTCCTTTACAAGGATGGTTGAAATAGTGTGGGGGGATACCGGCAGATACGTATAGAGTGTATTTCCTTCTATAGGTTGCCTCAAGAGTGGTGGATTGGTTAAATGCTGCTTCAGCTTTTGGAAAGTGATGACTTGCATAATTTCCTATATTATATCACTTCTTAAATTTAAGTTTTAGTCCAATTTTATTTATTTTTATTAATTTTAGGCTTTATTGTCTTCGTTTAAAATTTATTTCAGATTTAAAGAAAAGAAAGATCCAAATTTTAGAAGCCTATTGTCTAGGGTCTCTCATTTAAATGAAGATTTATCAAAATATGAAGGCTGGTTATTAAAGCTATTTTGAGGATAAAGATCAAGTTGAAATTAAAAATGAAAAACATACGATGTTGAAAAGAAGTGGAACGAAAAATCCTTAAGATGCGACGACGGAAGTTGACGCGTGAAGGAAGGAAAAAGAAAAAGAAAAAGAAAAAGAAAAAGAAAGGCTCAATGGCAAAATCTTAAAATCCGATCACAGCTCGTGACTTCACTCTACCTACTACCATTAATGTTTTAAAAAAAAGAATTTGAAAAAAAAGAAATGATATTGGAAAGAAGAGAAAAAGGTGAGAAGCTTGAAATCAGAGACAAAAGAGATGCGACCCATCTGCACATGTGAGTGGACACCAATGCACAGAGTAAAAATTCGAGGTTGTTGGGAATGACGGGGAGTTTCGATTTTTTTTACATTCAACTGAAAATTATGGTGAATTCGTTTATATTGAATTTAATTTTTAGCATGAACTAAATTTTCTTTATTCTAGGAAAACAATGTAATCTAGTTTCGAACTACTCTTGCTTTTCTATGCTAATTTGAAGTAATTCTCTTTCATATTTGTCTGATTTATTCTAACCTTATCACTTCTAATTAACTGGCC